>NC_046648.1:20888523-21213880 GCF_900324485.2 Mastacembelus armatus | reverse complement strand
TTGCTGTCACGCTTCACCCGAAATGAGTTCAACCTGGAGAGTAAGAGCACCATCGGGGTGGAGTTTGCCACACGCAGCATCCAGGTAGAAGGCAAGACCATCAAGGCTCAGATCTGGGACACAGCTGGACAGGAGCGATACCGAGCTATCACTTCTGCGTAAGTACAAAAGGGGCATAATAAAAGATTTTGTAGGATTATGCTTTTATGCATAAACTTACTTCACATAAGTACATTTTAAAATTTAGAAAACAGCACTTCCTTTCTTTTGTGCATGTGTAAATAATGTAAGTATGTTACCATTACAGAATACTTCCTCAGTGCATTTACTTTTAAAATATATCAAAATTATCACAGCTTAAAGCATGGATTTAATACTAATGGTTGTGGTTGTAGCAGATATTAATATCTACTGCAAGTATAAAAATATACTTGATACAGCATGCCATTGTTGTTATGAATAATTAGTGGAATTAATAAATAATCAGTGGAATTGATTAACACTACAAAATGTACTGCTTGGGAAAGAAAAGTAAGCTTCTTCATCTCTTAGCTAAGTTTCCATGTCAATATTCTTCAGTCTTTTGGAGTTGTCCTTCTTAATGTGGCAGCCAATGCTGAGGCACTGGCATGTACTTTGTCAAACCCCCTCAGGCACTGAGGAAGCAGACAGCGAGCACAGCCAGTCTTCAGTTAAATAAGCAGTGTCAGTGTTCACTTGTGTCATGAACTTTTTGTGCTGTTTTAGCTTCACAGTTTTATCCCTATGTTCCTTAGTTTTTACCATTCAGATCTGCTTGTGCTTCAGAGCTGGCTGAGCCCATATGACACACCCTCAAGGAATCCTGAACTCAACAGGCTGTGACAGTCTGCTCTAATTTCTGTTTTGTTCATCTCCTCCTATGTTGTTCAGGTACTACCGTGGAGCAGTTGGAGCTCTCTTGGTTTATGACATTGCCAAGCACCTGACGTATGAAAATGCTGAGCGCTGGCTGAAGGAGCTGCAGGACCACGCAGACAGCAACATAGTCATCATGCTAGTGGGAAACAAAAGCGATCTACGCCACCTAAGAGCGGTGCCAACAGATGAAGCCAAAGCCTTTGCAGGTATCACTGTGTATTTTACATGGGATCATATAGCATCTAGCCTATATTGGTTTGCAGTGTTCTAAAAGTGCATTATTACATTATCACCCGGTTAAAGTTGTGATAATGGTCATTGGACATGAACCGACCATTAGCTACTTTAATTAGGTCCTTAAGAACTTTAGCATGCCATGTGTTGTTGACAGTGAATTTAATTAGTCATACTTGTCTTAACTTTTCTTTTTTAGACATTGTCAGGTTTGTGCGCTGCTTACTACTAGAGCCCCCATGTTAAGAATGTTTGCACTATGATACTTAAGACACTTTACATAAATATACCCCCTAAACGGCACATGTCCTTGGCTAGAATGTGTTCGAGTACATGTAAGATTTGATTTAAATTAATAAACATCCATTTATCTTGGTCCTTTGGGAATTTCAAAGTTTTATTTTAAAGCAGGCTTTTTTTTTTTTTTTTTTTTTTACAGGCAGCCTTTAACTTCAGTTAAATATAATTTTGTTAGGCTTACATTATTTTACAGTGGTTGGGCCACATGTTTGCTGTTGACCTTGAGTTTGTTGGTTGACTTGCACCTGCTTTGACTGGTAAATGGCTCTTGATAGGCCTGGCTGTAAGAAAGGCAAATAGTTGAGTCCTGTTGAGCTATATATGAGTGAAGAAAGTCATTTTTGCTGCTCTATCAGTGACAGTCAGTCAGTGCTTTCGGTTCACATTAATTTGTTATTCTGTCCCACTGGTCTAATATGTGACGCCTAATTCACATTGCATTTTTACTATGAGGTTTGTCTATAAAGCATTAAACATGTAAAAAGGGATATTTTGAAATGTCTTTTGTCTGAACAATAGTCTAAAACCCAGAGTTATTATTTACTGTAATGTGATAAGAGGAATTGGCAAAGAAACAGGAATTATCAAATGTTCTGCATTATTGCATGTTCGACCATTTTTATCACACTAGCTAATAGATTTTTTACATTAACTAATCAGCTGTATTGTTATTTAACAGAAACATATATATTTTATAGAAATATATTTATATGTATTTTCCAAAATCTTTTTTAATCAGAATATAAATCATTATATTCCTTACTAAATCTTTGCTCAACATCATCAGAATGTAAATATAAAGTACAGAGTAGACCAGAGTAAACTGTCACAGCTGTTATATTCTCTACAACTACACAGCAGTTCACAGTGATGTCAAAGAGAAAGCAGTTGAAATGATTTAATTTCTGGGGCCAGTACAGGACAACAGTAAAGTCCATCTCATCTCACTGTACTTCTGAAACTTGCCGGCCAATGTGTAATGATTATAAATATTAAATTTGGGATTATATGAATTTGTTTTCCAGAGAAGCATGGCTTGTCTTTCCTTGAGACATCAGCGTTAGACTCATCAAATGTGGAGCTGGCTTTTCAAACTATTCTCACAGGTGTGTTTTACAGTTTTTCTTTATTACTTGTCATTTTTGTTTATATCAAATGTTCGAATCAAACTGCTTTTGATCCCCAATCACTGGTGTCTACAGCTCTTTAGACATTTAAATATGCTGTATATGTATGTCTGAAAGTGTTACATTTCCATCCAGACTGAGTTTACATAACATCTGTTGTCTGCCACTAGATGGCAGCAAACACCATCTAATCAGTTGTCTGTGTCCATTGCTGATGTGCAGTCTGTACCTAGAACACCACATGAATTTTTTTTTTTTTTATGGTACAGATGTGAGTAATTGGCACACTTAAAAAATGCTTAGCCAGTCAGTCCTGGTGAAAGCTGCTATAGAGATGGACATTCACCTGCAAAGCACCAAATACTGGGTTTTGTGTGCTTGCACTAATTATGACCTACTGCACCAGATGTATGTTCAAAAAAGCAAGCCTGACATTGGTTTACAGATATCGTTGACAAAAGACAAGTAAATGTCAATGGGCAGTTTCCCCGGGAAGCATATAACCACACTAATAAGTGTATTTGATATTGGAAACATGGATGGAAAAAAGTAATTGTTGTGACTGAGTCAACCACTGGAGTGCCTAAAGGGACAATCCAACAGTGAGTGGTGCTTCCACTTCAGTTGCTCTAGGGGCTATCAATCTGCAAGTGTGTGGCACTTGCTGTTTGTATTCACCTTCTGCTCCATGTTCAGTTCTTCTCTGCCTTAGCCAGAGCTGTTTGAGCTATTCTGCCCACACCACAGCTTTATACATAATTTCTAATTCATAGAACTTCAAAACAACAAGCCCCATTGAGCTAATGTTGCTAATTAGCTTATTAAGGGAGGAGAAGAGAGGAAGATAGTAGTCCATTAGCAGGCCAGTAATAACTGAACTCTAGACCTAGTGGAGCAGAGAAGACCTCATATGTAGACATCAGTTACAGACAGATTCTAAGTCTGAAAAGGGTCATCCTGCTCTTTTTTTTCAGCACCACCTGGTGTGTAGGGTCTGTGATAGTCATTATTTTACTATATGATGTGTAACGTCACGGTTAGCAAGAAGCCTTTTTCTTTAAACATTCTATATAGGCAGTCTTATTCCAGGACTGTTATGTTCCTCATGTGACTGTAGTTTAGAGTTGAAGTGAGGTGTTTGCACTCCAGTTATCTGCTGATCTTCTCAGTGGTATGCAAGTCAAAGTTTAATTAACTGGCATTCAGAAATTCTTTCAGTTATTGTCGAATCAGAAGCTAAAGACAGAAGCTGCAAATAAAAAATTTACATCTGATGTGCATGAACAGCTCCTGTGCTAAATGCGCTTTGTTGTGTTTTATGCTTACCAGATTGAGCTTGCAAGGTCACAAAAGTAAGTCACAGACTCAAAAAGTATATTTATTTATTACTATTTTCTGCAAAATGTATTGCACAGTGTAGCTTTGGGGAATGCCTATAATGAGACTTGGTACTGCCACATGACATATCAATGCCAGTTTAGGATGGAAAGATTCCTACACTGCTGCCAGGAGTCTGGATAGAACAGTTGTTGTTCAGTTTTGCCATGCTGTTTGTCCTTATCACAATATGTCCCAGTGTTGGCTGGATTTATAGGCATCTACACATAACTCATTCCCTTTTGCCCCTCTCTCCATCACAGCCATCTACAACATTGTGTCACAGAGGCAGATGTCAGGGCGAAGTGACTCAGACTTCTCACCAGCCTCCAACGTAGTGCCCATCACGGTTGAGCCCACCCAAAACTCAGCCAGTAAGGGTGTCTGCTGCCAGAACAACTGAGACCCTATCACTGACCTCCTCCTTCACCTCCAGGCAAATGGAAACAGTCAGATAGACAAACAGATACAGAGAGATGGACAGGGAAAATAGGCAGGTAGAGATAACCATTTCACTCAAAGACACTTACTGGGGGTTGGTTTGGTAATTGTCTGGTTAAATAGGTTAAAGTATGAAGAAGGGGGCAGTAAAGGGGAGATAATAAAGAAATTTCTATAAACAGAAGGGGGGATTTGTATCACTGGAAAGAAGACATTAAGCTTTTAAGGAGGTACATGATCCCAGTTGATTCACAATCTATTGAAAATTTTAACACATTATAAGGACCCTTATGTGTATCATGATTTCTGTCTTTGCAAACTGTCCTGTCTTTGAAAGGTCTATTTTACAGGCCAGTAATTCTTTCCCTCGGTTTCCCACTACCAGAATATTGGACAATAAAAATCCACAAAAGACTGAACTGCAACCCCTCTGTTGCCACTGTCATTCCCAGTTTCAATATTAAAGACAATAATATCCCATATGATATTTATTGAACACTAGATTAAGGTCTTCTTTGGCCAAAGGGTTCACAGTTTGACACTGCTTGATTTAGACTTTGCACAATGATTTCTTTTCACCAGAGGGAGTTTTCTTTGTTTTTGATGCGGTTGCCCACAATTGTCTATGTGAAAAAGCTTGTAAGGGCAGCTATCCCTCTCTAATGGAAGAGGAAGGGCTTCAAGTCATTTTTCAGGCTTGAATTTGGTCAAAGTTGGTTGGTTCATGTTGTGTTACAACAGGCCACTTAGCGCAATGACATCCCTCCTAACAGTGACATGTAATTTCTCTTTGATTGCTTTTGATCTTTGTTTGGAAGGTTTTCCTGCTCTCTGCACATTTTGTACTCTACAGATGACTCATGCTCTTGCAAGCTTTGTACAGCGTTTACTCTAAATGAGGCGGGATAGCTGTATCACTACTGGATGGGTTAACTGTCTCAATGGGATAGTAGCATTGGCTCCACTGATGACCATTTCACCACTGCCCTGAACCTTTAGGTGTAGTGGGAAAAATTAGGGAATTAATTTAAATGCATGGACAACCTTGTGCTGCTGCTGCCTGTTAGCTGGGATGGATAGATGGATAGGTGGATAGATAATGTTTCAGAGGATGAGGTAGTGAGGGCACTCAGCCCTGCCCTGCTCCTGTGGTCTCTGCTGTACCCAAGATGGCTTGTTTTACTGTAAGTGAAATCCTCCACTGCCTGCACATCCTTCTCCTTTAAGTCTGTACACTGTATGTAACCGGAACAGAACTCTGCCTTCTGGGATCTCCCTGAGGTCTGCCCTCGCTCTCACTTGTCTTATTTCCTGTTGAGGGGGCGCGGGTTGTATTCAGAAGCCAGGATTGGGTTTGTTAGTAGCTAATAGTTTTAATAGATGAGGAAAAGGAGATAGGACGGTAGTGTTAGGAGGGGTTTGATTAAATCCAAAGGTTATGCACACAGATGGTGTTTATCCTGCTGATGTGTTTCCACATCAACACTGACTTCTGTTGACTTCACAGGTCTTAAACTGGGTGGTGTAGGTTAGGGCTTTTTAAACATTTATTCTAATATATGTATATTTGAACTGCATATGTATAAATAAATCTCATTTGTTATAGCCTGGCTCTTCTCGTGTCTATGGCAGATGATTTAAAACAAAAAAGGAAACAAGTAGCTGGCTACTTTACTAATGAACCTGGTGGATTGATATTATTGAATGAGTCATTATTTTAGGTACCATGATTGCTAATCACAGAATATTGACGTGGCTCGATTATAATTGTGAAGGTCCAGTGTAATTTAATAAGACATTTTCAAAGTGTTGTAATGTGACGCTGCTCCTCTAAATTAAAATATGAATAGGGATCATCATCAAAGGATCAATTTAGCCACGAGAACTTCCCCTTGAAACAAAACACACAATTGGCTTCAATTGGAGATCATTTTGTTTTTGTTTTATTAGAAACATTTACAATACATCTTGAATTTTGGAAAAATAACAAAGAACCAGAACTAACATGGCGCAGATACAATAATAATAATAATAATTATGATAATAATAAAAACGTCTCCAAAAAATGTAATTCACAAAAAAACATGTGCTATAAGAAATTAACCTGCAATATCCCATGTCTTGTAAGGGCATGGCATACTGTAACAGAGTTCAAAGACTTCTTTTTTTTTTTTTCCATCCATCAAAGTTGACGGTCAGCCACAGAGGGCCACAGTGGCAACCCTCTTTCACTGTTCACAGAGAAACCAGAAACTAACGCCAGGTGATGCTGGCCCAAAAACTAATGCACTACAACCACTATTAAACCGGCATGAAACACCTCTACTGTGCTGGAAAAATTGGAAACACTACCAAAGACAAACTGTCAGACTGTATTGGCCTCTTTGGAAAAGGTTGCGAGTTTCACCAGTGAGCACCACTTCAGTCCCTATCCTTTACGTGCAGGAAAAATGTGCCATTGTAGTGTTTTTGTCAAGTTTTTTTCATCTGTATCAACTCTTTCCACAAGCTAAGAACTTCAAGTTTATTCATGAGGTGCAAACAGTCTTTCATTGCTAGCAGGTAACTCAGAGTATAAAATCCAACTTTGATATGGGGACTGAAATGGTCTCTTTGCCTGGCTCCAAACTCATGTCAAGTTTCCAATTTCCAAAGAGACTCGAACTATGAAAATCTACAGAGGAGAAGCAGCCCAAGTGCACTGACGTTAAAGGGATTAACACAGGACCTGCACCATTTCTCCTGTCTAAGTGACCATACAACATACATGCAAACTACTACGGTAATGAATCTGTTGTGTATATGTGTGCATCTAGTTACACAGATCTACTACACAGTGCGCTGCCGCTCAATTTGCACACTTCACCTAATTAACACATTAGGGAAAGTCTCTCAAAAGCTTCCTTTAAGCTGATTATGCTCGTTGCTATCGATCACAAACTGAGTAGTAGATGTAAAAAATGTATGAATGAACGTGTGTGTACAAGTTATGTGTGGCCCTGTTGGCAGCAGAGCCACAGCTGCCTCATTCATTCCAAGCGTTGCAATCGTAACATGTTTTATATGTTTGATAAGTAAAAGCGAGTTTAGATTACAGAGGAAATGAGTAATGCGTTTCAGTCAGTAACATGGGGTTAGTTGAAGGGGGAGAGGGGTTACAGCAAGCAGCACTGCACAAAGAATGCTGATGCAAGAAAAATATATAATTGAGGCACAAAATTGATGCTCTGTGACTAAAATATCTCCAAATTCTAAAAAATATTATATTATTTTCTGTAATTATTCCATTGTGAATGCACTGATGTTGAAGGAGTGCATGTCTGAAGTTAAAATTTAAGCTACGGAGAGCTCTCTTTCCATTTACATCATTTACAATGAAGCACATGGAAAAGATGAGCATCCACAACTTTAATAAATAAAACTTCTAAACTTCTTTTCTCATTTTACGTATTAGTAGAAACTGACTTCCCTGTGTTTAGAAATATATTAACTTCTTGTAATTTTAATTAAAAAACAAAATGTCTTGAGGTTACTCATAAATATGTTGCTTCATTTTTTTTTTTTACTTCTCATAAATAACATCCAGATACTGACTTTTTTCCTCTGCTTTCTATGAAATAATAACCCATGTTAGCAAAATAGATTTGAGAAACTGTAATATGTTTTTTTATTCATTTTAAGTTACTTTCTATAAATGTATGTGGAAGAACTCAAATATAGTCTACGCTGAAAACCTGTTGCAAATTCTTTCCAAAAAAACAAACAAAAACTTAAAGCTCACTTGTAAATTGACAAAACAATAGGCATAAGGAGTGCATTAAGTTGAGTGTTTTTTTTCTTTTTTTTTTTGTTTTTTTTGTTTTTGTTTTGTTTTTGTTTTTTTACATTCAAATGCATTACTTGCTCAATGTGTGATTTTGACAGGTTGGTACAATTGCTTAAGTGCATCCATTGAAAATAAGGATTTCCTATCACTCCTTAAAAGGGATTCTACATAAATGCATAAAGACCTTTTCATATCAAGAGAAGAAAAACATCAACAGTTTCTACCAGTACTATAACAGTAAGCTTAATACAATATCGTAAATAATACTAACAAGAACTTAATGAATCAAATGTCACTGTGAATCACCTCCACCCTTTTGATGCTCCACAGAATTAAAAGTACTTCAAACTGGGTGAGTTGGACAAATGAAACTTACACTTCAGCATATTCTTAAGAATCATAATTAATCTTTATGTATCAATTAGTTAAACTACACAGTAAATATACGGTTTTAAACCAATGTTTACTTTAAGGTCTTAAAGCTCTTTATACACTTCTGGTATCAGGCTGATTTCTGAGTTCTTTATGCGATCTTAACCTTGTGTCTGATAAATCTTACCTACTGTACTATATTCTCTAACATGCAGTTAAACTTAAGGATACAGGTAATGGCTCTCTAAAGGATATTAACTAAGACCACAGTGTTGTGTTGTTCAGAATTACACTGTCACCTTGTGTATATCTGAAAGTAAGCCCTTACGGTTTACTCTCAGGTACTCATAAATTAGGAATTCAGCCTTATTTTTACTGGTTTGTCATTGTCAACACAATTCCTTCTCAATCTATTTTTAATTACATGGGCAGTCCCGTTTCATCTCAATTTCTCCAGATTGGTCAGGTTTTCAGAGCGATTCAAGAAATTCCCAAGACTGCTGTGTTTTTTTCCCCCCAACAATCTAGCAATGACAGTGGAAAACAACTCAAAGGACTGCAAGTGCGAGGGTGTGCTTTAAGCTGCTCTCTTCTGGGAGAATTAAGTCTGTTACCGGCGCCTCTGTAGTATTAAACTATCTTACAACACTGAAACATGATATGCCTTCATTTCACAGATATCGATTGAGTGGCCTTTAAGACTTCTGAGTAAACAGAGTAATTCTAGTTATGAAATTATTTCTTAATTCAATAAACTCTAAATCAAGCTGATTTAGATGCTAAAATAAGTTAACTCAAGTTATAATGTAGCTCATGTCCTATCATTGTAATTTGTTCTTTGGCTGGCTGACCTTTTTCTTTCAAAAGCAATAGATGAAAAGCAGATGTAACACAGGTGTCAAATAGAGCCATGAAATCAGAAACTTATCATCAGGTAAACAGAACTCATACTGAGAAATGCTGTAAGTAACATGTCTACCCCTGTATATAATATAAAGACATGACTTCACTATTGTGTGACTGGTACAGTAAATTATATCACACTGTCCTACCCCCTACTTTGCACTGCTGTGTATACATTTTTGTCCAAAGCTTTAAAGACATCAGTCTGTCCTAACTGAAGTCCAGCTCCTGTATTTTAACAAACCAGACAGACTTTGGAGCTCATGCTGTGGTCTTGTTGTTTGTTCACACTTGAACGATCACTCACAGCACAATGAGATTTCCTCTTAGTCACAGAAATTGCAGTTTCATCATACCAGTGCTAGGAGAAGGAATCCTTAAGCTTGCCTTGACCTACCCTGTGATCTGATTGATATTTAACATAAAAAATTAAGCAATCAAATGACTAAGACCCTGATGAACACAAGAACAATTACTTATCCTGAAACCGTTACTAATTAATTATATCTCTGTTTCTACGCTAGTGTGAATCCATAATGAATTTTAAGTAGAGACAGAAATGCAATGGTATTATTCTAAAAATCAAGGTCAATTTCTGAATAGAATATTATTTAAAGAACTGACTAAGCAGGCTCCTCTGTTTATTGTCCCAGTATAGTTCTATTATTGCTTTTCATCCTAATATACATAGAAACTGAGTTATTCATTAGGGGTTAGGCTATTACACATGCTATTCATTTGAGTTTTTATTTGAGAGGCTTCATAAAGGATATTCATTATTACAGTTTATAGCAGTGTCTGGTTAATTTATTTATATATTTGGATGAAATACTAAGTTAATCCGTTTAAATAATATTTCTTAAATGTATGGCTCTATCTATTATACTATTATTGTCATAAGGGATGATGGGACACTTATATAAAAGATTTGCTTTCCTTAAGATTCCAAACATTTTCAATTCCTTATGCTAAAACATTGACAATGACACTTTCAGTTTGTAAAAATAATCAAAACCTCACTTCAAGCGGACCTCTGTCTGGATGTTCATAACTGATACACATACTTTATTTACATAGAAGCTAAGAGTGCTTTCCCATAAAGCACAATACTCATTACCTTATACAGCGTCTAAACTGGGAGAATCTCCAATAAGCCCTCTCTTCATTAAACCAGTGCAAAACTCAAGTCACCAGCATTGACTGAATGGATGAGAGGGCTCCCAAATTACCACTAGCACTACTGTAGTATTAAGAATAACAAGAACCACCATGATACAAAAAAATGATAGGGAATCCTTATGTGCATGTTTTTCAAATTCTATGAAATATATTTCACCATCAGCGGTCGGTTTGGTATTACTGAAATGCGCATGTTTTGTAATAAGGTGCTTTACTGTATTTTAAGTAAAGTGTTTGAGGAGCCTAATTTCCTGAATCCCTCCTAATCCCCACCCGAACAGTTTGATTCACATTCTTTTCTCCAAAAATAAGTACTTTAAAAGATGTTTTTATGGGGTGGTGCTATCAAAGGCCAAAGTTGCTACCTTGTATGCCAAAGTAATGGCGATATTTTCGTAAAAAATATTAAGGCAGAAAACAAAATAACAAAAATACTATGTTCAAAAAACAGTGTCATGCTGCTTTGAATTTGAAGTTGAAAGCTTCGGCCAAACCAATGTGCAATTTCTCCACTCATAAATCATAACTATTCTTTAATTCTACATCTGATAGATTTCAGGGTACTTTTTGCAAGTACATTGCTTTCACTGCAGTCCACGTGTAATGCCAGTGATTTGCTTTAAAAGTTGTTGTTTTTTTTTTTTTTGTCCTAGAAGACACAATTTGTAATTGTTAATTTATTTTTTCAGACGGAAGCCGAGTTGAATTGTTCTCTAATACAACACAAGAAAGAGCCAGTGGATCACTGGTGTTCCCTGTCACCACTACTAGCCCTCATGTGACAAGTCAAAACTCGCTGCAACACTTGAATGATCAATAAATATGCTAGATCTGCAGGGTCTCATTTTTTGGAGCATACTTCTCTCTTTCTCCAGCTAAAATGATCCCCCCTCCCCATCCCTATTATTCAACAGCTTTAATCCCTACCCCCATACGCTCTCCTCTAGTCCTCTGAAATCCCCAGGCTGGGGCTAAGGCAGACGCAGAGGGTGTGTAATTTGATTCAGCATGAGTGCTGGTTAAATGGGGCGTTTCCTCTGCTTTCCTGTCAATTACAATTGTCTGATTCTGGAAGCTCAGAACAAGGAGGGCTGCCATTGGCTGGCGCCGAGTGTCCATAGTGAAGGGACAGCTGCAGGATGTCCCATACAGTAGTGAGCAGACATGTTGGGGGGTGGGGGTCAGCCTGGATGTGAAGTGGGGCAGGGGACTTAGTGAAAACTTTGATTGCACTGGTGGTGTCACACCCCTCTACCCCATCCAAATTTCAGGGTAGTGTGGTCAGGGAGTGGAGGTGGGGAGATTTAATGCTGCACCTTGTGTGATAAGATCCTACAGTCTTTCTTTTACAGGCAAACATGACAATTTTCATCATTTGGAAATGGTATTTGACAAACTGTGTGACATTAATGTTGAAAACAGGTAGCTGGTGGATCTCCTGATAACTGTAGATAATTTATTTTGCTCCTAAGCCTCCCCTCATTTCACAGGCGCTGCCAAATTCAGCTAGTGTCTTTCAAATTGTGTGTGTGTGTATGTTTAGGGACAAAAGAGGCCCCCTCTCCTTAGTAGGGTTAGCTCAGAACAGCAAAAAAAGGAGAGGAAAAAGGGGGAGGAAGGGGCAAGAGGGAGTGAAAGGAGGGGTCCTATTTGCCCAGCTGCATACAGACCATCCTGCTCCCTCTGTGCCTGTCACAGTGGGGCGGGGCAATAAGGGGCTCACTGCGGGACCCTGTCTTACCAATCATACAACTCCAGAGTCCCCACACGGTCCGCACCTGGACCGACCCATTTGCCTAATTATCAATGAGCAGATCCAGGCCGTGTCCGAGCACTCTGCAGCCCACGCCACTACTGGGCCCAGACAATACGCCCCACTCAGAGAGCAAACGATCGAACTGTAAGCAGAGGGACACATAAAAGCCACTCCCAAAGAAAAGGGAGAAAGAAACAGGGCTAGGCAAGACCTCCAACTTGGGGTCACAGCGACAGTGTGCCATGGAACACCTGCTCCTGTTCAGCTTTGCTAATTACAGGGAGACAGCAGACCCCTCTGAGCTCACACATAATGCTGGTAGTAGTGGGGACGTGGAATAAGGATTACTGATTTGGGACTCTGTATTTCATAGTGACAACAATTTTAATCTGAGCCTGCTGCTGATTCAGGAAACATTTTACAGTGTGACTCGGCTTCTGTCCACATTCTAATTCTCCTCCTTATTTACAGTGCACACCTCAGAGAAATGCTTGTTGACTGGAGCTCTTGCTTTGTCCTGTGTCGTTCAGCGACTGTGGCCAAATGACCACATAAGACAATAAAGCGCGGTTAAGGTGGCTTTGAAACAAGTCCATCGGGGAGACAGATATCGAGAACTAGCCAACTGGATGAATTCCAAGGCTTTCTGCCTCACAAATTAAATCAGTGCTTTAAGCCAACCGAGGAACCACATGCTTTTCAAGTGCCATGAGGAGCAAGCATTACTGAATCTTTTCAACAAACTGCAGTGACCAAAGTGTAATCAAAGGCTACTCGAAGGAAAAATTTACTCATATTTTATACTACTTTAATCTATCTCTGATACCAGTAAAATGCAACCTGTTATTATAAATAAATGATGTAATGTCCTATCCCTTTTTAACATGAATCTGGTTTACAGTATAAGACTATTAGGTATAGGAATTAAATAAGGGGCTGCTTTGTTCCCTTGTAAAGACAGAGCTTTAAGTAGAACCAGTCTATTCACATTTTGATTAAGCAAAAAATTAATCTCTATTTTGGACCAATCTTATGAAACCATAGTCACAGTAAAACTGAAAAGGCTGAATTCATCTTCACATCAGCTCCTGAAATTTCAGGGTATGATTGACAATCCTATTTTAGACCAAGATGATTGTAAGGTGCAATGAAAATTCTATTTTTTTTTTCCTTCCAATAACAACATTGACTTTCTAGGTCAGTCAGGTGCAGATTGGGAACCTCAACAATCATCTTCCTTCAATATAAACCCACTTCATGGTAAAATAAAAATTTGAATAATAAAATGTTCACATTACTGTCTACTTCTGCCTACACTGTTATTCATGAATGAAAAACAGCAGCAGTCAAAAAACTGAAAATGCAAGGTACTATACTTCTCTTATAAACAAAACTTTTATAAAATATATATGCATATATATATAAAAGAAAAACTTAAAAATATTTCTTATACTTTTTAGTAAAGCAAGCAGTGCCTTCTAAAATATCTGCTTGTTTTTAAATTTTCTGAAAAACCAAAATGTGTATTATAATAATAATCATAATAACAGTAAATTATTATTGAACAAACACTGACAAAACTAATGGTAAAAACTGATGTGGTTCCTTAAGAGAATATTCGGATGGCCTGTGTGACCTGGGTGTGGCACACTGGGCACTCTGGGTGGTTGAGCTCACAGATTCGGATGGCACACTCCATGCAGAAGAGGTTGTGGCCACAGGGCACCAAGGCAGCCGTCACTTTGCTCTCAAAGCAGGTCATGCAGTCCCGCACAGTGGCCGGTGGTGAGTCGGGCACTGGCAGACGGCCTGGGAAACCCTCACCGGCTGAGGTGGGCTCACTGTGGGCGCGGCGGGCCTGAGCATGAGGCGAGCCAGCTACTGGCACAATGCTGGTGACTGAAGAATTGTTGGTGCTTCCACCTCCGCAGGGCTCGGGTAAGCCAGGGGAGAGTCTGGTCAGGGGGAGTGGGAGGCCTCCAAAACTCTTGGAACGCTGCTGGGCATAGAAGGCCACCTGTTTGGGGTAGTCAGGGTCGCCCCAACTCTGGGTTCCATCTGATCCAAAATAAGAGCAAGGCTTCTCTCCAGAGCTGGAGAAGTTGCTCTTGTTGTAGATTCCCCCTCCCTCACCTCCTCCTCCCCCCCCCCCCCCAACCATGGCATCTGAAAAGTTCTGGCGGTAGCTGCTGGTGAGGGGCTTGCGCTGGCCCCCCTGCAGCCCCCACACCTGCTGTAGCCGGCTCTCCAGACCACTGCTGCTGCCCGCTGGGCTGCTTCCACCATTCGGCCCCAGACAGTCATTCTCATTATTGTGGTCATGCAGGCCTCCTGTTCGGAAGGCGATGTGTGCTTCAATCTCCTCGCGGGCGCGTTCGGCATTACTCGGTGACCCTGTGATTTCAAAGACAGGGTCGCGGTCTCGGCTGGGAGTGACAATGTAAGTGCAGGTTTGCTGCTGGATGCGTTTGATGGTGGAACCTTTAGGACCCACTACCAGCCCAACAACACGGTATGGCACTCTCACCTGAATGGTGGTCTGACCTGGCAAAGGTGTGGGCGGGGAGCCACTAAAGGACACTCCCAGCTTGTTGCGGGATGCCCGGAGCATGGAGAAGTGCTCTGCAGCAGAGATGATTTCACGGCGGGCCAGTGCAACGTCCTCCTTCCGGCCAGTGATTAAGAACACGGGCTCCTCTCCTCTAACGGGGGTTTTGATGTACGTGTTGGTCTTGGCCCGCAGGGCTTTGATCTTGCAACCTGTAGAAACACCAAGTTATATTTAAAAGTCGGTATATATGATACATGGGTTATGAAGTTAAAAGGTTACAAAACCTGATTTAAGAGAAATCTTCAACATCTATTAATAATAAGTTCCGTTTTTTTCCACTGTGCATGACCAGTTTAACTTAATATGTTCCAGGTTTTGACTGGAAAAGGATACACAAAGTAATTACCATGATTTATGAGGTTTCCAGGACCAAAGCAAGTGTATGTATTGAGTGTACTTTTTTTATTTGCTCTAAATCAGACACTAGTTTACAAACAGATACATGAATGGCACAGGGACACTGGCCAGCATAGTCCTGACTGTTGTGGATCAGTTGCTGGTGAGTTATCACCTTGTGACCTTCTTGAACTTATAGAATAAAACAATACAGTCAAACCACATATGCTTTGTTTTTGGGCCATTTGTTGCCCCCCATCTGCCCTGTTTTTGATCAGCATGTAATAGTTTACTCTATTAAGTGCTTTTAAGGCAGAATCTTAACATGAGAGAGTGCAGGTTAATGTTATTTCATGACAAATTACCTTGTCATTACATTGTAATGGGACAGAACCGGATATACAGTACATCAGTAATTATTTAGGAAGCTTGCAATTTACAAAGGAGGTCAAGAAGAACATGATAAGAAAAGACATAAATACTGTTTATATTACATCCTATGAAGAATCCATCAAGTATTACACGGGGTCAGTTTTCATTCAGAAATTCAGGCAGCTTCCTCATTAGGACTTCCACATTTATTGACAAGTTAAATTTGCCTTTCTCATCTCGGCCGTGCCTTAAAGAGACCAGTGCAACTCATCATCAGGCATCTATTCAATGAACAAATCTGAGCTCATCTTACCAGACTCCACTTCAGATCACAGAGTACACCGCTGCATTTCCTATCTGAAACAGCAGCACGTAACAAAAGGCTTAAAGACACCTTAAGTTGAAGAGGAATGTCTCTCTAACGCTACAAAACAGGGCCACTTTGCTGGGAAACACATACTTCGCAGGGACCAGTGGTGCAGATAGAAGGATATTACTCCTCATACCTAAAAATCTAAAAATGCCCTTTGTGGACATCTGTTATTAGGCTAATAAACCTGCTCATGCCACAGGGATCAAAGAGCATTTGCCAACTTCCGTTTCTCAAACTACACTGCACCTTTTAATTAGTCCACATTACTGCCTCAATTAAAGAATTATCTGTTAACAAAATAGGCAAAGATTAATTAATCTCAACCAGAAATTAAGGTCACTGGAGACAAATTTGTTTTCAGCTGTTAAGCTGTGGTGTAGGTGCATGTAATTCAAAACAAAGCCAACCTTGATCTGAGGAGCTCCAGAGGAAAGTACGAGAGCATCTCTGACAGGAGAAAACGATCACATCCAACCCTCTCTTCATGACAGGATGCTCTGTTTGCCAAATTCACCAGGCGGGCTGTGATGCACGCTGCTGAGAGGAAGGGGGTCTGTATGTAGTTCCAGCTAACGAAGGGCCTGAATCAAAAGCAGCTCTTCTCAAATCCCCCCAAATCAGCACTTCTTCTCTGTCAAGACAAAAGGGCCCTCTCTGCTGCACTTGTGCTCACTGGGTCCACCCTCCAACTGTCTTCAGTTACCCAATTAAAATTCAAAACTTACACTTCAGAGTAAAGAACAGCAGCTGCAATAGGAGACAAGGAGCACTTGGTAGGACAAACTATATCCACATTACCACCGCACCGGTAAAAGAAGCCATCTCAACTCCACTGAGCCCCCCTGACATTACTGGAGACCTGTTTGTTTTTGTTGCACAATAAACCAGGACTTGTTGACCGTACGTCACCCACCCTGCAGTCGTCTCCCTGTCCTGCCCTCTGTCTCCCCCTCTCCTGACACACAACGATGTGGTATTGAGAGTGTGCAGTGAAGTGGGGGCTCTCGAGGAGCCCCCTGCGTTGAGCTCCAAGGCGTGACTCCCATTCAGCTTTTACAAGCTATACTTGCCTCCCTGTCCTTGCCCCTCTCACCCATGGGTTCTTCACGTCAGTTAACAATGGGTGCAACCACATGAACAGTGTCACCAAGCAGAAGAAAGAAGATGAGAATATCTACCTCTGGGTTTCCTGCTTCAAAACCAACACAGATCCAAGCCTGTTTGCAGCTGGACTGTATGTAAATAGAGAAAAATCCACTGACAACAGCTTTACTGCAAATAAGCACAAACAGCAGGATATTCTGGTTAAAAAAGGATTCCCACCTCCTGGTGCAACTTCTCGCTGAGTCACACTTTAAGACTATCCCGTGTGCCAAGCAGCAACACCGTCTTCATGCGCCCCTCCCCTCATCCCCCGACTTTCACACCTTTGTTTGACAGCTGCTGTCATTCAACTTCAGGTCTTTGTTCAATTAAGAAAAAAAAAAAAAAAAAAAAACTCCGGCTGCAAGAGAAACGGGCCGAATCTGTAATGCGTCTGGAATTGAACTTTCCAACTCCCTCATTTGCCAAAAAAAGAAAAAAGAAAAAAGAAACATGGGGACCACGCTCGCTCTATTGTCCAATTGTGTCACTGGGGCAGTGCGCAACATAAACAAGGAGCTGAATAAATTTAGAAGGAGGCAAAACGTCTTCCACCACTGTGCCCAATCGCCTGATTCTGGCTATTTCCCTAACGATCGATTCAAAGTGAAACACATTCCCGTCCTCGCCAGCCGCACGCTGCCTTTTTTGAACAGTCTGGCGCGTCTCAGACGACAAAGGAAGCAAGTGCTCTCCTGCTCCAGTGTGCGTGTCTGTGCGCTGACACCGATGGCGTGGATGTAGAATTATTCGCCCAGGAGGGGACGGGGCTCTCTCCTGTCTCTTTGCAAATTCACTCAAAAGCCAAATAAACGCAAAGCAGACACAGACTTGTTTCAATGCGTGAGTGTAACGATGAGCACACGAGAACTTGCAACGTTGTAGCAGGAAAAGTGGGAGGCTGATGTCTCGGGGGAGTACAAAAAAAACACGCGAGCACACACACCACTCCCTTTTCTTTGTCAAATAACACCAGGTAACAGTTAGAGAACAAAAAGGAAAGCACGGCGGGGCTGACGCACGCTGTTAGCGGGATAAAAGCACAAGTTTGGAGGGAAATCATTTGCAAGCCAGCGGTTTACCTTGTCTCCCCACTATTTCGGCCACATGTTCAGAGCTGGGCACTGGGACGCATTCTGTTATGTTGCAGCCTCGTCCTTTCGTCTCACTTGAGGAGCTCTCGTACAGGGCGCACAACTTGCTTTTCCCTTGCAGGATCGCCGTATCTCCGCCACCCCCGACGCTGTTCGTGTGGTTGTGGTGGTTGTTGTTATTGTTACTCCGGTCCTGTACTCCTGTTGTTGGGGCTCCGCCGCCGTCCTCGCCTTCCCCGAGCCCCAGCAGAGACAACTGGCCCAGCGCGACCCTGAGGGCACGGGAGTCGTCTTCCTCCTCATCGGGCGGCACAAGGAGACCCTCGCTTCCGAAGCCGGAGCCGGCCAGATCCCCGCCGTAGCCCCCATTTTTCTCCATGATCCCTGCTAGAACCAGCAGGCTAGGCATGGCTAACAAAAGAGTGTGTGAGACAAAGACAGGGGAAAGAGACTGGAGAAACAGCACCCGTGCCGCCTCCTCCTCGCCCCCTCCTCCTTCCAATTCCCCCCTTTGCGCTAGTCCCTCCCATAGACCGGCCCCCTCTCTCTCTAACCGCCAGACTTTCAGTACAGTAGTCTCTCTCCGAGCTTCAGGCAAACGGGACACAAGGCCGTCTGCACGATAGATGGGGCTGGCCGATGTGTTGCTCCACCCAGTCTGGTTTACACAGCTCCCCCCTTCGCCGAGACAAAACGAGCCGCCCTCCCGTTGTACCATTCCGTCTCAGGTTCCCAAGCCTGTGGCATCTCCCATCAAGCTGCTTAGGTCACCTATAGAAAAGAGACTCACACCTCATCATCATAGGCAGCCGCCTGCGCCGCATCGCATCAACGCAGACTCGTTCATAGCTGTAGAGCTGCAGTGCAACCTGAAAACCGCATTTTAGCGACTTATGTAAGAACAGCATCCAGGACGTAAACAGTTTCTTATCAAAAGGTGCAAGTACAGTACGCACATGGTCATCTGCTGAAAAGATGATGTCAACTTCGTCATTAAGAGATAAAACCCAGCAGCTCCTGCCTTTTATGGGGGATCGCGGAGCATCTGACATGAATTTTAAGAGTGAAGGAGTTGGTGACATTTTTGGGGGGTCCGCCCACCTCTATGTTGCCGTGCTTTGCGGCAGGTCACCGCGTTGTTGTCCCCGCGCCTTTGCGCATGAGGATGTTATGTATAGGAGGGAAAGAGTGTGTCTGGAGGGGAGGTGGGGGGATGTATACGTGGAGGAGAAGGGAAAGGGAGTTGTCAGACAGGCGTTGCAGACCGTATGCAGCGGGGGAACAGCAGAAAAGCCATCGCACGTTTCCCATTCAATAAAAAAAACAAGGGTTTTGCAGCAGCCCCGGTGAACAAAGAACCGCGCCGCTCGTTTCGCGTACAGACTCCCCAAGATGTCCTCGACAGAAGCCACGCCTGACGGCATGGTCCAACACAAAGACTCAAACTGCAGTTAGAAAAATAATATTCAGGAAACAGTTATTGATGCAGCCACTTCATTTAATCGGACTTTTCTCATTTTTGTTCATTCTCTTTGGGTTTTAAACAGGTAGTGCAAAGTATCTGCAACTTAAATTATCACGAACACATGGAAATTTACATGAATCAGGAAAAACAAAATGAAGAGGTTTCTGATATGCCACAATAATTTTAGGAGTGAGCTGGAAGTTATTCTAACACTTGGGTCACCACCGTAAATACAGCTCTAAGGAAACACTGGAGCTGGTATATGGTTTTCTAGTGCCGAGCAACAACTGATGTCCATGTTTTCAGCTTCCTCAAACTGTGAGTTTAACTCAGGCTGAGTCTGTCGTTACCATCTGTGATATGCATGATGGGATATACAGGGAGTATGTGTTGCGTAAGGCTACCTGAATGACAAGGCAAACTCTGGGGATGTTTACTCATTTATATTAGATGCTCCACCGCTTCACCGTCCACGTTTTCCCTCTGCCCCACAAGAAAATTGAGATATTTGACGTGTTGGGGGAGACGCTGAGCTTTTATAGTCACTGGTGTTAATATGTAAATTGCTGTTTAATGAAATGTCTGTGAGATCAGTGAGGATGTGCTTTGTGTTCCCAACAGAGGTGTTGGGTTCACTCTGTGGATTATTTGTGCACGTTAACCTTCAGTTTATTCTTTTCCATCATATGTGATGTTTTCCCACACTATAACTGGGTTACAACTGTAGAAACCAAAACAAAAGCACAGACAGTCTTCCATTTGGGCTTTTATGACAGACTGAGCATGGCATGTGACTCTTAGAGATTCAGCATGAATATTTTAGCATTTCTAGTGAGAACGCCTTCTGCTTTTTAATAACACATAGAAATGAGCAACAGTATAATCACAAATTTTCAAACACCCTATCTGAAAATATATACAATATAAATGTTGTGATGCACCAGAACCAGAAAGACAGAGCAGGTATATTTACATGCATAATCATAGTCTAGACAAGCTCTCTGGGTGCCAATCAGGAAGGGGTTCGTTCCCCAAGGGTGTGTTGCAGATGAGAACTCGCAGGGAGACTCCTGGTATGAGGCCAGGATTAAAACATCCCCCACTCCATTCAATAACATGAATAAAAACAGCAGCAGGAGGAGAGCAGGATGGCGTGATGCATGAAGGACCAGAGGGTGGGCCCAGGGGGTCTGCCCCCAATCCTTACCACACCCACTGGAGAGGCCAGAGGATTGGGCAAGGGCATGGTTGTGATGGGGACGAGCACCACTGAAGGACCGGCCTTTTAGTGGTGTGCTGAGTATGCCAGTGTGTCCAAGAGGTCGTCTGGCTCCATTAAAGGGGTCCGCTGGGAGTCCAGAGCCCCAATCAATAAAAAGCTTGGATCTGGGATCGTGTTTCCCCCCCTCCACACACCCCTCTCTGCCTGGATGTGCGAGTTCGGTTTGGCCTGTTGGAGTCTGGCTTGGTGATGCTGCTGTGCCACGTAGCTTCTGTGACCCTTTACCAAACCACCTCTGACTGTGAATGGAGATCAGCAGGTCTAGTTTTCATTCTGACTATAGCTGTAGGCTACAGCCGTCATTTGTACATGTACATGTTTCTGAGCACTCATGTGTGCGTGTGTGAGCTACAGGATTCTTGTAAAAGAAGTGCTGAGGTCATGTTACTTCACATGCAAAACTCAATGATCTTGACCATCTGTTCGTCACCATAGTGCTGTTCCTCTTTTTTCCTTTGATGAAAGGCTGACTGGCATCTTTGGGGAGATGCTGTGGTTTAATGTGCCACAGAGACACACACCAACGTCTTTGTCCAAGAGCCCAAGCAAATATTGCAATCACCTATACGGACAGTATCACTTTTCAAAGAGGGCAGGTTTAATAGGCTATAAAGACATGTCTGAGAATCCCTAAAGCACATCCCTTTGACTTCCATGGCCAGATGTCCTTTTCAAGACTTTTCTGGTGCCCCGCTGTCCCTTGAATGAGGCTTCTGCCAGTACAAAGGGACGTGTTGGCTAACCACCACGTGCTGATGCCACAGTGAGCGGGCTCTCAGGGATGATGTAATACCTCATGCAAATGATATCACATCTAATGCTCATACACTGGCAAGAGCCTTAAAGTCGATCGGCTGATGAACCGATGAACTGATGAACAGATGCCACTTTGTGGGTCAGACTTTCCCATTTGTAGTTTTTCTTTTACTTTTATCTGCTTTTATTTGTTGGAAGTTTTTTCACAGTTAAGATATTTCTTTTACAGGAGACAGGCCTAGGGAGCAGCAGACAGGCTGCACAAAGTGATGATACAATACTACAACCAAAATTAGTGTATGTAAACAGAAAAAAGGTGTGTGTCAGAGGATGTGGTTGGTAAAATTATAATAATAGCAAAAACCTCATAATAATTAAAACAAGGGAATGTTTTTTAACCTCACGTATTGTCAACAATTTTTCAGCAGGTTTTCCCACCACGCAGGCAGCCAGATACAGAGACATCTATGGAAATATGAAGATCGCAACAATAAGCCCAGATCCTGTGATCTAAAAGTGAAGCTCAGTGTCTGTTACACTTAGAGATTCAGAAGAGCCTTTTTTGGGTAATCTACGACACAAATTGACATTGTGACTGAGTAAAGGAATGAGTTATTCCTGATGATTTCAAATGGAGCCCAAATCAAATGAAATCTAATTTAAATCTTACTGAGTTCAAATCTAGGTTTTCACTCCACATCGTAGTCAGTCCTTGTGTCGGTCCTGGTGGGCTTGCTAATTCACTTTTTACAGTGCAGGGGGCGTTTGCTCAGTGAGCAGAGTGACCTACAAGTACACTCTTTTTTTGTCTGTGTGAGTGAAACAGATATGTTTCAACAACTAGTGAATTTTTTTTTTTTTGCATTATTGTTTAAGCATTTTTTTTTTAGTGAAATGAGAAAATGTTTCTAAAATAAAATTCTGCTAAAATGGCCGCAAACCCCAAATCTTCCTGCTTCATATTTGAGAAACTGGAGCCAGAAACATTTGACAAACCTGCTTGATAATAAAAAAAACAATTTTAAAAAATGCTCAAACTAATCATTGATTAATTCTCTCATTAATTAGCTATTGCTTCAGCCCTTGTGTGGATGTGAATCTGCTTGCAGCACATCGTTTGGGGTGATGAACATGTCGGCACTTTTTCCACAACTCCACAATCACTCAGACTCTTCTCACCTGCTGTGAAATACGCACATGCATATGAAGCTGTTGACCCACATACACACACACACACAAACACACACTCTCACCTCACCCTCTGACAACAAACACACATACACATGCACATGCACTGGGATGTTGTGATTGGGAGAGCTGTTGTCAGCTGGGAATATGAGTCAGGTAGTATGACTTCATTGCTTTTTACGGGTATTAGGTCATCTCTCTCACTCACTTTCCCTATTTCCACCCCACCCCCATCTGTCTCTCTAATCACATTGATGCTGTACAGCTAGTGACACGCCTAGTGATGAGTAAGGCTCACCTCACCTCTTGCTTCCCGTATGGTGGTGATCTCATGCGTCACAGAGAGATTTGAAGTGGAGTCCTGCTTGGTCGTCACTTTATTATTGGCATCCATTTCTCATTTGATTGATGCATCATTGCAGACCGGGTAACAGTCAGTTGATTTAGTTATTGCTTTTACTGTACACAGTGAAAGACTGTGTTTTTTAATCTGCAAACGGACTCAGTCACAGGATCAATATCACTGTGTAAAAGTACTGATTGGGCCACATTTGAATTAAGAAGTTTTGTTACTAAACACTGATGACTTTTTAAACACCAAACCTGCACAAGATGAAGGTTTTGTGTACCTAAAAAAAATATTTATATAATGATAAAATGCAAAACAGATGAGCTTCAAAGTCTTTAATGTCACTTTAATGTCGTTTTCAGACATGGAACTAAACTAATTGCATTTGTTCAAGTGCTGCTCTTATATTCAGTTTTTTAGTATTTCTGCTTTACTTAAGTCTCCACATTTTGTGGTACTTAATACCACTGCTGTAAAGTAACCAAATACTTGTATTCAAGTACTATACTGAGATATTTGTACTTTATTTAAGCGTTTCTCCTACACTTCATAGAAACTCTTTTTGCACTAATGCTACCACATTTATCTCGAAAATCAAGCGTTGACATATAAAACATTATCATCTTATGGATCTAAAATGCTGCCCACCATTGTAGAAAGTGAGAACGTTGTCAGTCTTTAGTTTTTAATACCACGTGGTTATGCCAAAGACAATTTTTCCACATTTTGGACCATAATGTTACTAAAGGAATGTTGTATTCAGGAGCAGCCTGGAGTGTCACGGTGCAGCTGTGTGAAATGAACTGGACAGGTCTGCTTGGGGAAAACTAGAATTAGAATGAAATAAAAATAAACCAGTTACTCAATGAAACAACAGTTTGATGTGTTTGATGATCTTGTTTTTTTATTTTTATTTCCAGACTCCCTGGAAAGCAGTATACTGAGTGGATCATCCTTGGAAAATCAGGTTAGTTAAACCAAATTGAAAATAAGAAATGAATTTAGCTTTAGTATTTGACCAGTGATTAAATGCTGTAAAATATTGATAAATTAGTAATATTAACTCCTAAATAAATAATATATGATAACAAAGCACTGTGAAAGCAGTGCCTGAGAGTACCCAAATACACCCTTAATTACTGTTCTTAAGTATAGTGTTGAGGAACATGTACTTTACTGGAGTATTTTATGCTGCTTTATACAACTCCATTACATTTCAAATAGAAGTATTTTACTTTATACATCACTGCACTTATTTAACATGTAATGCCAATAGTTACTTTGCAAATAAAGATATAACATACAAAAATATTACTACTTGTAATGAAGGGGGAGCGTTTTTACTATGCAGTTTGCAGAAGGCAGCAGCATCACTGTGGGAAAGGGACCATTTTGCACAATGAGTACTTTGGATTATCTTGTGTAATGTTGAATGCAGCACTTTTATTTGTACTGGAATGTTTTACATTCTGGTATTACTGTTATTTTTGATTTGTACTGCATGCAATTTTATATCAGTGCACATCATCAGAGAGCTTGGTTGGACCACAAAATAACCTCTGAAAAACTTTTACTGCACGTGTCAGTTTTTGTTGAAAATGTCTTTGTATGTGCAGCTGTGGTTCTTAAAGGTATTTTGTGTGCTTGGTTATATTTGGGCATTCTGAGGGGTACAGGTATGTTTTCTTGTTGAATTATACAATCACTTCAGTGCTTCAGATACAAAGTAATACTGCCCTGCAGGTGTAGTGTCAGTACAAGAGTATAGGTATAGTACAAGAGTATAGGTATATTCTCAGGCCATGCTTTCTCAGAGATCATGATGCCTCCAAGTGACCTACAGTACTGTTCCATCATTTATGAACATTGTGAATATAAACAAACCATTTACTGCTCAGTAATGTAAAATTCATCTTCAGCTGTTACATAATGATAAACACACCCACCAAGAGCTCTGTAAAATATCTCGAGCAGCACACATCAGTTGTTTTTAATTTGTGTTTTTATTTGTATTTAGAATGAGTTTGGGATCACAGGGAATTAAGCTGACTGCGCCATTCAACTGGGCCATCTGTACAGCTCGATAGTGGCAGTCGTGCTGGTGTGTTTGCCTTGAGGAATAGTTGTATGATTCTCCCTGGCTGCCAGTTTAATTAAATTATCAATTCATGTGAAACCCAGCTCAGGTCAGTATATCAATCACTGCCAGAGTAGGGTCCTCTGAGTCACAGGGGCCCCTCAGGGCTCTCCAGGGGGTACGGAGTAAAATGAATAACTCTGCTTTTTTCATTCATTTCAAGGTATTGACAGACAAGTGTATTGACAAGTATTGTTATCAGGGACCTGAACTGAGATGTGAAATAACATTTTCCTCAGGCACGAAATACTAAAAATGCAATTTGGTGGTGGGGAAGGTAAGATTAGCAATATCAGACTATAAACTTTTACAGGAACCTAAATGTAATTTAAAGGTAATTGTTCTTTACTTGAGTATTTTCATTTCATGCAACTTTATACTAGAAGTTTTTGAAAGTGAAGTCAAATCTGTGTTTTTATTGTATAGGTGAATCTATAAGAAAACATTTTTATTGATGATATGTTCTGTATGCTGTGATGGACTGGTGACCTGTCCAGGGTGTACCCCTGCCTTTCACCAGAGAGAGAGCTGGGATAGGCTCCAGCAGATCCCGTGACCCTGGCTTTCAGGAAAAAAGCGGGTACAGAAGATGGATGGATGGATGTTCTGTATGTCAGGTTTTCATTTATACACTTAGAAATGCAGCTGCCATTTAAAGTGATGGGGTAAAAATTGAGAATTGCAGAGTAAAATTTGAAGTATTCAATTAAAGTACACGAAGTCCAGTATTGGAGTAAATATTCTTGTGGTGTAATGTGATTATATTTGCAGACAGACGCTTACCTGCCTTTGTTTAGACGACATCAGGGTACAAACCATGTGGACAGGAGGCAGATTCAGCACTAATCGTGGCCGCCAGGTGGCGCCTGCAGGCTGCGCTGTAATTAGCAGCCTAATCAAGTGTGTGGATTTGCAGGTGGCTGTGGACTGCTGGCTCGGCTCGGTGGAGTTCGCCTTCACCGGTTTGTTTCAAGAAAATCGGGCTTAGTGGATAATACCCTGCTTTAGCCTACTGGACTGTCGACATTTGAAAAGGTCAGGGGTGACCGTGGGGTGTGGGGACGCGTTTTACACGACCTGTTGTCAGATAGTGGAGGTAAGATTGTTTTGACTGTTGTAGAAAACATCGTCTTTTTAAGGTACTGTGTATTTTGTTTTTGTTTTTTCTGTCCTTATTTGTTAGAGCATGCAGGGTGGTCATGAACTGTGTGACCCGTTTGGAAACATCATCACAAGTTTTCATTCAGTGCGTCTCCGGTGGATGGCGCTTGGTTCCTGTAGGCTGTTTGTGAATGACCTGACGCGAGAGGGGAAGACAGGGGGCGCCAGAGAGGCACATTGTGAGGGGCTGCAGTACCATCAGGGTCTGCAGGGATCAGCACTTAATTTCCAGTTTATCACTAACTAATGCAGTGTAGGCCCCACCTTCATGAGGGTTATAATGACCCGTCCTTTAAAACGGGCTTAGAGAGCTCTGTATTCAGTTTTATGGTGTCGTTGGAGGACGTAGTTTTTGATGCGTTTACACTCAGGTGGTTTCAACATTTTCTTCTCCCCTTGTATATCAGTGGGAGTCTCTACTTAGTAGCTAATATGGTGAACTTGTAATTAAATATATGAAACTATAACATCAACTTATGATCAATCTGTTATATTCATCATTTTTTATGCCAAACATTTGCTGCTTTCAGCTTCTCAAAAGGCCTGTGATGATTAGTTTTTTTCTCATAAATATATGAAGATGACCATAAATAATTTTTTTTCTTATATTAATGAAAAAAGTCACTTTTTATTGGTGAATAATATGAAATTAACCAAGAAAAGCATTGTCAGATTAACCAATAATATAATAGGCCTTAGTTTCTGCCTTAAAATAATTTAAAAAATAGCTAAATATTAAAGACTTAAACAGTAAAGTGTTCTCACTGGTCTCAGTGAAGTTAAATTACATTCATGTTTTTTGATTCTGGCCTTAAACAAGACTCGATTGAAACAGGTTTTAATTGTGCTAATGCTTTCCTAATTTACATGAAGAGATCCTTTTGTAATGTGACGTCCTGTGGAAGAGATGGAGGCCGAAATCCATAAAAAATACATAATAAATAAAATTGAAGCCAGTATGAGGCTTCTGCGGCCTGAATTGGTTAAATCAAATGGTTATTTTCCAATAAGGGTGCAAGATTTCCTGTTTGTGTTACTCTCCATTCACCACATCTCAGTAAGGAAACACTGTTCAGGGGAACTAAAGAGCCTACAAAAGCACAATTAGCTTTAGAAAATAGCCACTAGATTTGACTAAATGAGATCGCAAATGCCTCATTGTCTTTAGCTGATGGCAAATTTCGTCCCCCATCTTAATCAGTAAACACAAGTCATGAAGGATCTCTGCACAGTTGTTTTGAAAGGATGAACTAATACCTGTTTCAATGTACCGTAACAGTATGGGCATGTGAATTGCACTTTGAGCAATAAGGGGAAAACATATTCCCACTCCATCCTTTACTTAAGTGAACTTGTCACTATGAAAAGCATCTTAATACAAATAATAATAAATTTCACTCCCATCTAAGGTATTTAAAAGCATCTACAGCAGACAGATACTGCAGTGGCGCAGAAGTACATTATCTATGTCTGAAATGTAGTGGAGTAGAAGAATAAAGTATTAGTACCTGGGAATTGTCCTGAAGTACATGAAGCACAGATGGAGTATTTTTACTTTATTGCAGCACGGGTATGAGTGTATGAGACATTAGCAGGAAGGTGCCTGTGGAAACACATCTGCCTGCAGAGGGGGCATTGTTCACCACTGTACCATCCAGAGGGACAGGAATAAGGGTTTTAAGCCTAGTTGAGAGTTATTCAGCCTCAATACGGGTATTCTATCTCATCTACAGTTTCCACTATTTCCCCCTGGGAGAGTTACTTCCTCATATTTGCTAATTGAAATGTCTGATCTTCTGTCATGGTTTATCTGTGTAGACCCACCCAAGACAGAACAGGCTCTCATTAAAGGCAAGAGATGGTGCCGCTTATCCCAGCTGTGTTTATTCCACATTAGAAGCACTTGGTATTCTATATTATGAAGAATTCTAACATGAATTTACATAAAGCCGAGGGCTGTCATGATTTTAAGAATCATTTGCATGGGTTCACACAGCAACTGTGTGAACTTTTGTTGATATTACACTATATAATAGGAGTGGATAAATAGCTAACATGAAGCTTTATTTTGAAAAACACACCAAAAAGCAGGTTTAATGTAGTTTGTCTCCTTAATTTCCAAAGACCTTTGTGCTTCAGGCAGAGATATGTTGAGTCTGTTGTTAATGATTAATGCACATGTGTGAACAATGGTCTGGATAACAGTCTGAGTAACCGATGCTGGTGGCGTGTCATGTGTAAGATTAATGCTCTTACTACACAAATTCAGATTCATTGTATTGCCATGCTGTCTGAACAATAATCTAGATACGAGATATACTCTATGCCTGTGCAGGAAATGAGGAAAAGGCGATAAGGGAAAGATGAAAAGAAGAAGCATTTGTATGTACTGCAGTGTGTGTTGTACCCCAGTGAAACTGGTATAAGGGCCCTGGTGAAGTGGACCCCGTAGCAGACTTGGTTTTAAAAAAAATCATGAAATTTCCCTCTTGCAACAAATATTGTCATGCTGAAGTTGTACTTTGTCATTGCTTTGATCCCCATGAGAGCAGCAAATCAATAGCTCTTGATGGAGTAATAAAACATTGCACATTGCACAATTGTTGCACCCTGTTTTTTTAGCTGCTCACAGTATCCAATGAAATACACATTGTCTGGTGTGTTGTATCACAGTCATGCCTGTTCTTGTCTATGGATGGGATGAGTACATGCTGGATTCAGACTCCTGCTGTATGTCACACAGGTGGCTTCAATGCATTGGTAGCAGTTTATTGGTAGTTGAAAATAGTGCATGTTTTGAATTTGTTTTATGTCGTCATCTAAAATGACATTCACATAATCTAAATGCAATTACATTTTACATAATGAATATGGGGCAGTAATTTTGTAGCATCCTGCCTAATAAGAGTCCCAACAGGTTTTTCCATTAATGTCCAAATTCTTTGGCAACTATTTTGATAATGGATTAATAATTGAACTCATCTTTCAATCAAACATCCTGATTGCAGCTTCTTAAATGTGGAAGTTTTCAGCCTTTTCCAGTCTTAGTTTCACTGTATAGTGAATGTTTTTGAGTTGTGGACTATTGGACAGACGAACTGAGCAATTTGAAGGTAACCCCTTGTGCTCTTTGAAATTGGATTTTTTTTTTTTTAATTTACAGATGAATAATGAAAAGATCCTTATCTGCAACCCTTGTAAAATGATTTGGACAGGACATCTTTTGCTCATGAACGAAGCTGCAGTGTAATCAGGGCATTAGGCTTGTCTTCAGCTACTGAATAGTGGAGAGTTTTGAACTAACAGATGTTCCTTGTCTGCTTCACGATCTAGCTTGTATCGTACCTGAGGATCTTTGTTTTAGTGTGATAAGATTTTGTTGTTGTTTGGGCACAAGAAGAGGAAAGAAGATTCACAGCAAAGCTCGTTTGGGCTGGCAGCCATGCATTCCTGTGTTAGAGAGCATTCCATGGAAACATAAGGGCTGACAAACTAAAAAAGAAGCAATAAAGAAAGAGAAAGGAGGAGAAGTAGCAAGCAGGGGGACTGAGAAAATGAGCTGTTTGTAAAGGGACTTGTGACTCACACAGGCAGCTTCAGACACTGACGGCTCCTTTCCATTGCAAGGCCACACTGGAGCCTCCCTTAGCCACTGGGCCTGCCCCATGCCCAAAAACAGAGATGCTGTCTTGCCCCTTGTTTAACCACACGCACATACACAGACACAGACACATTAATGGACTAACTTCCATTTCCATGGTGAGGAGATATACACACACAGAAAACATCTTTTTCTCCTGCAACAGAACTTGATTGGACCTGTGATTCCATTAACTCCACCCCGAGGAAATAAATATAAGACCAGAATCCACTTGGATTTGAATGTCAGACCTCTGGATTTCCAAGATGACTTGTAGGAATCATTCCATCATTCACTGGGAATATAATGTCAAACATTTGTGGCCTTTTTACTTTGTGGATTCAGGGGATGAGTTTGCTGGTGGGTTATTTTTCTGCCATGGATAACAGCCGAACCCTGCTGTCAGGTGATCAATAGTTTGTCTATACTCTGGACTTGTTTTATTGCCTTGCTCTGTTGTGTTTGTCACGGTCATAATTTTTTTTCTACAGCAGTAAGGATTTTGTCTTTGACTCTCTAAAGTTGAAACAGAAAGCCCTTCTCTGTGTTTTTGCTTTAGAGTTGTCCGTCACAGCTGTTTTTACCCATAAAAGTGGCTGAAAATATATTCTGCACAGCAGCAGCGAGGAGCAGGGTGAGATCCGCACATTCGCGCTCTTTCGTCCACCTTGAAGCTTTTCAGTATCATCAGTGCCACCATGTTTTATTGACAGAGCACTTGCACCAGTTGCTGAGGTCAGTCTGTCTGTGAAGGCTCCGTCTGAGTGAAATGTGAAAGGAAATGATATGGGCAGAGCAGGGAGAGATAAAGCTCAGCAGCTGCTTTGTGTGTGTCTGTGTGTGCACGCACATGTGCCTGTGCACACACATTGCCTTGCCTGACTCCTCCTCACTAACCCCACCCTTCCCTGTCTTGTGCTCCCGCCTCCTCTCTCCCTCTTCAGCAGTAGATACATGTGCAGTGAGCGACAGCTAGGAAAGCAGTTCAGGGCACGAGCCAAAGGCGCACACACCCACCAGCAGAGAGCAAGACTGCATTATTCACCGGATCCTCTTCCATACGCTGCTCTGGGGTACGGCACACACTCACATCAGGTTACACACACTCAAACCAGCAGATAAACTTCTAGAAAGGTCCAGTGCAGTCACATTTAGCTCTTTCAGCAGGCTGCAGTCAAGAGGTTCTCACAGCTGAGGTAAGGTTCAGAGAATTTCTTTGGATGTCATTTCTCATTTGTGTTGGTCACTCTCAGACAGAGCTACTGTTGTGTAAAGAATGTGGTCATAATATAGTTCTTGTTTAACTTGTTCAGTCAGTTTGGAGCCATTTTCATTTTGCCTGGGAGTGGTGTGAAATAACTTTGGGACTTTGAAAGTTGGAGCTCAGTTTGATGCCTGGTGTTATTACAGAGTGGGACATCAGACAGCACCTGTTAAAGCTTGGCATATTTTGGGAGCTAAATGGACGCTTCATTAATTCAAAGTTAGGCCAGAAAGTACTTGTGGGTATATGGGTTTGCTCCTGTGGGCGTGTGCGCACATCATGTGCATGCATGTGTACGCCATCCCACCCACAGGGGCGTGCATGTCGTTGTGTGCACTTTTGGTAATGGGCGGTGAAGGGATGGATGGCAAAGCCTGGTGTGTCCACCCACTCCTGTGCCAAACTGGAGAAGCTTTTTCTGCTCTTCTCTGGGAAAGGGCTTTTAAGTTTTGAGTGGAGCGGCAGCTCTGGCATAAAACAGTTCTTACCACACCTGGTTAGCCATAATTGTAGCACAGAGCGCTCTGGTGGAGACACCCTTTCATGTTTGAGTCCAGGGATTATTAGAATTGCTTAAATCTTTGCTTATATCTACAATATTGGAGACATTTTCCATTAAACTGTAAAAAAAAAAAAAAAAAGGCATTTTCTTAGTTTGTTCATTTATTTGACGGGGGGTCAATGCATGTTAATTACATTTCTGAAAATATGCTAGAAGACTAACTTTCATCTGTAGTTTCCTTTTCCCTCTCTTTCATATCCATCTTATAATTACATATATAAAAATCTATCCTAAAATTTTATATTAGCATATTAAAAAGATGATCATGGACTGTATTTTCAAAGGCAGAAACAGTGCTTTTGTATTTATTCATTGCTGGTACACAAAGTAGAAAAGTAGATGCATTTCCTTATCAGGGCATGCTGGAACATTTGTTTGTGTTATGAGTCAACCCTTTGGTATTATGATCGGTTCTGGTGCAAGTGGTTGTGAACAAGATGATCCCTGCAGAATATGTTGATCACAGTAAGCAAGTGGAAACAATTACCGGGTAAAAGCTCCTTCTTTTTTTTTTTTAATGGTTTGCCTCCATTTTACTCAAAAACTCTGGAGCACAGAGGAGGAGGGAAATGTTTCTATTTATTTTCCTGTCCCTAGTTACAGCTGCATATTTTAAGAGTAATTATAAAACTGTTTAATTGCCTTGTGAGTGAGGCGAAGTTGCGGGTTGGTGTTCGTGGGAAATATGTTTGCTCGAGAGTGAGCTGAGTAAGGTGGTTTAACAAAGTCCTACAACAATTAAATGGAGGCAGAGAGAACAGCATGGCATATGTTATGATAGGGTGTTACACTTTGCAGTGAGGAAAGTTGTTATTAGAAGCACTAAAAGCAGGAAAAGGGCAGGAAAGTGCTAACACTTTTTTATATAATAGGTTTCCAAACTAAAAAACAAGAACCAAGAAAAACAGAGACCACATTCCTATGAACAAGCTCTGCCTGTTGAAATTTCTTTAACCCCACACACTACAGATACAGATGATAGGTATTAAATGACATGGAGAACAGATCCTGAAATACATTATTATGCAGAACTGTGAGCAGATCCAGCACTGAAGGCGGGCTGCCCAGACACAGCTCATGGTTATGCAAGCCTGGAACATTTCCTCACTATAAACTCAGACAGAACTAAGATTGACACGTGATTCAGTCTGTGCTTTGCCTGTACATTGTGTTTCTAGGAAAGGCAGCCATGGAAACACTATGTAGTTGTACTTTGAATATTATGGTTTTCATTAGATTGTCTTGTTTCATTTTCCTCCCCCACAGCCAGTGACTCACCCCTTTACACTTCTTGCTGAGCCATTATTGCCATGGAAACCCCAAGCCAGAAACGCACTAGCCGTGGTCACACCACTTCCCTCTCCCCGGCCCGCATCACCCGGCTGCAGGAGAAGGAGGACCTATGCAACCTCAATGACCGTCTGGCTGTCTACATCGAAAAGGTGCGTTCGCTGGAGGCGGAGAACGCCGGGCTGCGGCTGCGCATCACTGAGTCGGAGTCCTCGGTCACCCGTGATCTGTCCGGCATGAAGACGGCTTATGAGACAGAATTGGCTGATGCCCGCAAGACCCTGGACCAGGTGGCCAAAGAGCGAGCACGCCTGCAGCTGGAGCTGGGAAAGATCAGGGAGGAGCACAAGGAGCTCAAAGCCAGGTAGGAGGAACATTTGGATGGAGCTTGAATGGGAAGGGTTTGGTACAGCAGCAACAAAGTGAGCATGTACATGTGTATAATATATTATATATTGTATGCAGTAACCAGGCTTTCATGCAGTTATACTTCATTGTAAGCTGAACCACTTGGAACCATCCACAGATCTTTGAAATACTGCTGCAGTATTGGTGACATAACATTATTTACTGTTGTCTGGTGACTGAGCTGGGGATTTCCCATCATTTTTGTCAAGTGATCCCAAAGTAATTTTATTCTTTTCAAATTATAGGGCAAAAATGTTTACCTAGGGGACCAGCACAGAGTGATAATTTAGATTAATTGTCCTTTTGGCCACAAAGGTAATTAAAGATTTATATTGTGTGACATAATTTATGGAAACACTATTATGGCATCGTGGAGTGTCCCTGTACTGTGCCACATTAGCAGAGTTTTAGCCTTTCATGTCATAGCAATGGTTAAAGTGGCACTGAATCCAAAACTGGAGTTGTACCTTTTGTGCTGTTACGCTTCCAGTTCACACCTGTTGTTGTTCAGTATGACTGAGGTAACACCTTCATTTTGTCCCAGGAATGCAGTGTGAAGCGTTGTGTCTCGTCAGTTAACAGCTACGGTTATGTCACTTTAAGCTGCTGGGAATGTTGGAAATGACACACCTCCAGCCAAATGGACTCAGCCTTGATCACACAGCCTTTTCTGTTAAGGGAGAATTACAGCGTGCGCCTCTACTGCCTAAAGCTCTATGTGGGAATTTTGCACAGTATTGACACTGTGGACAGAAGCTTAGAATCTGCTGTTTCTTGCACTTTAATTGTGCTGTAAGTGTCACACATGGTTTGAGAAATGTGGAGTAGTAAGCAAAACACACAAAAATAAACGTTAATGTTTTACTTAGACAAAGTCACACAGATATGACGTGAAAGTGACCTTCACCTCTGTGTGTGTGTGTGTGTGTGTGTGTGTGTGTGTGTGTGTGTGTGTGTGTGTGTGTGTGTGTATATGAGGGTGTGTCAGTTAATAAATTATTGCCTTAAGATACTGCAGATTGTGCGGGTGTTGCAGCTAATAGCCATTCAGTGATACTATTCCTAATATCTCTTTCAAGATGCTTGTTGAAAGTATTGTATACATTTCACTGCTCACATGAAGAGCTTTGATAGGAGTCATCTGCTGGTTGACACTGTTTGTTTATGGTGTTTTCCAGAATGTCTGTAGAACAGTTGGCTGCCGCAGGCGTCAACTAATGGATTCAGAGGGGTGTTTCAGAGTCTTGTCAAAGTGCACCTCAGGCTAGAGGGGTCAAAGAAATGGGTTTCAAGTGGCATATTCCTATTTCTCAACAGTGTGTGTGTGAGAGTGAGAGTGAATGTGCACAAAACCCAGTGGGTTGGCTCAGGGCTGCTTCATAAATAAGGATTAATAAAAATAAGAAATAAATTGCAGTAAAGGTCCATTCAGTGTTGCTCTTACGTATTCTGCAGCCGTGTGTTGTTGTTGACCTTCCCTGTGGTGTAACTGGTGACAGTGGCCAGCACTCATCGGTGTGGGCTTTGTAAATTTGCACATACTGTTGGTGGATGAGGATGTTGACTTTGCTGTGCACTCCAGATGAAAGGTGGTGTGTGTTGAGAGAACACTATTATTATATTTTGTATTCATCTCCAGTTTCCCACATGTCATTGTGCTTCTTGTAATTCGCCTTTTTCTTGTGTCCTGAAGTAGCTGCAGTTCCTGCAGTAATATTGTTTTCCAAAGGAAGCAGATCTTTTGATGAATGTGTGGTGGAAAAGAATCACTCAGTCCAGCTTGGACCAGCTTTTTATCTGTTAGACTTTACCCAGCGTGTTTAGTGTTTGGTTGCCAGGGAGCTCTGGGAGTCTTGGCTCGGCTGTGTGACAGGGTGGTGACTCAGAGGTTTTTCATGGCCTCTGGAATGGGCTGACTGTGGAGTCACTAACGGGAAGTCACTTTTATTAATACACGATGACAGGCTGCTTTAACTTGCCGCTAAACCTAGCTTCAGGTGGACGCAATAGCAGACGACGAACAAACGAAGACAAAAATCATTGACAACTACATGTCACAGTATGCTTACTTTCTGTGTACGTCCTTGATTATTCCAAGGACAGAACACAGAGCAACAGGTGGCGCCATCAGTGCAGCTCAGTTGACTGGCCACACCTGTTTAGCCCACAGCCATGACACTGCATCTCTTCACACACACTCTTTGTATGCTTAACTACCACAAGGAACACATGCTCTCTCGCAACGGCAGTGCTTCAAGCTGCTGGGCCAAAATGTGTGCCATTTTCCCTGCAGCACTTGTAAATAATTCAAAACTGTAGAGAAAACCGTGGCAAACGTGGCAAAAGGAGGTGTAGACAGAATGCGGCAACGTAGAAGAAACGACACAAAATATGAGCCCCTGAGCTACAGCGGGAGCAACTGAACTGTGTTCACAGGTTTGGTTAGGTCTCGTTTAGTCATCTTCCCTTTAATACCAAAATAAGACCTGTCTAGTGTCTCGTGCCTTTCTTCATACTCCACCAGATGCATAGAGTTGAAAATTTCATCCTACACAAGTAGATTTTATATTGTAATTTACATCCAATTTATTTTTTGCAAATACAAATATATTTTTTAATTAATAATTAATTTTATGTTAATAAATGCTAACTAATATCTGTATTCCTTTAGAGCATACTGTTTGAAATCCAAAGCCAACGCCTTGTTTTATGGACGTTGGAAAATACTGAACTTGGAGCTGCTCCATACAGTCAAAGTTTGCCTGATAAAGACGAGATCCAACCAAAGTGACTAAAAAGTAAACAGCCCAGCCCTTTTCAAATCTACTTTGTATACATAGAAGCAGGGATTTACCTCTGCTCAGTCTGCCCCACCTGTCCGTGCGATGTGGTTTAGGGTGTGGCACCAGGTGAACAAAGTCACTGGAACAATGTTTTCAAAAATAAACTGTAGTAGACAGAACGTGGCAGAACATGTACTGGTGCAGCTTCAGTATAATACACAGGTCCAGTGCTATATGCACATGTTGTTAAAGTATATTCTTGGACTGATATTGAATAATGTTGAAGTCATTTACAACTATCAGTGAACACAGCAGGAAGTGCTTTTATCATATGACACATTTCCTTTATTTGGGAATTATTTCTTTTACCATGTGTTTTCAGTTTGTTTGGCCTGTATCAAATATGACCCATGTGCTGTCATAATATCCCATTTTGGTGTAAACGTGTATTCTGACCTTTTCTGACTTAATTTACCTCATACTAAACAGCGCATATGTTTTATTTCCCTTTGAGAGCTGGTCCATAGGGACTGACATTTAGGGCCAAAGCAACAAAGGTGCTGGGCAACAATGTGATAAACAGAAACTTAATATTTAGCCAACCTGTATCTTGTGGCAAATAAAGGGAAGTAAAAGTGGGAGAGCATGATGAAGTGGTTACAGTGTTGGACGTCATAAGAAGTGGTCTAATATTAGTCATAGCTTGACTGTCAGTGAGTAAAGTTTCTATATTTATGGTGAGGGGAAATTTTAAACACGTCTCTATGGCAACTCATTCACGCTATTATTGGGCCGTGGTATGAATAACACTTGGACTCATTCAAGCTCCTCATGTCAGTAATGTTGAGACTAAATGTTTGTCTTTTAAGTCTCCTGCTAAAATGGACAGGCCTGGCTGCACTCCACTTCTGATCAGGCAGTTAAGCATTTAAAATGCCTTTGCTGCTTTTTAAAAGCAAATCTTTCTTTCAGCAGTGTGCTGGCCCCAGCAGATCATTATACTGTGTTTTTTTTTTTTTTTTTCCTTAGGAAAGTACCCCTGACTGCATGGAAAGCTTTCAGAGATAGCCTTTGAAAACCTAGGACTAACTAGCATGACTGGTCCCTCTGGAGTGCAGGGATACCCACCTAACTGTGCTCAGAATCTGACCACTTGATTTATAATTGACTGCATCACAGTAATACAATATCAGAAAAAACTTCAAACTGAAAGCTTCTTTTATCCTTCAGCTTCAATAATCATTGAGCCAATAGACCTTATTCACAGGAAACACTTTGACTTTTCAAAGCAAGAAAAGCACAGGTAGAACAAATGAAATCAACAGTCCCATTTAATCGTGCCAGTTAATCATGAGGCAGAATGCACAATACCTGAAGCCTGGAGCCTGTCAAAACGTCTCCTCTGAAAAATGTCTTTTTCATTCTCAGATACATGTCTAACATCATCTTTGGCACCTTCATGGCTCTAAATGTAGAGCAAAATTTGAATTTGGTGAAATTATATAAACCATTTATATTTCAGAACATTAAGATTTCATGGATTAAATTACAGCTCAGCATCATGAGCCCTGCTCCCTGAGGAGAGAAACAGGCAGCAGATCATCATCCACCATCCATCTCCCGCAGCAGATTTCATTGTGTTACTGTACATCTTTTCTCATGCCGTTTGATCTCATTCTCCTCTGTTCTACTCGCTGCCTCCGGGGAAACCCTGTGTTCCCCTACAATGAACTCGGCTTGTATTATGTGACAGCAGACAATTGTCTCACACATTGAGTCATGCCAGGGCAGATAAGGACTCAGAGAACAGCCTGTGATTTGGGGTGTCATCCAGCAGTAATGTAAATTGGATCACATAGCTCTTTCCAAGGGTCACACCATTAAATATGTGTTCAGAACTGCCACAAAAATCTTGTCTGGTGCTTGACATATAAAAGTGATATGTTATTTATGCCTGAATTATCTTGAAGAAAAACATTTGGATACAGATTTTGGGGCATTTCCTCCTCTTATATTGATAATGCTCAAAAGTGATTGTGTGAAAAATGGGAAAACTAAAATTCATGTAATTAGTATTACCAGATTGTGATTATTTTGTTTAATATGTGGATTGTTGCCAATTAATTCTTTACTCTTAAATTGCCAGAAAATAGTGAAAAATGTCCATCACAATTTTGCGGAGCTTAAAGTACCTTGTTTTGTCCACAGTAATATAAAATCAAAAATATCACTTTTGCTGGAGCCAGGGCATATTTAGCGTTTAGATAAAAAAAATAACTTAATTTGATTATGAAAACATAAAATTTTCTTCATCTGTCATGTTAATAAAAAAAGGCTGTTTCTTTTCTCACCTCCTTCTGATACAGTTGCTTTGTTATGTCACTTGTTGTAGCTGTAGGACACAGACCTTATTTAATGGGCTGTATTTTAACAGCAGCTCTACAGTTTATGTTTCTTCGAACAGATATCCTATAGTACTTTAAGAAGGTGCTATATGGCCTGGTGAGCATATGGCTGGCTGTTCTGGTAACTATTTGTTCTCCCAGCCTCTAACAGAATTCTTTACGATGGAAAACAGATGTGGCAGGCCTGTAAATGTGCTGAATGACTGCTGTATGGAGCCATCTCTGCTGGCTTTATTGGTGTGCAAGTAATGAGAGAGTTAGGCTTAGACTCAGTGGACCAGAGTTTGGTACCGAGCAGAGGTTTTGGCGGGCTGATGCATTGTGTATGTGTCTGTGTGTGTGTCTGTGTCTGTGTGTGTGTGTGTGTGTGTGTGTGTCTGTGTGTGTGTGTGTGTGTGTGTCTGTCCAAGTGGTTTATAGAAAGAGTTTCCATAGAGCCTTCAGAGCTAGCCAAACCCTCTGAGTCACCCACACATGGACAGGGTAAATCACTTTAAGATGGTGGAACTCCAGTCTCCCTCCTCTCTCTCTCTCTCTCTCTTCTGTCTTTCTGTTGCTCGCTCACTCCCTTTTTGTGCCCAGGAATCTTGTGTTTGGATCGTGGGCAAGATGGCTGCTCAGTAACCTTAGCCATTCCTGTCCTCTCTGATTAGTTATGTAACGGTTCTTTCTCCTAACTTTGAGTTGAATGGGATGTTCGGATCAGTTCGACTATATAATCTAAACAGGGCACCGAATGTGTAAGGGAGCACTTTCAACTTTCTGTCGATCTGAGACGCCTCAGATGTTCTGCATTAACTGCTGCTCTTGTTTATTTAGACCACAGAAATGTGATTAGGATCCAAGGTTTTACATCTTGATGTAATTCCTCATCAGTTACAGTGCTGTGGTCTCTGTTGGCTCTTCTTGTAGTTGTCTGTTAGCATTTTTTAATCAGTATCACATCTATTTACCTGTGCTACTTTACTTATTTCTGCTATACTCGTTTTATTTTCACACACACATATACACATGCACACACAGAATCCTGGCTTGGCAAGTATTTGGAAAATAGTTTTCCAGTAGTTTTTTTTTTTTTTTAACTTGTTGCCAGATGGGTGGGGTTTGCCACAGAGAGCAGTACACAGAGTGCCAGAGTTTAGACAATCGCAGGAAAGCTTGGGAAAGTCAGTGCAGCAACATTTTCAAAGTTTTACAGCCCACCTGAGACTTATATGAGTTGCTCTGCCACAAAAATACTTTGTGCTCAACATTCGCGTGAGAGCACCCAGTCGTGAAACTTGTCACACAACCACAACCTGGTTCTTTGTAGCCTAGCACAATTTAAAGAACTCATCACACAAACTCCACATGGGCTTTGTCTAGCGTAAAACACGTTAGCAACACTATCAGTTTTGTACCCATGCAGTTTTCAATGGAAGCCGATGCAGCTGGGAAGAGCACTGTTTCTGATTGGAGGGGAGACTAGAACACAATCTGTTGTTACTACAGGATCCACGAGTAAGGGAGGTGATACTCCAGGGAGTTTTCTTTTTTACACTCTGACAAACATCTCTAGTCAGAATAATGTGAATTACAAAGTACACCTATTGTGATATATGTGCAGTGTCACTTCTTATTAGCAGAAGTCTCCTCTGGCAGCCAGATATTCCTGTATACTTAAAGTGTGGAGGAAATCCAGTGGAACCTGTTATTAAGGTCTTATTTTTGCACCTGCAGGCTTGAGGTGGCTTCAAGAAGATAAAAAGAAAATTATTTATATTTAATTGTGATTTACATGAAATTGTACCCGTCTGTTTGTCAGGTTAACATGAACAGTTCTGGATTGATCATACACATTTCGTGTCTTTACTCTTGAGTTTGTGTTTACTGTTTAAGAACTGCAAGAAAGAAAAGGCAAAGTGGCTGACTCTGTATCCAGTTGCTGCTCTTTATCACCACAGATAATCTGATTCTGTGGAGAAGTAGCTAATAAACTAACACAAAGACCAGGCAACCAGTCTGACTCACTGATGAATCATCAACTGATCATGCAGAGAGGAACAAGGGCTGCTTCATGCGCCTTTTGATGTCTGTCGACACACACACAGTCTCTAACAGGCATTATCAGCGGGACGGGACACCTTTCTCTTTCTCTGCTTGATGACTGACACTGTGTTTGAGGAACTATATTAACAAATGCAAATTTTTTTGTAGAATTGAATGGGACACAGAGAGTACATGTAAATCATTTCAGTTTAGTGTTTGTTTTGGTGACAGCTTAAATAATACCACGAGTTTAACATGAAAGAATATTGCCAGTGCTCTCCCCCTCCATCTGTGGTTGTCTTCTCAGAAGTTGGCTCTAAAAAACCTATCAGCCACGGTTGACATTTGCTGTGCTCTAAGTCTGGAAACACTAAGGACCCTGTTTCCATTTGCCACATGTGGATCTGTACTGGAGGCCTCTGGCAAAGACTACATTGTTTTGGGTTTCTGGTGATTTATCGGACACAATCCCTTATACTGTGTTCTTCATCTCAGAAGTAACGGAGGGAACGGTCATGTGCCAGCGTGCTTTTTTAACTGTAGCGTTTTGTGAGAGTTGCTCAACACATTTGAAAGCGTAGAGCTGACTTGAACTAGCATGTTTGAATGGGTTTTGCATTGTCGTGCCTGACACTTAAATACCTGTGGGTGTTAAAAGATTAGTTTAGTAAAAGAACAAATTTGTAGACCTTGCAATCATGTCGCGTCTTTCTTTTGCTATTTACTTATCGCATATAAACAAAAACAATGTATAAATAATAAAATATTACTAGAGTACCTGTTAATAAAATCATCTAGTTTTTTTTTTTTTATTGTAAAGGCCCAATAACACAGTCTTATACTGGGCTCTGGCACGCCTTGCCGGTGTCAGCTCTATTTCTGGATTTGTTTACTAAAACCCATTATTCAGACTTCCTCTTAGTCACCTTTAACCGTGTTCACATAAAGCGACTTTGTCAGTCAGTGCTTTAAAATGTAGTGAGGGTAGGAAAAGGAAAGTGACAGTGTATAGGGAATATGGGAGAACCCCTTTTTCCCCTCTGTGTCTGAGCAGTGAGTCATCGGGGAAACCCCACCCACACATGTACACACACGTTTTTGAGATGGGTGTGTGTTTACGTAGTAACATGCTATACTGAATGAACGCCACTGCAGGTCGGAGAAATTCTGTGCATTGTACTACAGGAAATGATGTAGGTGATGAACTGTAAGTAACTATAGCAGTTCCACACAGTCAGTGATCTGAGCATGCAGGCAGGGAAAACCTTGGTTGGTGAATAAAAGGAGATACCACCCCCCTGTTCCTCCACAGCTTCAGCAGATGTGCCCATGTGCAAAGCACTGAGCCCCCTACTGCTGCAGGAGAGCTATTCTGTTGTAAACACTACAAGACTGCAGCTGGAGTGGGCAGCTCCCAGGGGTCAGTGTGTGCATGTAGGTCTCTCCATCCCTTACAGCTATTTTCATTTTCCATTTTCAGGCTGCTACCTTATGTTAGTCAACTTTCCTTGTGGATTCAGTGAGAATAATTAGGAAAATGCTTCTTGAGAAGCTTCATTAGAAGGTTAGTTTACCCAAATTACCAAAATAAGTCTCACTGGCCGATAAAATTGGTTTTTTTGCCTGAGGTTTCAAATATCAATTTCTGAGATTTCTGCCGCCACCCCAGAATTTTTTTTATAAACCATCATGAAATCTCTTTCCAGAAACATGATCCCTGCTATTTAGGGTACATCAGAAAGCATGGTATCAATGGTTTTTCCTGGGCAAATTAAATTCTGTTCCCCTGCCTCGAAATGGTAAAAAATCTCAGCCACATTTATCTCAACCTGAAAGTCTGAAAGTAAAAATCAAAGCTGATGCCACTAAAGGCAAGTTATGAAATTACTTTTGTCACATTGATGAAGTGACATTTTTAAGCCACATCAAGCCAACATTAAGTTGTCAGATTATCACGGACAGTCTCACGTCTGCTGGTGCAGGAGAGACTGGGAGGTCACAGTAAGTTGACCTTCAGCAGCAAGAACATGGATTTGGTTTGCAAAGTAGGAAAATCAGAGGCTGCTTGATTACTGCACAGCTCGAACAATGACACTGGAGTCTGATCTTTTATCTTTAGACGTCTGTGCTGTTGCTGAATCTAAAATTGTATGTGAAAACTATACAAGTGTATTTGCTATAAAGTTTCTAAATGTGTGTTTCAAATTGGTAGGTTTTGTTTTCGTTCCTGCCTGATGATCAACTACTTGGCATCAGAGTTGCCAGTCCCATAAGGCCCTCTTATGGCTATGTGGCTGCAGTAACTCATCTGCCATATCCTGTACAAATTATGGGTTAGTCTGCCCTTCAGAAGCGCAGAAAAGGCACACCATATCTAACTTGAGATATTTTGGAAATCTCCACAGAAAAGTCTACACATTTACTGCATTGCATCCTGCAGCATGATGGAAACAGCAAACTAGCAGGCCTAACGACAGGGCCTTGGTTGCCCTGGCAACGGCATAGCAAAACAGGGGGAGAGTGGTTTTTTTTTGTTTTTTTTTTTTCTCTCTCTCTGTCTCTTTCACTTCGTGAGGCGGGGTTCGTTTCTCGTTACTGGGGTGGACAAAGATAGCTGTGAGTCATCCTTGAGGCCGGGAGCCGAGCCAACACATTCCTCCTCCTCCTCCTCAGATTTCTCGTCTCTATTATTCCTCCTCTTTCTCTTTTTCTTTTTGTCTTTTTCTTTTCGCATTTCCATTTCACACTCTCCCTGCAGCTTCCCCTAGCTCCCACCACCCGGCTCATGCTGTCTCCGTCCAATAGCTCCCATTTTGTCTCTGTGCCTCAAAATATGCCATTTAGTGTTTTTGCTCTGTAAGAAAATGCCTAAGAAAGCGTTGGTATTGTAGCTGAAAAGGGCAGAATGATGTGACAAACCATAATTTTTCAGTAATTTCTTTTTCCAGAGAGCAGACATTAGTGTGTGGGAGGAATGAAGATATGACAAAATGAGACTGTCTGTTAGAGTGGTCAACACTCAAAAAATAAGAATACAGTTTACCAAAATTATAATTTTTTTTTTTTTTCCTCTTTTTGTGCTGATTATGAAACTGCACCTCTGCTCTTTTGGCACAAAGATCTCTCTCGATTCACCATGTTTGAAATGCCTCTGTTGTCTTATTTTACCTGCACCAGGTTTCCCTTCTCTTGATGAAACAGGCTAAGATTTTTTTTTTTTTTGTTTGTTTGTTTTTTGGCTTTATTACATTTCTTGCTCTCTCTCTGTTCTCAGCCTTTCTCAGTACCACATTTGTTCGTCTCACGCTGAAAGTGAATGGTATTGTAAATATTAATAGCTGAATGCACACGTCCTGAGTGACTTCAGTGCTTCACTGTACAAGAATGTAAACAGAAAGTCAGAGGATATTTATGCTGAGTCTTTCTAATAACACAGTTCTTACTAGAGTTTATAAACAGGTATTCCCAAGCAAACGCCTCCATGAAGAATTTACATTCACCCTGTACGGGATTATGTCAATATTATACTGTATGGGAACACACATGTGGAGGGACATATGTGCAAACATACTCTGTGCTGACATAACCGTTTAACACACAAGCAAATACGCACAAAAATATATACCCACACATACAGTGCTGTACAGTGCACAACTGCACTTCACCTGCATGATGTTATACATACATTTTGTAGTCAGTGCACACAGAATTATGAACACACACCCCTTCTATTGTTTTTAGACACTGTTGTGTTTTAAGCCAACATCCAGGAACCACATCCTGGAGATGCCATAAATAAAGAAAACGTGTTAAAGCCCCATCATTGTGTAGTGAGTGGTCATTATTGTGATGTTTTTAGCAATTTATTTTATCAGCATTAAAAAAATCAACACTAGCATTTACAATATACCTCATTTTAATTCATGACAGTCTGTTAACAGCATATGCACCTTTAGAAATATTTGCTAACAGACTGGACACACAATTGTTCATCCTTGTTTTCTTAATGTGCTTTTACAGCTTATTTTAATTTACTTTATTTGATTTAAATTTATTTTATGTTAAATGTCTTTGTTTTTAGATGCTCTTTTCCATGCTTTTAATGTAATTGCATGCCTTGTAAAGCACTTTGAATTGCGTAGTGTATGAATGGTGCTATACAAATAAATTGCCTTGCCTGCCTTGGACATGTATGCTGTGTCCCAGGAGCCACTGGGACTGATCTAGTAACTGCAAAATTAAACTCTGCCCCACACAAACTATTACATTGTTTCAGATTCAGATAAAATACATCAGTTCATATGGATATAGAGCCAGAAACCTTTGTCTGATCAGAAAGTTTACATTGAGCTCTGAATTGACAATTTGATCATAACTATAGCTACTGCTTTTGCAAGTATCCATACACTATTATACTAGAGAACAGCAAAATACAAAGGCTCTCTTGCGTTGAAGACATGGCAAAAATCCTGTGGTTAACAATTTTCCACACCTCTTAGCTTCTCTATAAATTTTGTTGACAACCTCGCTGAGCTGCTTTCTGTTATCTCAACTGTTGTTGCATATCTTGTCATACCTGTAGATTCTAACATTCACATTCATGATCCCAGAGACAAAACTGCAGAGGAATTCTGTGCTCTGTGTGAACCTTTTGATCTGTTGCAGCATGTCAACAAGCCCACACACACAATCAAAGGCACACACTGGATTTGGTTATTAAGGAAGGGGGCAGATTCTAGCAGCGTCAGCGATGAACGCCTGTTGGTTTCTCCTTTCACTCCTTTTGCCTTGTCTACTGCTGCTGCTTTTAACAAGGAGAACTGAGCATATCGCTCCTGTTTTTAAATCTTTACACCAGCTTCCAGGTGCCTACAGAATAGATTTTAAAGCGTTAGCGCTAGTTAATAAATCACTCAGGCCAAAGATTATTTCGGATCTCATTGAAGAATATAAACCCAGCAGGGCTCTTAGATCTTTAGGAAACAGTCAATGAAGCAGCAGTCACTGTTGTGCCTACAGCAGAGTCTCTCAGAGCTGGTACCAGCAGACTAAAGTCAATTGTTTTTTGTTTTTTTTTCCTTTTCTATTTTTTTTTAGAATGACTTGTTTTGTAGTTATTTCTGTTCCCTATGGGGCATACCTGCTGAATCTCACAGGGGCTCTTTCTACTGAAGCTGTAGTGACAAGATGCTTCTAGTAATAGTATTTAGTAAATTTTTAAACTGCATGCCATTCAGCTGTAAGATATTCCCTGTCTTACAATCATATTTGTGTATGAAGAGAATACAAATAGCAAAGCAGCATGTTGATATGCCACAGCCACTTCTGTCCATTAATTCTCTGCTGGAGCCGATCCACTGGGGCCATTAGCACTAATGAACGTCACAGCGGCCATCTCCACACACAAGCATTCAGAATCAGACCGTTAAAATGCTTCAGTGAAAGAAAATCGTCTAGACAAAGAGCTGTATAGCTTCAAGTAATGTTTATCTAGAGTTGTAAACAAACATGAAAAGGTGCGCACACATCACCAGCACATTCACACTTTTATGACCCAGCTCAATAAAAAGCAAACATCTTTCTTTGTCCCCTTCTCATTACACTGACTTGTTTGGGTAGATTTGTGTTCGTTATTAAAGCCCATAATATGTTAATGAACAGCAGTGTGGTGAATTTAAAATGTTCCACTATAACAGCAGCTTTGGAAAATGGGTTTTCATCACACATAGAGTAGTACGAGCCGTAGGGAAAATGGCCCAACCAGATGTGGTTAAACTCTATTATTTTGTAATAGTCACAACAAGATAATAGTCATTAAAACATTTTACAGCAGGAACAACGTCTCGATTTACCCCCAGTCACTGATCTGCCTGTGGAGTAGGTGTCTTGACACTGATTGATGGCTGACAAGTTTGTATGGGGTAACTGTGGCCTCCAGCCTCTTTGGATCAGGAATTCAGGGAATGTTTGACGGTGTTTCTAGTGTGTGTGTGTGTGTGTGTGTGTGTGTGTATATATACGTGTATTCTTTCTTCCTTGGTGCTATGATCTACTCAGCACCCTCTGTTGTTACAAATGCATCTATAAACATATAATAATTGTGCTATGAAATGCCTGGCCATGCAAGGCTTTTACAACTAGCAGAGCTGTTTAACCCACTAGTGAAGTTCACACTGGTGTATCACTGCAGATACAGGAATGTATGATCACATGGTCTCAACTGTTTAGGGCTCTGACTCACTGAATCTTCATAGAAAATAGACATGCAGTTGCTAGTTTATTAGATGTAAACCATATTAGCGCATATTTGTTTTGAGTTCAATATTTACTGTATTTCCTACTGTCTTCAAAATGGATGTAGGACACACATCTCTGGGTAACACAATATAGTTAGAGCAACACAAACTGCAGCTTTTAAGAATGAGCTCTCTAAAAGAAACTGAGCTTTAATGTAGAATTTACCTCTATGAAATTATTGTAATATCTGAAGAACATGTCTGACCATATGTGCGGCTGAACATTAAGTCACTGTGCTGAAGATAATTGATTCAGGATGGCTGGGCCACTTCTTCATGTATGTTCGTGTGCATTGACAGACTGATTCCTATTTGATCTGGACCCACTTAAAAAACTCAGTGGCCCCCTTTTTTAAAAATCTGAACAGTCTGGTTGGCTTTAATATAATAACCTATTTGAGTTCCCAGATCATGATTGTACATCTGTTAAGCATCAGGCATATGTTGCTCTGATTTTTTATTTATTTATTTTATTTTTTTGTGGAGACTAATTTATTTTTTCATCTTTTTTTTCCAATTGTGTTTTCTGCTTTCCCTGAAGCTCACAGCCATAGTATAGTTCTTCTGTTTCACCAGTTTATCTTCACACTTTGTCCTGCTTCTTTTCAGGAAACAGAATTGTATTTTCATGCTCTTCAAAAGCTTTGCTGGTGTTGGTTGAATGCAGTAATAGGTATTGATTACTGTAACATAAACCCAAAAAAACCCCATCATTTATGAGATAATAGCTTGTGAATGATTTCCATCTTAGTTGTAAATCCTCATTCTGCTGTGGACTAACTTCTGCAAGTGTGTTAATGCCACAGTTATAAGCAGCGTACTTACACTGGCTGACGTAACACCCGGCTGGCAGCGACCACAGGACTGTGGGGTCTGTGTGAGCGGCCTGGAAGCCGTTTCCTGAGGCAGATGGCCATTATTAGTGACAATGAAGACTATCCCACAAGGCCAAATAGAATAACAGGGAGCCCATTTCCTCCTTGGCTGTGCATGAACCTCCTATACTGCTAACAACCTCCCCTCCCTCATCTCTTTTCATCTTCCACTGGAGATGTATTGTTTTTTCCATGCACGGATCCAAGTTTTTTTTTTTTTTTTCCCTTCTAACCAGTACCCTAAATTGGTTCCTGTAGAGATGTTAGAGGAGAGGCGGGGTGCACATGCGCAGCAAAAAGGAATTCTCATAATTCAACACAGCTTCCCGTGAGATCGAGCTTAATGCACTCTTATTCATCAGAAGACTAACAACAGTATGTTGATGTTTTGGCCTTAGTTCAGTTCACATTAACAGTTGACAACTGCTGCTCTCGCTGTAACGTACAGGGGCAGTTTGTGTCATCCACTTTCTGTCACGACATTGCAGTTATCCACCCCTTATCAAGTTACAGTTTAATCAGATATAAAGGAAAGTTTTGCTGCTCAGACTCACACAGGTTGGACGGGGGCTGAAAATAAATCATGATGGAAAAAACATGTTGAACGTAAACTACACTATATAATTTAAACTTCTCACAGAAAACTAATTGTACAGTAGTGTGTCAATCACATGTCTAAACATTGCTACAGACAGCTTTATTCATACAGCATCTTTCAAATGCAAAGGAAAGTCATAAGGAAGGGAAATGCATGAGAATATTTTTTATAAAAAAATGTATAAAAATATTTTTATAAAATATAAAAAATTGGTAACGGCTCTTACACTTGGGAGATTTTGAAAATTCATGCAGCTCTGAACTGGCTAGATCCTCAGTTCCCAAAGTGAAAGAGTAAAATAATTAGTTTGAGGTCAGAGAGAAAACTGAAAAAATGCCAAAAAAAATTGTATTACCTGTAGCCACAATTAAAAGTGACCAGCAGTGATATGAAAGACATGCATCAGGTGATATGCTGTACTGCAGAGCCACCAGACTAATGTTTGTTTCATTTTTTTTTCTTCTCTTCACAGGAACAGTAAGAAGGAGTCTGACCTGGAGGCGGCTCTGGCCAGACTGAGGGACCTGGAGGCCTTGCTCAATTCTAAAGATGCTTCTCTCACCACTGCCCTGGGGGAGAAGCGAAGCCTGGAGGCTGAGGTGAAGGACCTTAAGGCCCAGCTGGCCAAGGTAAAACATTTTTACTGGAACTGAAGACTTACATGGACTTTTGTAAAAGTCATTGTGGTCCTCTTCCTGTTCACACCAGTGTTTTCTGTTCACCTCTAAAGGCTCCTGTGCAGTAGCAGTAGTAGTTTTATGTATGCCCTCCAGGCAGTTGATTATGTGAACAAAGTGGCGAGAGAGACAACTTTGCATTATCTGCTGTTTGTTTTATCAATGAATGTTACCACAGGACTGACTTTAGGTACAGTTGTGGCCTTGCTCTACCTACTGGCCACAATGAGGAACTACAGATTTTATCTTGGAGTCCCAGCTGAAACCTTGAGCCTGTTTTTGCTTGCATGCCTTTATTACTGATCTTTTTTCTGATCTCATTTCTCTCTCTAACCTCTCTCCTCCTCCCCCACCACCACCCCCACCTCCCAGTTGGAAGGTAACTTAGCTGATGCCAAGAGGCAGCTGCAGGATGAGATGCTGAGGAGAGTGGACGCTGAGAACCGCTTACAGACCCTGAAGGAGGAGCTGGAGTTCCAGAAGAACATCTACAACGAGGTTCCTACTCTTCACCTTAACCCTTCTGTTTATAGTCAGCTTTGTAAATCATCTATCCAGCTTTTCATCTTTTCCACAGGAAATTGATTCACTTCCAACCACCTACTTGTTTGCATTTCCATGCCCCCATCAGATCTGTCTCCCACCAGCACTTTTTTCTCTCTCAGTTTGTCTTTATTTTAGGTTTATTTTCACATTAGAAAAATGCTAAAACAAAGCTTGTACTCAAATCTTGAGATGTCAATACTTGGTCTAATTACATGTAAGCCACAGTTTCTTACTTTTGTCAAGTCCATACCAGAACTGGCAAGAGATGTTTTTTTTCCCCAAAGATTTAAACATTATTATTATTAGGACCGCTTAAAGGTCGCAGTAGATTTATCTGTTAGTGCTCTGTACCTCTAAATAACTTATCACTGCACATAAACTGGCTAATTAGGTTCACTGACCATAGCAGGTTTTTATAGATGGAGTCTTTTAAATTGTTTATACAACCTGGGAGAAAAAAAAATCAATACAAATTGCTCTTTTGTACTTTAATAAAGTTGTGTTAAAGTATAGCTGAGAAAGTCAAATCAATACAACTCTGTCAGCCTACTCCTTTAAAGGGTCATATGTTATTTAGCATCATATGTTAGTCTTCCTCTGTCTGTTGGTGTCTTTAGGAGCTGCGTGAATCCAAGCGTCGTCACGAGTCTCGCGTGGTAGAGATTGACAGTGGACGTCAGCATGAGTTTGAGAGCAAGCTGGCCGAGGCCTTGGTTGAGATGAGAGCCCAGCATGAAGACCAGGTTCGCCTCTACAAGGAGGAGCTTGAGAAGACCTACAACTCTAAGGTTTGTCAGGATGCTGCGGGGCACAGGCTCCGTCACCACCTAGAGTCAAAGTAGAGGCTGTTACGAAGTCTGTAGTAGTCCAGCTTTGTGTGTTTGTGCTTTCCTTGTTAAATGGCCCACAATATAGATAATACAAAATGTTAATTAACATCCTTATTACACAGTCAGTGTCTCAGTTTATTTCAGTGTAGGAAAATTCTTCTCTCCTTTGCCGTTTGCCTTTCATCTACACACAGGATGGGAATTAATTTAATTGGGATAATCAGTCCTATGGGAATCTCAATAAGAAATGTAGATAAATAAAACAGAAGTTTTGTCATTGGAATTGAATTATAAATCATAGCTAAACTGATTTGTTTTTTCTGGACCCCTTGAGAAAATCTATTTTGGGAATTGCTGTTAGTAAATTAGTTAGCTTAACAGTAAAGATTTAGGTGAGTGTATTATCTCTGGAACAGCGTTCTGTTAGTAGCTGGTGCCACTGCCTCGCTGTCACTGCTGACAGCTGACTGTACCATCTCTCTGTCTGTCAGCTGGAGAACGCCCGTCAGTCTGCTGACAGGAACAGCCACTTGGTGGGAGCTGCTCATGAAGAGCTGCAGCAGACCCGTATTCGAATTGAGGGCATGTCCGGCCAGCTCACCCAGCTGCAGAAACAGGTACACACATACCACTGTCAGCAAGTCCAATCTTTATCTTTATCTTTTTATTGTCCACACTGCTGTGCAACTAACTGATATGACATGAATGCTCCTAAACACTGTTTTAGCTGTTTCTACACCTCTAAGCACCACTGATTAATTCAGCATTAAGCTTCCCCTGACTTACCACACCAACCAGTGTCTGCAGTATAAAAATGCTTAATTGGCCTGTGAGCAACCTGTGTGTGTGTGCGTGCGTGCGTGCGTGCGTGCGTGTGTGTGTTCTCTCTAAATCAGCTGTCAGCGAGTGAGGCCAAAGTGCGGGAGCTGGAGGAGGCTCTGGCAAGGGAGAGGGACCTGATGAGGCGGCGACTAGATGATAAAGAGCAGGAGATGGTTGTAATCCGAGCCAGGATGCAGCAGCAGCTGGATGAGTACCAGGAGCTTCTGGACATCAAACTGGCCCTGGACATGGAGATTCATGCTTATAGAAAGCTGCTGGAGGGAGAGGAGGAGAGGTGAGTGCTTATAAAACAGACACTACAGGTTGTTAAGAGAAGACAGAGATCAGGAGCTAGTGAAGAATTGGTTGTAGGTATAAGGGGAGCATACTGAACCTCTAGGACACAGTGCTACATTTTTATGCATCTCCATTTCAGATGAAATACAAAAAATGTAAAAATTAATCAGTGCTCAAATACATTGGGACACTTTTGTTCTGGGCTGTTTGTCAAAATTTGGGCAAATCTTAATGCTGCAGGATACAATGATATTTTAAATGGTAGTATAAGTCCAACTTTGTTTTAACAGTACTGGGAACAATTGCAGCAGCAAGGTCAGTGTGACAGTAATTTGTTCAGTTTGTATACATTAGATATAGAACATAATTAAAAAATTACAGCAACAGTCAGTTAACATGACAGAAGTCTGATAGTGAACATGCTGCAAGCTCAGGAAAAATTGAATCACTGGCAGTCACACATGGTTATTTGTAGGAATCGTGTTAAAGTTATAGACTCAAAGTGTTTTGATTATTCCCTGAGATTGCTGCACTAACAGCAAAGCCAGTTTCTCCTCAATCAGGTCTGGTTTAGGCTCTTGGAGTATTACGTGAATATATTAGGCATGAGACTGCCTGAACAGAGGATGGCATATAACATGTTGGTTTTACAAAATGAGATTATATCAGTATGTTACATTGACTCCTGTTGTTCATATCTAAATCTCTTCCTCTTTCCCTCGCCAGGCTGCGTCTGTCACCCAGCCCTCCACCCACCAAGGTCACAGTGACAAGGACCTCTGGCTCTGGTCACGCTCACACCAGCCGCCTGCTCCACTCCACCACCTCCGGCTCCAGCAGCCGCAACTCCTCCGGCACAGTAAGCACCAAGAAGCGCCGCCTCAATGAAAATGACAGTGAGACCTCCAGCCTGGTGGGTGGCTCTGTGACCAAGACTCGCATTAGTCAGCACGCCTCAGCTAGTGGCCGCATCACGGTGGATGAGGTTGATCTGGAGGGCAAGTACATCCGTCTCAGCAACAAGGCTGACGAGGTGAGTTCATCAGCTGGGTTTTCAAACCTTTTCAAACTGGTTTTAAGGTAATTTCACAGCACTGAGGCTGCACTCACAAAGGTGACATCAGTGGTTCCCAAACTTTTTCTGCTGGAGAAAATTTCCACATTTCTCTTTGATCTGTCAAGATCTCTCAAAATGTCCTCTGTCGCTTCCATTTGTGAGTCTTTTTCCATGTGAAAGCTGTTGTCTACACTACTAAAACTGTCTTTAAAAAATAGCAGTTGTTGGTGCTGCATTGGCTTAAGTTGTTTGATGAATGAATGTAAATGTACATTCACTTATGGTTCCTATTGTACTGAAAATTACCTATGCTGAAATAGGAGCTAAAATAATCACTCAAAACACTGTTCTAAGAACTATTATAGTTCTCTGTTCCTGCATTGTGGCCACACTAAAAAAGAGAAACTTTTTCTAAGGGTTCTGAGAAATATGGAAAAGTTTCCCCAGTTTGAAAGAGAGTTTTATGCTACCAGTACTCAAGCATGCTTTGCACCCCCTGGCAATAGGTCCATGCCTCTCAGGGCAAATGTATGTAAATGTACTTCAAAAAACAGAAGAGAGATAATGTGGTAATGATATTGTAATTTTTGAATGACTTTAAAAGCTGAATACGTATGAACTTAAAATAAGTGTAGTAAGATGTCTGTGCCCTTTCAGCCTGTAGAAAGACTTGGTCTGAAATCCATTTGAATTCAGTCTAATTCTTCATTTGTCTTTAAATTTCCCTCATGTAGGATCAACTACTGGGCAACTGGCAGGTGAAGAGACAAGTCGGGAACTCTACCCCCATTGTCTACAAGTTTCCTCCAAAGTTCACCCTGAAGGCTGGAGCAACTGTCACTGTAAGTTACATCAGCTGATAGTTCCATTTTTAATTTGACTGTTTCCATCATAAAGACACTGACATCTTCAACCATGCAGGCGACATAAAACACATTCCTGCAACTGATTTTTAAGCTTTGGCAATGTACCAAGAGAAGTAGCAGTGTGCCTGCAGAATGCAGGGGAAAAGAAACATGGATGCAAAAAATGCAAGTTAAAAATATATCCTGGAAAAAAAGAATTTTGCAATTGTGGAAGGAAATTTAATGTGTCTGGGACAAACTCCATAAATCACAGTCCACAGGACACTTTTATCCTTTGTTTGTTCACCTATGTCAGCAGAAGCTCAACAATTGTTAGTCAAACACATCATTACTTGCAAACTCTTTGCAGGTCTGGGCTGCATCTAGTGGTGCAAGCCACAACCCTCCCACTGACCTGCTGTGGAAGACCCAGAACTCCTGGGGCACTGGCGACCTTCTGCAGACCACCCTCATCAGTGCCAATGGAGAGGTCTGACTGTACTTATCCTTAAATGCACATTTTTGGTCCTTTTAGCTTCAATAACTTAACATTTTGTTGTGGTTTTCTACCAGGAAATGGCCATGAGGAAAGTGACTCGCACTCTGTTCCAAGACGATGAAGATGATGAGATGGTAACATGACATCCTCTTTTGTTGCTTTTGAATAATCCAGCAAATCTCAAAACATCATCAGTGCAGCTCTCAGATCACTGACTGTTGCGGCGTCAGGCAGCAGTTTAAAGTAACTCGCCCTGTTGTATGTCGCCCCCTGCAGGGAGCTCACAGCACAAGTGGTGCAGAGAATGAATACAACCTGCGGAGCCGCAAAGTGATCTGCGATTCCTGTGGACAGCCATCAGAGCGTGGCGCAGGTGTTGGCTGCAGTGGTGGTCTACCTGAAGGTGTTGTAGGACATTCCTTCTTCATGGGCACCAACGAGCCCAGACAGGTATGAACAGTAATATCACAGCATAAAGCAGAACAGCACTGTATTTCTGACAAAACCAGAAACAGGGTTTTATGTACTGTATGAAGGTGGTTGTTTTTAAAAATACTGAATCATTCTCTTTGCTTTCATGGTCCAATTTAAAATCACGTTTTTAATGCTGAATCCAAATGTCCAGACCTGACCAGACTAGCAGATCTTCAGACTTAACAGGCATGTTCCCAAGACATCTGCTAGTGCCTAGGACTGTCCAAATCCACAATTCAAGTCCACGAGGAGGAAAGGTTGTGGCACCTGTTTTAAATCTGTGACACAAGAAGAACGTAAAACTTCCAAACATATGGTCAGATGTTCAAAATTATATTTAACCATATGATAATATGGTCATCTGTAATAAGAAAAAGAAAAAGGGCCTTAAGAGCCTTTCAAATTTGACAGGATGATGCCACAAGGACCAACCTACAAGTCCTGAGGGTGGACATTTGGATTCAGTCCTTTGTGTTCTCCACTAACTAGTAAAATATTTTCGGCCTTCATCCTCACTGTTAATTAGCTTTTTATCTGAAGAGGAGAAAACGTGTAAAAGGATGCACATTCACATTTAATGCTTCATTTTGTTCCTTCCTATTTCAGGGTCGTGTCAAGCCGGAGAACTGCTCCATCATGTAAAAACCAGACAGCACCTCACCCGAACCCACCACCTCTTTGTAGCCCACATAAAATAGTTTTCTACTATGGGATATTTGTCGTTATTTTTTTATATGATCTTGTCTTATTTTGTATTCTGATTAATCTGCAGGCTAGATTTGCTTTGAGGGTTTGGCAAAGGGCACAGGCTTTTGAGTTTGTATATTCAAGTTATATTATTGCATGTGTGCTGTGCTTATGCTTGTACTGTATCCTTCTCTGCTTGCACTCTTACACACAAACACTCAGAGCTCCATTGACCAGTGCTTGTGCTTTAGTCCGAGCCGGGGTTTCACATTTAATGGCCTGGCTGTCAACACTCAACACGCACAGCTAGTGAACCCTGTCAGGAACGTGCCTCTGCAGACATACAGACATCAGGAAAATGAATTCTGTTGGGTTTGTTAATTATGTTTATCTCCCATCAAATAGAGTAAATCTTTATTTAAAGATGTTATGTTTACAACTGCAAATGATTTTCCTTGCATTTGGAACAGTATTGTGTTATCATTATGTGCTACAGAGAAAATAATGTAGTTCGGGTTTTTTCTCGAAAGCTATCCAAAGAAAGCCAAAGTACTGTAAGCTCAGGGTGTTCAGCAGGTTTTTTCACCTTAGCCTTAAAAATGTTGTAGTAAATTTTGCATGTGGATTTAGACATGTTGTTGGGCAGCTGTGATGCACAGGGAAAATAGTTAAGATGATTATATGTTTGGTTTTGTTTTGTTTTTTGCTTTAACTCACAGCTCAACTCCAGATAAATGTATTTGGCCATGTTTTTGAAATGTCTGCCAATCAGGATTTTTTTTTTTGTTTGCTGAATAAGTGGAATGTATCTGTATGTACAAGTGTGTGTCTTGGCTGGGTCAACTCTACATATGTTGCCTAATCATTAATTCCAAAGATGCTTTTGTCATGATGCTCTGAAATTGTAGAATTTGTGGTCTGAAGAAATATCAGGAAATGGTACTACATTTTGAGTATTTACTTGGAAATTTGGTGCTTATTGTGAAATATATATTTATAGGACTTCTTAGCATCTTCAACCAAATCAACACTATTCTACTAGAACAGTTGCTGCTCTGTATAGAGTGCAGTGCTAGGTTTTAGTAACATTTTAACAAGCTTTACAGATGAAAAATACAAATGTGCCTTTAGAGGACAGAACCGAGCATCAACAAGCACTGTTATTTGCTCACATGCCTCATATTCAGTCTTGTGAATGTCAGCCGTCCTCTGGTTTGTGTTGCTCCTAAAAACTGGTCATACGGGCTTTATTTTCTTTTCCTCTAAGCTTACTGGCTCACAAATCCCCAGGCATGATTTTGGATCAGAGTGGGATTGTGGAGTTTGTATACTTTGTGACTTTGGCTTTATGCAGTGCTTTTACTGAGGGCCTCGCCAATTATGCACAGCAGGTAGATTTGTACTATAGTCTGGTAGCTTAAATCATTTATACTCCAGAGAAAAGCATATCAAAGCATTTACTGAAAATACTTGATATCTCTTTTTGTTTCTATTGTACTTACAAGCTAATATTTCTGCCGCATTAGATTCCTTTGCTGCCTTCAGTAGACATCTGATTTTGATTCCCAAAGTGCCTTAAAAAGTTCACAATGTTTGAGAATAAAGACGTTTAGTATTTGGTCTCTGTGACACAGATTTATTGGCAAGGATATTTATCTCACACATACATGTAAATTTATGAGGCTTGGTTACTATTTACAGAGTCATTCCTCACATCATGTGAAGGGTAGAGTCAGGGTTTTGCGGAGGACTTTCTGACTTGTCCTGTACTGCTCTTTAATATTCGTATGCAGTGTTTGTAAAAAGCAAAGACAATCAGATTCACACCCACAAGATTTGCTCTAAAAACTTTTGAAAGACCTTTGTAAAATCCTGAACCCTCCCTGTTAAAGTCTTGATAAATGTATTTGATGGACGTGAGGATTTAAAACCCTAAATGTAAAGGGGTCTAAAATGTTTAAGGTGTAGATGTTTAAATTGAAGTAGGATTTGTGTCCGATCTATCGACGTTGCTGTTGACATTATGGAAAGGCCATGCATTCAGTGAGTGTAACAAATGTCTTTTTTTGTTATTCTTAAAACAAGTAAATTTTTTTCCAGTTTTTGCTGTGATTATTTCTTCCAGTACACCATCATTCAGAATTATCATTGAAAAGCAGCCATTTTTATTTACATGGTATGGTTACATTCACAAATATATCACCATATGAAAAAAAAAAACTATAGCATTTAAAGCACACTATACATTCTCTGTGGTACACTGGGGTTGGCAGGAGTAATGACCTTTAGGTCCAGTATTAAAAGAAAACAACACCTTTCAGCATTTCTGAAATTACAATGTTTAGAGGCCACACAAGACATTAGTTGACAAGTATGTAGAAATAATTGCCTGCTTAACAGTAGGCCTACCTCGACTGCTTTAAAACATTTTGAAGCAAATGAAACCTGGTACAATGATTTTAATAGTTTGTTGTGCAGCTGTGACAGAACAGTTGGTTGGTTCAGTCATGTTACAAAAATCATGCTTTAGATTGTTTTATCCAGGTTTAAATATCACATTTCTGCCTGCTTTCCAGGGGCATGAAGACAAATGGATGTTTCCTTTTGTGAGGCTCCCAGCACTAACAAGTTTAATTCTTCAGCTTTTTGTGTTTTTTCTACAAAGGGGTTCCAGAAAAAGACTGGACAAATAAGTGTCTACAGTATGTATACAACTTGGCAGTTTTGAGTAAGTTTCAGTTTCACAACAAAAACTGTGTTTGTGCTTAAACTGACCTTTTGGTATTACTCACTAAGCAAACGTGAATGATCTTTTTTCCCAAAAACCCTTTAAAAACATGCTCATCTTAAAACCTGGCAGTTATTCTCCATAAATGTGAGGCTAACAATATATTTTTGTATTTACAAAGTTTCTGTCTAACAGCAGCAATGACTGAACTATGTGTGTTTACACAAACAGAGGACATAAGCGCTCGTGCCTCTAAATGCCACATTTGGAAAAGATTATACTGTTCAACTTGGCTCCTAGTCAGTAAACAAATGTTTGGTACTTTGGAGAAATAAAGTATTCTTCAGATTCCTGAAATGCAAATATTTGAAAGAAAGAGAGAGCAGAATACAAGAGCAGGATTTTTTTTACAGCAATTATTTTGCTTTAAACATGAACTTATTTCTACAGGAGGGCATCTTTAAAATGTTTTTCTTTTGTGAGATTAACAGGTAAAAGGAAATCAACATTCAGCTGTGATAATGATCCAAAGCTGCCTGTTGAAAAAATTTTGGTAGAGTTTATAGATTCAGTATATTTCAATTTAACAGGAAAAAAGCAAAGCAAAAACAATTACACCTTGTGTCAATTTTGACAGGACAGAGTTTGATTTCTGATAAAAGTGGCCCTTTAAACATGCTGATCAGTAGCAAGCAAAAACAATGGAAAACCTCATTTACAGCATGTTTAGATGCGTTCAAACAAAAACATTTCCAAGTTTCTGCTTTGAACCATAAAGTCTTTTGGGGCATTTTTCCCATGGGAGTTGAATGAAGCTGAAGCACCACTGGCGTCACCACAGTTCAGCCTTTCTCACCACAGCCTGCTGGCTCACCAGTCTGGATGACAAGTCTGTGACGGTGAAGCAAGTACCACTGTAGCCCACAGAGGGGCAGCGTTTAGCTGAAATGGTGGCATCCACTGTTAACAGTATTTCCTCAGTGGGACAGACACCTCACTTCTGCTCTGTGGGTGGTCTACAGCTCTGATTGTCAGAGAAGAGCATAATATTTGCTCTTTTTTTTTTTTTTTTTTTTTTTTTAACAAGCACAGGCCTGAAATCATCCCCAAAGTGCAGAGGAGGGAAACTTGTTGAGCTGCTGTGCCTGTCACTGAGTTGTTCCTCTCGGGGAAGGGGAGGGAGGTCGGCGGACAGGCGGCAAGTCGTAGTGTCCTGGGATGTGGCTGTTCACTGGGAGGTCATAGTGGCTCTGGGGGTCCTCGTGTGGAGCGTGGCCGAGGGAACTCTGACGCTCTGAGGGGAAGAGGTGGCAAACAGACTGAGATCAACTTCATTTAGCAAACACAGGGCGATGGTCAGGGTGATGTTTTCAGTATTTTTCCCTGAAATTATCAAATTTTTATTTTTCAACAACTGGTCCATCTTTAGTTTTTCCTCACTGTGCACATGAATCAGCTCTATGGACTGTAAGTAAGTAGGAATTGTCAATTCAACACAAATGATAGAAAAAAAAAAACAAAATCTCAATATGAATTTAAATCTGCAGGATATGTGATTTAATGTCTCTTCAGAATAAAGACTTTAACTTATAAGCAGCCAGATCAGGAATTACATACATTCAGGGGCTGAAAATCTTTTTTTTTTTTAGGTTAAAGCCTTAAAAACAATCACAGGGCCCAGGCTCGTTGAGCATATTGTTATCCCACTGATCTTCTGTCTGTTTCTAACTACCTGATCTTTTTTCTATTGCTGACCATGTGGACTAATGGTTGTGAAAAAGCCAACCCCATTAGTTTGGAGGACTGAAACGGTGCTCACCTCTGCGTAGTGTGGCTGTGTTAAACGGCAGTGGGCTGATCTCGGTGTACGCTCGCTCTCTGGGCATGGCCGACTTCATCTCCATGTAGCTGCTCTCAGGAGGGCAGAGTGGCAGGCCGGGCAGGTCCTTGATGGTAGCGTAGGGATTCTCACTGTTCAGAGAGCTGCTGCTCACTGCCACTGTGTCCTTCAGTTCTGTCAGCACACAGGACACAAGCCCAGAGACGTTAACACACATCTGAAGAACATGCGCAGGTGCATGTGTCTAGGTTGTAACCTTTAAAGCATCATTGGCACATTTTCCAAGATTTCTTTTACTTTGTGAGTTATGATTTCTCAGCGTGACCTTTGCATTCGATAGGTGTAGATGGTGATGGACAGTCAAATATTGTGACTATCTACTGTAAATCATTTTTAGCAAATCCAAAACAGTTTGTGACATTTTGATACCCAATATATTACGTTGTGTGGTCTTAATGGTACTAGTCTTTCACCCAAAGAAGCTGGGATAGGCTCCAGCAGATCCCCATGACCCTAAATAGGAATAAGCAGGTATAGATAATTGATAAATGGGTGGATGGATGGATGGACTCAGTGGTCACAGTGTTAACAACAGTGAAAACAAGGATCTTCAGCCATGCTAGCAGCTTTGGGCATAGGGATACAACAATTACAACGGGTCAAATCGTGGCACAGACCGATGCAACCCAAAGGTGCCAGCCAGAGGTGCCACTGCAGGTACATTTTGAGAAGTTCGAGAGGACATCTTGGCACTAACTAGCGGCACCATGAGTTTGTCCAGTTGCCAGATCTTCTATGAGACGCGCCCTGCTCATACAATGGACACATCATACAAACTTCAACTCATGTTTGACCTCAACCTGGCAATCTGCAACCCAGTTGCGCAGTTGGTATCTGCGCAGGTAAAAGACGCGGGAAGTTGAAAGAAGGTAGAAATGGGAGAAGACTCAGGTCGTGCTCCGGCGAAAAAAAGTGAAAATTTATGTCTAAACTTAAAACAGCTTGACGGAAGAATTTATCCCCATATCTCGGGGCCAAACTGACAATGTCCCCGCCTTTTGCAAAGTGTCTCGCCCTGGTTTTAATTTCGGACACGGTGGGAGAAATGACATGACTTAGCACATTAAATCAGCGGCACCGGAGGGGTCACCGGCCATTTCGACCTTCATCACGAGCAGAGGTAAAAACCGTGTTATAGACAGAAAATTTGTACCAATAATGATAATAATAAGTAAAAAGAAACATAAGTCACCTTATTATCATAGCGCCATAGCATAGCAGTGCTCTGTGTAAAGGTTGGGCAGGTATACTGTTTAGCTACCACATTAATTATCTTACCTGAGTGTTACTAACTTTTACTAATGACCATGAAACACAAAGCTGTGTCGGGAATTTGTCTGCACGTATTTGGTTGTATTGTGTAATTCAAATTTAATTTTCATATAATAAGATAATGCAAGATAAGTCAAGGAATCATTAGGATGCATCATCTGGGGACTATGAATGTGTACGTCGTTTTATTGCACTGCATCCACTGAAATCTAATTAGCTTAGTTGTAAGATATTTCAGTCATTTCAGTTTGCTTCATGGGTGTATAACAAAAACTAAAGGTTGTAGCTACTATTCATGTAATTGTGGAGTTTTATGTAGCATGCAGATGCAGTTAGGTGTATTAAGTTGAAGGCGGGTAAAACAATAGGAAAATAGGATGATAATCTACCTTTGTTGTAATATTTTCCGAGGCTGGCGCTGTAGCTGTAGCTCCGATCGATTCCAAAAGCTCCTGTAAACGATAAAAGACAAATCTGGCATCTTCATTTCATTTATGGCACACTAATCAAAAGCAGATACGCCACTTCGAAAAACTGCAAAACCAGTAACAGGTGAGTGAACACCGACAATGCAGCTATCACTTTTTATGAAGTGCTTATTTTTTTTATAGCCTCATATTAAATGTGCATTGCTGAGAGTAGAGTGATTTTCTGTCCAAACCAAACAGACTTTCCTGTAGATTATATATATATATATATATATATATATATATAAATAAAAAGCACTTCACATGTTTTCTATTGTTGTGTGACGCTGACTTAAATTTCTCTACAATTATACTCCTTTGTGGTGAGAATATTTTGTTATAGTTGAGGTTTTGAAGGCCATTACTAAGGCACGTATTTCTAACTGCAGCTGCTGAGAGCTGATATTTTCTGCTGGTATCGAGTGTTTTTCAGAATGATTATTTAATTGTTAAACACACTCAGAATAAAAAAAATGGTGAAGATAATGTAGTAGAAGGTTGCATTAGGAGTATGTTTAAGGTTGAGGTGATTATTTTTATATAGCTGTGGTCAGAAGGTCACAAAACCAACTGCTTACTTTTATTGGCTTGTAAATGTTAATCCACTCATTTCATTTAACTCTACAGCTTCACGTCTCTCTGCCGAAGTGCCTTCAGTAAATGGATTTTAAAAAAAACTACTGGGCAGTCAGCACAACAGACCTGAGTCTTTGTGGGGCTCGTGATGTTTCCAGTCTGCAGGGAGAGTTGCGTTGCTCTCAACCCCGAACAGACCTCGCCTCTCCCTCTCCATGTTTTTCACGCTGCAGAACAGCTGGTTATTGGTGTTCTGTATGATAGGCAGATGATAATGATCAGAATCATCAATGCAAAGACGGTGCTAAAATGCTAAGGCTTGCTCCACTTCTTATAGTGTCATATCGTGTCACAACCCTGAATCCATTTCCATCTGTTGCACTTCGGTGATGCCTGACTGTTTTGCTGAAGTGGTGTAACAAAGCTGACATTCACCTTGATGGTGCGGTCGTGGTTGTTGGGGAGGTGCGGCAGAGGAGGCCTGTTCTGGCTCAGTGTGTGGTAGCTGGGGTTAGAGTAGTAGTGGTGGTAACTGTGAGGAACATCTGTAGCCAAAGCAAACACATGGTATCACATCTGCTGCTTTTAAACTACCTCGGGGTTAATAAAGCATATCTCTATAGGACTCTAATAACAAAAACACAAGAATATTGGAATAAAAGAATGCTTATAAAATGCATTATATGACCTTTAAAGTAATTCAAATTATTACTGACAGTGATTAAAAACACATCCTAGATTCAAATATATTTCATTGTTTTTTTTATATTAAACATGTTGTGCTGTTCTATAATAATGTGTTAGAAAAGATACAGATTACATGTATACACTATGTGACATTGACATGCTGTATGGCATATGACCTGTCGCCAATATCTTGTGTGTACCTGGAACAGCATATTCAGAGTTGACAGTGCGGCTGGTGGAGAAGGAGACTGTGGGCGTGTTGTTCTGCTTGTCCTTCTGCCTGCGCCGATAGAGCAGCAGCAGAGCCAGCAGCAGGACCACCAGTATGACGAGCACGACGATGCCGCCAATGGCTCCCCATGACTCTCTTTCACCCGGAGGAAGAGGAACCATAACGCTCCCTGACTGCTCAGACGTCTCTGTTAAACGGGGCGGAAAAAGGACTCAAGTGCAGCAACTGAAGCAGCTTTCATTAACTTTCCACCTCTGAGATGGAACAAGCACAGCCATAGAGGCTACAGAGCTGCCAATGGAATATCAAGGTGGTGACATGAAGTTTTTATGCAACATTTTTCAGGAAAAAGACTGAATTCATTTACTGAAGTTTTATATATGAGAAGGATGAAAGGCAGATGGCTGTGCAAAATCAATAAAAGATAATGTATTATCACCTATAGTCATGTGAAGCCCTGTTTGTGTCTATACCTTGTTTACAGTCATCTCCTCCACTTTCACAGATACAGTCCCCAGTAAATCGGTCACAGATCAGGTTTGCCTGACAGGAGCAGGTCTGAGCACAGAATGGACCAAACCGTCCTGGACTACATGCTGGAAACAAAAGGTACATAACATACAAATATTAGACATTGTAAACATGTATTTTTATCTATTGTGCAAAGATAATAATCCACTTGTTATTCAGAATCCAGTGCAATTCTGATTACAAGCAGATATTCTTTTAAATTTGATTCAATTTAATCTGCCTAAATTAGATTTGGTTTTAGTTCAGGAAACATATTAGATTCTACAGTGCAAAGCATCCAGAAAAAGCTCTGGAAAATGCACTTTGCCAATTGCTTTATGTTTCACTCACCTATTGAGCAGTCGGTAGCAGTCCAACCAGGCAAGCATTCACAGTGACCATCCCGCTGGTTGCATGTGGAGTTGTTGGCACAGTTAACGCACACTTCTGAGCACTGTTTGCCATAGTAGCCCACTGGACAAACTGAAACACACACAATGTCACTGTACTATCTTATATTAGGACTAAATGTTTAGACATTTCTCTAGCATCTTTGTCACATTCTTACACATTAAATATCATTTAATATTAAAAAAGAAAAAAGGTTCAATAATTTTAGACAATTTGCATATGTAAATGAAAACCTTGATCACAGTTGGGTCCAGTGTATCCTGGTAGACAGTCACACTCTCCTGTTACATGATGGCAGCGATATGATTGGCCACAGGATGGACAGGACATACTACACTGTTCTCCATACATACCTACTCTGCACTCTGAGAGACAAAGGAATAAAGAGTGAGTCAAAACAGATGTCACACAGTAAATCCTGTACACTTCTGGTTTTGATTTGATCTGATTTTTGCTGCGTCTCAAAAGGCTGATAGCAACACTAACTGTTTTGACAGGTGACTCCCCAGTAGCCTGGCCGACACACACATGCTCCAGTTTCCCTTAAGCATGTGTCACTGTTGGGACAATGCTTGAAGCAGGTCTGGTTGCAGTGGCGGCCCCACAGGCCCTCTGAACATGGGTCGCTGCAGCGGGAACCTGGAAAAAAATGGAGAATGATGAATGAAGCAGTAAATCTGTGCTGTTAAAACAGTTTACTCTTTAAAAAGGTTGCTGTTCAGCAGCAGACTATATTTTATGTTTAGTGTCAGAATCCTTGAAATCACCAAAAATGGAGAATAGAGAACAAATTTGCAGCTGTATTACAATGCTGAACAAACATTTATATGGATTATTGAACTAATTAAAACATTTAAAATTAAACAAAAGTATGCAGGAACATCAACCATAACAACCTCAAAACCTTAAGTAGGCTATAACATAAGAATGGCTGACAGTAATTTTAAGTTAATGTACAAAAATACAGAAACCTGTGGCTCACTCATTTCTATTGGATCAGACTTATCTGTGAAACCAAAGCCAAGCTGGCAGTGACACCAGGAGGACATCATCACTTACCCCACCAACCTGGCAAACAGTGGCACTCCCCTGTGGTAGCTTGGCAGCCTTCAGCATGAACACAATCACACCTCTTCAGGCAGCCTGGCCCAAACGTGCCCATCTGCATATGTGAACAAATGCCAATGGGCAAAGAATTGTCAGGGGAATCTCTTCAACATTCAGCCAGCTTAGTAAGAGTCAGACAAAATACTACACTGGCAGTGTTGTTGTATAGACAGCCTGGTGAGTTGGCATGGCAAAGACAAGAGTGGTACAGGTCCAAAACACAGATTAAAGCATATAGAGGGTGAGGTAAGGGATGAAAAGCTGGACAACACTTCTACAGACTGCCCAATCAGAACTGACATCTTCTGTATAATTATCACACTTACGTTTTGTGTATTTAACTAACTGAAGACAGTTAGTAAATATAGTTAATATAGTATAATATAAGAATAATAATTAACAAAACATATCTTATTTTAATCCTATAATATTTGTTTACACTAAAGCAACAAACAAGTGACTCTAAAATGTGTTGCTGTATATCCAGGCACTTACAGGGCATGGCTGGTCACAGCGTGCTCCCTGCCAGCCGGCTGTGCAGGTGCACAATCCATCTGCAGGGTTACATTTTGCCCCATTGGCGCATTGACATGTGGCGTTGCATCCTGGGCCCCAGGTTCCCTCAGAGCAGGGAGTGGAGCAGTCCTGCCCTCGCCAGCCTGCAGAACCACAAACGACCGTTAGCCCTGTTTGCATGGTTGACAGAAAGATATTTCCCCAGTTTTGCTCCATGCATGCGTCTAATTCATCAACCTGTCATCAGGTCAAATATTAAAAACCTCCTCTTTATAAAATCCCTTTTTTGTGTGTATGTTTTACCCTCTTTGCAGAAGCAGGTCCCATCGGTAGGTGAGCAGTCGACAAAGTTTTTACAGCCACACTCCAGGGAGCAGTTTTTACCAAAGGTACCACTTTTGCAAAGATTCTCACAGTGAAGCCCCTGCAATGAGAGAAAATAGCATTAACCCTGAAGCACAGTAAACATCACACATCTGGTACAAATAGGGTGTGTCTTTAGATATTATAACTACTGTTTATCATTACTTAAAGGAGAAAATGTCATTGATCCATAACCTTAATTGATTAAAGTTATGCTAATTGCCACTACTTACTGTGAACCCGGGTGGACACTGACATTGGCCGGTGGCGCTATCACACATGCCTCCATTTACACAAAGGCATGGCTCCAGGCAGCCATGACCATAAAAACCATGAGCACAGGTCTCGTTACAGTAAAGTCCTGCCCACCCTGGCTGGCATGTGCACTCTCCTTTCATTGGGTGACAGCTGCACAATGTAAACAGAGGCAAAGATGATGAAATTGCAACAAAAACACAATAGAGCAGTACGAAACCACTAACTGCCAAAGACCCACATACACTTACACACAAAATTCAAACCCAAAAACAGTGTGTTCATTCATTCAATAATAGGTATGATATTTTTGACATAATCTCAATCAGAGCATTCAGATAATATAAACGAAGTTGATCAACCCTCAAATGTTTACATTTTTGTGAACAATTGAGGGTTGATCTGCTTTAAGTTTAAAACAACTATTTAAGTAAATGACTTCATCTTTCACAAAAACTACAAAAAAGTTGCTTGGCAAAAGCAGCTAAGCAGCAGTTAAGCCAACGTAGCTTTACTTGTAGTCATTTGACAGACACGTGACAGCACTAAGCTCACCAGGCTCCCAAGCATGAAGTATTGAGGACTTGAAAACCTAATGAGCCTGAGCCTTGCAAAGGTGAGTTCATACTTTGTTAGAAATTTTTTATAAACATATAGCATCCTTCATTACTCCTTGTTTATTTACAAGACAGCCTTCAAATTAAAAAAAAAAACAAACAAAAAAAACTGTCAAACCAGGGCAGGCTCCATAGGCGTCAGTGAGCTAAGGTCTATGTGTATATAGTCAGATCTACCAGTAGCTAACTAGCTTGCCTCAGATTGTATAATTTTGGAACATAAGGAGAATGTGTATGTGACATAGAATACCAAGGTGAAGACTGCAGTGAGCTGTCCTGCCCCAATAATTGCCAAGACAAGGGCCAGTGTGTGAACGGACAGTGCATATGTGACAAGGGTTAGAAAACTTGCTTAGGTTTATCTTAATCATATTTTTATTATTTGTGTGTTTTGCCTGAGAGAAATGTTTGTATACTTTAAATCTCTTGTTTTGTCTCCTGATGTCCTCCCACTCACCTGAGTGTGTGTTTCTCCAGACAGAGACATGTGTGTTCACAGTGTATGCCATATCTGCCAGATGCACACATCCGGTCCCTGCAGTGTGGACCACTGAAGCCCGGCTCACAGAGGCAACCTCCATCAATGTTGTAACAGCGTGCACCGTTAGCACAGTCGCACACACCTTTACAGTCCTGACCGTAAGTGCCTGCAGCACACTCTTCATTGCACCTGACGGCAGATCAGAGGGTTAAATAGTTAGCCCAAGTGTTCATCAAATAGTTTGTATAAATTGTTATGGTTAGATATGGTTATGGTTATGGGTAGATATGGTTGTAATGGTTAGATGATCAAAAACATACATTGTGACATAAATATACAGCAAACACCAGTTTGCAATGATTTATATCAGAGGTCAAATGTATGTATGTATAAATGTATGCCAAACACCTCACCAGGCTTTCGGTAACTAAAAATTCACAATTCAAATTTATCAGTTTTGTGTTTGCATGTGTTTTTCCACTTACAGTGGAGGGAGACATTGTCAGTGACTATATCAGACATTAATGATAGTTCAGAATCTATAAAAGGGAATGCTGCATGCACAGAAAAAACAAGAAAAGTCATACTCCTCATTTTTTCACTTCCAATGATGCACACACACATACACACCTGTTACTTGTGAAACCTTTAGCACACTGACACTGCCCAGTTTCAGGATCACATTTGCCTCTGTTGTGGCAGACACACTCCTCAGCACAGTTTGGTCCATACCTTCCCTCGGGACATCGTTCAGTGCAGACTGCACCCTGCAGAGCAACGGGGGGGGGGGAATTGAAGAGCAGAAATGGCACTAACAAATGAATACAAGTGCTTCACTGTAAAACCTTTGCTCTCTGATGGGACCACAATAATGTCTTCTCTCATGCATGTTTCCTGATAACAAAGGAACCTCATAAAATTTTCACATTAGTGGAAAATCGTGCATCTGCCTGTCACCAGAAATGCTAGGTTGCCTTTGGAATAAAATGTCAGTACTAAAGTAAAAAGAGACTTTGTGCAAAGTTTTGAGTCAGCTGGAACATAACATGAGCTCATTTACAATCTGGCAACCCCAGTGGATAACATGAGGGGATAGTGTTAGCACCAGTGTAAATATAAAAGTACCGTCCATCCAGGGGGGCAAGCACAGATCCCTTTGCCCCTACAAATACCACCGTTCTGGCAGGAGCACCGTGCCTGGCATTTTCTTGGACATGCCTTCTCACAACTGTAAAGATAAAGAGAGAAGATGCTTAATAACTGTATGGACACCTTCAGTTAACCACACTCCCAAGTGTTCTGGGACATTTCTGAGTACAGTCTGTCACAGAAAGTAACTATATACATTGACTCAAGTACTGTATTTATTTGTAATCAGAAATTATACTATACTTGAGTATCTATTTTCACTTTATTCCATAACAATTTAGCCTAAAAATAAAGTTGTAATCACATAACCCTACAGTGCAATTGTGTACACAAATAACCACACAGTTGATCTTATAGGCAAACATTTAGCAGTGTATGCAGCTCAATTATATTCTCCTAAACTACCCGCCAGTAAATTTATAATAGAAAAAATGGCAAAAAAAAAAAAAAAAAAGATAATGAAAACCTAAATAATACAGTAGCTCCTGCATGACTGTAAGACTTGGCAGTACAGCAGCTTTGTGGGAATCATCAACACAGTTGGAACGTGTCTTTGACCAATCAGATTTCTTGGCTTAAACTATGTGTTTTATAAATGCTTTGATATTATATTTTCTAATACACCCTGGGGATGGAAAAACATGGACAGATTTCAGATATTCACAATTCATCATGGAGCTTTATCCCATAATCAGTGTTGCCAAGCCCCCATTTTTATGTAGCTCAAAGTGATGTGTGCTTTCACATTGGCAGTATAAGAGTTTCCACTAATATCTAGTGAGGAAGAATTTTCATTTCTTACTCATCCTCAGGGGCAACTAAAAACAGGGTGCAACAGATGACTCATGGATTTTAGTGTTGTGTGGTACACCAGGGCCTTTTTGTGGAAACAAATAACTTGGTAAGAACTGTAAGGTCCTCCTGAGAAAATTAAGATAATGAAATAAAGTATAATAAAGTGATGTGTAATGAAGTAGGGTATCAAGTGTAAAGAGCTCAACAACTATGGGAGGGACTGTTGTGGAATGTGCTTCACAGGATGAATTGTAATCAGTTTGTTGTATTCACCAGCTAAAACAGTGCTTTGGATTAGTAACAGTTAGTAAATATTAGCATGTTAACACACTAAACTAGGCTGGTGAACTTGGTAAACATCTACCTTGTAAAGATTAGCCCGTTGCTGTAGCACTGTCATGCTGATTTACTTCAGAGCATACTTGGGCCTAATTATAGCCTCACACAGAGATGCTAGCTTCTATTGAATGGCTGTTAAACATGTGTATCATTAACCCACTTTGTGAAAAAAGTATTTTTTTTTTATTCTTTTTTTTTTTAATCTACAAAATCAATAGTATTTCAGAATTACTCTCCTTTAACACTATACTAAGCTTCTATTTACGTTTTCTCTTATGTGCACTTACAACGTTCCAGTGAACCCATCCCGGCATAAGCACTCTCCTGTTGCTTTATCACAGGATCCTCCAGTCCCACACATGCATTTCTGCAGGCATCCCTTCCCAAAGGTGCCTGCAGGACAGGACTCCTCGCAGTAGCGTCCAATGAACCCTGGAGGACACTGACATGTTCCCTTTACTGGATCACAGAGAGCTCCATTCTCACACTTGCACTGCTGATTACATCCTGGGCCCCATTGCTTGTCATCACAGTCTGAAAGGTAAAAGGACAGCTTGTTGTGCTAGTTTTCATGATTTTTTTATTTTTTTTCCCACACCCTCCTAGTCCTGTTCTTAAACATCAATACATATTGACCCCAGGGAGGTTCTCACTTTTATTGCTTATATTTTCCCAGTGATTCAAACCAGTAACTTTCCAGTAATATGCCTGCATTGCTAAAAGTCAAACCTAGTCTGCATTGCTGAAAAAGAAATAAAAACACTTTTCCTCATTAAATTTAGTTTCCATACACCATCATGTAAACTTACAATAATATATGATGTCATGAAGAAGAAATAAACAGAAACAAATATGATTAAATTCAGTGTGTTCAACAAAACGTGGATGAACAACAGAACAGAAATGAAAGACGAATCACTACTTGGGATGACAGACTGTCTCTTCAACACATTATCCCCCACCCTTTGTGCTGCTAAATCTAAATCTGCCCCTTTAGCTCAAGAGTGTTGCATTACTAACAAGTTGTTTTGAGTCAGTAAGGAGATTTGCATGGAGCTCTCAAGATGGACGGGCTTTAAATGGATAATTTTACAGAAGCCTCAGAATCAGCTCCATGCGGTGTTTGGATTTCAATTCATTGTAAAAAGATCTCAGTCCACTCAAAGAACCAGATTGGTCATGGGTACATTCCTGAAAATTGACATCAATAACTTTGACTGTCTTGCACATAGGACATCATTGAGAAAAACATGATATCCAACAATACTGATGAAACAGATATATGGGTATCTTCTCTCAAGGTAAAAAATGATGCCAACAATTTCATGCTCATCTCATCTTTTTTTATGTGAGTAGAAGACTTTCTTGAACAGAATCAACTGTGCAGAGGCCTGAACACGTCATACTGTGTGTGTCCATGTTCCCAGTTTTTCCTTTATTCTGCCCTGCCACTGCTTTGAAAAGTACACAGACTGCTTTGACAGTAATCACACAGAGGCTAGAGTAAAGCCAAATTTGGTTTGGAGCAAAAGTTGCAGCCATGGACTGCAGTGTTTATTGCACTAACTCAGAGCAGGACCCTTACCTTGTTTGTATAAATGAATCATAACTTCACTTGTTCTCTGTGTGGGCATTAGAGAGGGATTCTGTTGGAGTGCCTCACGTTGAATAATGAGGAGCTCAGCTTGGGGCAGTGATTCTGTTTACGCAGAATTTCTCTGCGACAGCAGGAAACTGAAGCGTCTGCAGGGCTGTCATTGTACAGACTGAGGGCTGATGGATCCAGATAGTGGATAAGTGAATGGGAGAATTTTACCAGATTGGATGTGTGATTTTTGAGCTGGCACAATCTGAGTTTACCACTGACCAATATCAAAACTTTTCCAAGGGCAACAAGTGCAAGTATCTGACTGTGTAAATGTTTGTTTACTTTAATTACACTTAATTATCCTAAATGTGCTGAGCTTTCATGCATCATTTTGATGTGATTTTTATTTATTTTTATTTTTTGCAAAAAGTGATCTTGGTCTTAGATTCTTGCTGAATCTTAATTAATCTTAGTCCATCAAAATGATCTCAGCTGTGATGATCAGTTTCTGCAAAATTGTGTTCATGTAACCTCACTGACTGAAGCACATTTCAGAACTGGCATCTTCTATCTTTTACAAGGAATGCAGACTGATAGAGTGGGAAAATTCTTCTTTTTCCCCTGTGAACTGTTCAAGTGGTGGTTTGGGTTTTGCTGCATCCAAAGTCCACATATTTTCCTGGATATCTAAACCAACCCTAACTGCTTGTTTTTGATTCCAGCTCAAAAACAGCTCTGAAACACTGTTTGTACAAAGCAAATGCTATTTTGATGAGACTTTTTCTAGCTCCCAATTACCGTATTCTGACCTTTCTCTTACCTCAATCATTGTATATTCTCATTTTTTTTCAATATCAGCTCACCCCTTACCTCTCTTTCTGTCATTTCTGTCATATGTAGAGCAAGGAGTATTCAGTGTACTGGTCTCTCCCCTTGCCTATTCATCATATTCATGGGCAAAGAGTCTCTTGAGTGTATAACTTGAAAACCTCAGGCCCCGCTTCACTTTCCCACAGTTAGATAGCTCAACACACAGGCATCCAGGAAGTGTCAGGTCTTATTCTGCCAAAAAGACTCCATTATAGGACAATACAGTGGAGCCAACGCTTGAGAGAGAAAAGAGCTGAAAACAAAAAAGAAAATGTGTGTAAATGAAGAGTACGGTAGAGAGGGAGTGTAAGGAGAGACTGAGCCATGCGAGAGAGGGAGTTGGGTAACATTTTCCATTTCCCCTTCCCATCATCCCCCTGTCAAGACATCAACCGCTACTCGTTAAAGCTAATTTCTTCTCTCTGCAAATGAATAGAGGAAAAATGGAAGAGGGATATGTACTGTTGACTTAGCTGCGTGCGATGAAATGGATTGAAGGTGATGGAAAACTTCATTTTAGCGAGGGGAACAGCAGCTCTGTTAGACATGGTACTGGTTTCATACTTTGGATGATCAAATTTAAAGAAATTTCAGACAAGACAGGGTTATACTCACTGTTATGAGTTAGTGTCTTGAATAGTGATTATATAACTCTTTTTGCTGACTGGTTTTATAGAAACCATAATGAGTAGAAGGAACAAATTTTATGTCTCTGTCTTACCTCTATGGACTATGGCTACTTTCAGTATATGATACATGACTTAACTCATAACTACCTGCTCTCATGCTATTTTGTTACATGTTTGTTGGAATATGTCATTGTAAGAAGCTTCACCTTTATTACACTTTGTTTTATTATTAGAGCACCAATCTGTTATGAAATGATTATAATTAATGTTGAACAGCAGCTGTGAGGGAGAGTTGTAGGTGCAGCTCGGTGTCCTTCTGGACTAGTAAACTGGTTTCTGGACCGAGGCTGACATTAATGACTCATTGCTGTGGATGTGGTAATGCTCCCTTGCTGTTTCTATTGGAAAGGGCTCTGGTGTGTGATGGACTGGCGTATGTGAACGTCAGCCACTTGACTAATGGCCAGGCGTTATTTTCTGACTTGTATGTGAAGTACTGTATATTAGTGTGTGCACCTGAAGAGATGAGAAAGAAAGTTTTTGGAGAAAACACAAACAAGAAAGAGAAAGTGTGGAAATGTCCGTAAATGTGGAAAAGGCTGAGTCATACCACTGGAGCAGTCATCGCCTCGCCAGCCTCCCTCACACTGGCAGCGGTCTGGAGCAACACACCGGCCGTGAACACACTCCTTGGTGCAGCGAGCTGTTGAGAAGAACAATTTATGATTTACCATGTGCTCCCTCAGCCCAACAACATGAGTTCAAGTTCACTGAGCTATCATGTTACAAATGTTTTCTTTTGTATTGAATCTGATATTTTTTTAACACTTTCTTATTTAAACACCACCATTGTTACATTTGTTAAATAAAGACAGTGATTCTGTAATTGTTTGTGTTCAGGCTTTCAGTAAGTCTGGTCGGGTCTGCGTTTGTACTACTGCCAGTTAGTCCGGATGCTTTTAGTGTGCATTTTGAATTCTGCTATTAAGTAGTTTCTGCCACTCTGTAGAGCCATGTGGTGTTTGTGTTTTAACTGCCAACTGAGTGAGAGAGTGTAACTCATATGTTGTCATTGTGATAACAATTGTACTGAAGAGCAGCCTTGTAGTCCTGTTTTTGGTATTATTTTTCTGTCCCTCTTAGAGATAAATATTTGGATACAAAATGTATGTTTGTCTTAATGAATTGTTCTTTCACGCTTTTTATTCTTTCTGTTTAGCTGAGCTACTTCACAGTATTTCCAACTACAGCTTCAGAAATACCCTCTAGAAGGACAACTGGTTGGGAATTCCTGAGAAGATATATAAAACTAGTATCAGGTAAGCTATCACACTTAACTTGTCTTTGGCTCTTTTTCTGCATAATAAATTGGTTTGTCTGTCCTCTTTGCTCTATATTTGTCCTGTCAAATTTCTTGAATGTGTCTTTGTTCATATTTGTTTCCTATAAAATTACCAAAGTATTAACTGTGGTCTGCTTGTATGTGTGTTTTCCTCCTTTCAAAATTGATGCACATTGTATAAGAAGGGTCCTCCAGAAATAATGATAATATTAGATTGTGTGCCTGTTAATCTATTTCAAAAGCACACTATTTTATGTAATCAACAATCTTCAGCTGAGCTGCATTCTTTCCCTCTTAATTTATTCCACCCATCATAAACAGTGTATGAGCTGCCAGCCCAACAGCTGGGCTCAGCCATGCAACTAAATGCACCAGTGCTGGATGCCAATCATGTTGTCAAGTAGCTTCCTCTTAGAGAGTTCTTTGCATTCCAACATTACAAATGGTTCTGCTATTAATTAAGTTGACTCCAACATGCGTTTATGACTAAAGATGTAATGGTTGAGCAAGAAATCTTAAATTTTTTGTTACTGTGTTTTCTGACCACATGCTACAGAGAACCATGTGCTGTTGTATCCTTTTTTTCCCCATCCAAACACAATAATTTCACTGGTTATTTTCTTCTCTCTAGTTGAAGGTGTGTGGACACAAGAGGGTGCAGATTTTGGGCATCTAAGAAAAGACTAACATGCCATCAAATAGGGGAGGTAAGGCAAATCATATATAATTACATGTATTTAGAAAATGAAATCACTGTTTGGTGTAGAAAGCGGGTACAGGAGGAGTCATAGATGATACGTTGAAGATCGATACTTCAATTATAGAACATCTAATCTTGGCTTTCCTCATGTCAATCAGTTAATCAAAGGCTTTTGTGTTGGCAGCACTCCCCCCACCCCACCTACACACGCAGCATTTAGTGTCTTCTGCAAAACCAACCAAGAATGCATATTATCTCAGCTGAGCAAAAACATTTCTCTCCAAAATGCCGGTTTTTCCAACACAAAGCTCAGAAACTGTGTTATGTGTTATCATTATGAGTGTTTGTAAAACTAAGATAGAATTTCTCAACCCATAAAAGGCCATGTTTGTTTTCACTTTGTTTATATATATGTCATTGTTCAAAACAACCTTCAACAAACTGCCCATTACTTATTTTGAACTCCTTCCCCTTACAACCAACCTACCTACCTAACTAACTAATGCTGTCCTGGTCCTACGATGTTAAAAAATGGACACAAAAACATGTAGTATAAAAATTAAACAAACTTTTAAAATCCCAAATTAAAGCAATACACTAACACTAAACTCAATAAATATCCACATTATGGCATGTGAAGTACAACAAAAACTGATTGAGTAAAATCTAATCAATAAATTGTCACCTTACACCATAAGTAACCCCTTATCTGAGATTTCAACAGTCTCTTGTGACAACTTGATATTTAATAGAAAGCTTATGTCTGTATTTCAAAAGGAGGTCGGACTGCAACATTTTAAGAAGCAATTTGTGTTTAGGCACACTGGCCCTGGTCTTAATAGTCATCCTGAGGGTGGGCTAGTTATCTGTAAGTATTCAGTTTTACAATTTTGTTGTTCTACGCTGAGGTGTACAAACTGAAACCGAAATAAAATGCAAATAATGAACATTATCAAGTTTGGTGAAAGGGGGTTTTAGTGACAGCAAGAGATACAAAATTTAAGCAATTTAAGATTCCAGCTAGTCCTGCCATTACACACTGTGCGTTTTCAGCATGAGTAGCCCCAGTGGCAGTTGAACCCATCATTTTGGTAATTTCACTGTCATGTGTTACTCATATTGGTTGGGTGGGGAAAAAAAGAAAAAATTGCTTACTTTGTGTGATGAGAATGAGTTATGGCATGTGCACAAAATGTGACATTGTTTAACTTGAAAACCACAACCTTAGTAACCACTTCAACATTGCGCTTGATTTGTACTGGTAGTATTCCTCCATATAAAATAATCAGATTACTACAATACCTGTAAATGTGTGTGAAATTATTTATAATACAATATTATGAATTATTGAAAATATTGAAATCAGAAATAGAAATATTGCAATCAAAGCAAGTGTCTGTGAATTGATGTAGTTCGGCTTTTTCTTAGTGGATATGACAGGGACTCTGCATAACAGAAGAAATGATGTGTTGTTTGTAGTGCATTTAGCTGAAGCCCGTTTTCAGCATCATTAACTGGTTCACCTTTTAGATGTAGTTTAAAACAAGTAGAACATAAAACTGAGCATTGTGAACTGTATAAAGTTTACATGTACATTGGCTTACATTACATTTCACAGGTGTACATGTTACTGGGTACTGACTGTATACGAAAACATGTCCATGTGTATATGAAGCGTTCATTACTGTATACAGTGGAACATAGGTGTGAAAATAGGTGTGTGCTGCCTCAGTGGATGTTACTAAAATTTCTCTTCCAATGTTTCCTTCTCACTTTTCCCACTGTCCAGTTATATTGTGCGATGAGGGCAAGTGATTTTTAAAAGGTTTCCCATTTACTTACGGACACATTTGTCTCTGCTCTCATAATAGCCTGGGCAGCATTGGTATCTCTTGCGGTAGTCTGTCTTCACTGCCTGCCTGTAGGCTGTTTTGTAGGTTATCCTGAAAGAACAACATAGTTAAACAGGTCACTTTGACACTGCGCCGCTAGGGACAAAAAGTTGGCCCATCAGGAAATGAACTGTCATGCTGCTTCTACCTGTGACGTGGGCATCTGTAGGAAGTCCGAGGGTCTGAGCAGGGCTCCTCTGTCACATGGTCATAGGGATGCGAGTAGGACTCTTTCACTGAGGTAGTGAAGCTGTAAAGATATATGTTGTCACTGATTGACACTCAGTGGAGATAAAGAAGTTATCCTGCTTTTTTAACTAAATTTGATTAGTTTCACTTTTGATGATTTAGAATCACGTGGTTCCTTAAGGGGTGAAAAGTATTGGTCTGCTGATCCACTTCTTTGGTCCAAAATGAAATATCTCAACAACTTTTGGATGAATTAAAATTTAATCTGGTACACATTCTTTTCCAAAACAGGATGAATTGTAATCACTTTGGTGCCATCATCAGTTAGTTTCCTGTGTCTACTACACAACAGTGATGCTTTCCCAAATTTACTTAATCATTTATTTGATAGAGAACTTTGACCAATCGCTGACCCTTGTTTATTTTCATACATATAACCACATAATTTGTTTATCACAGATAACTGGGCTTCACCTCTCCCACAGACTGCACACATTAGGGTCTCTTTGGTTCAGGGAGCAGGTCAGACCAATCAGGAAGCTAAAAAGCAGCAGGAAGGTGGAGCTCTGCAGAGTCGGCATGGTCCTGGGGGAAAAAGAACAAACATTTACAGAACTATACAGAAACTGAAACATTTTGCACAGAACCAGGCCATATTTCTATTGTTAGGCAAAAACTATGGAAGCTTGGCACAATGAAAACATTAGCATAATTTATTGCAACTTGGTTTTGCAACAAATATTTAATGTTTTGTGCATCTGTTGACAAAGAGGTGATCACTCTATAGTTTATTTTTATGTCTTAATTTAGTATTTGGAAAGATTACTCCATACACAATGTAATGTATTTTTTTATTTATTTATTTGTCTGAATAGCAATTACGATAATTTCTCTGTGAGGATAATAGAATGAAAAATGAACACAAAAAAATCATTACAGTTCTGCTCTCAACTAGAGCTTTACATTCAGTATTGTTTTTCATTTGGTATAATTAACAGTGTGACACATTCACTGAAAGATGGTTCTTGGTACCTATAAATTGAGGTTAGGATTTAGCCTCTGATTGTAAAAGAGTTCATTAAACACTCAGCAGAGGTGAGGCAAAGGCCCAGTGTAACTGTCTGCTCCCCATTTAGTTCCCCACTGTTTCAACAGGGTACATAAAACGCAAGCATCAGAAGACAACCTGACAGCATGCAGGATAGATGGTAGGAGGAGAGTATAAGAAAGAAAGAAAATGGGGGAGAGGGATCAGAGTAAAGAAATGTGAATCCCAATTTCATCCTGAACCCTATCAATCAGTGCTGCGTTGAAGCCTCCACACTCATCTGCTGTCCCCTTTCATACTCCGGCAGCATCTGGATTTGATTAGTGCATTGGCCCGAGAGCGCCTCTCGGCATAGGGACCCTGTTAGGTTCTCAGGGAGCAAAAGGGAGACAATTTTTTGCTTTTTCTTTTTTAAAAATATCCTGTGGAAATGAACAGAAGTTCAGTAGGCCAGTGGTGTCATACTTCTGGTTAAAGGGTAAAAGCATCGTGGGAATGTAACAACATTTTATAGAAAACAGGGACATGATGTTTACGTAGGGATCAGTCAGGCCTGTGTTCCCTGTTTTCTCAATAAGTCCCCTCTCACAAAATGACCGTACCACGTGCTTCTAATGTCATCTACATGTGGCCTTGAGGAGGTTAGTGATGTCTTGGGACAGTCACGTCGCAGCTACAGATCAAGATTATTGTTTTCTGTCAAACAACTCATGAAAAAACAGCAGGAGGAGCAACAAATTTATTCCTGACTGTTGAAGGTTAAGCCCTTTTTGATCTTTATTCAACAAACCATGACATGTCCAAAGGTTGTGTGTTGTGAGGATTGTATGACCACTGTCACCTGGCTGTAATCACATGGTAAGGTTAGGTAAGAATACGTAGTAGTAGTAGTAGTAGTAGTAGTAGTAGTAGTAGAAGTATGCCATCTGAACTAGAGTAAGATTTCAGCAAAAGCTAAGTGAGATGAACTTAAACTAAATCAGCAGTCTCCGGTCTGCTGGCTCAGTGAGGCTGGATTTACTGTAGATACAGTGGTGCCGTGAGCTTAATGCTAATGTTGGCATGCTAACATGCTCGAAATTATCAAAGAAAGATTGAAGGAGGTGTGAAAATCATTACTGCAGCAGTGTGTTCATAAAGCAAAATACGGTTGTGAGCAGATGATGGTGCTAGAGGAAAAAATCAGGGTAGTTGCAGTTCATCTTGAAAAGGATGTGAATGTGTGCTAAATTTCAACCACCACTGCAAAGATATTTCTCTCTGAACACAAAGTGTAACCCCATAGAGGCATTACAGGGAAAGTCCAGGGTCATCATCCTCTGGAGAACATACTAAATGTCCTTCCAACATTTGAGCTCAGTTCATCCAGTGGATTTGGGTTTTGCCAGATATCAAAATAGTGCACAGAATAAAGGCAGATATCAAAGTCCTATGAGTTAAATCACTAGTATATCTAAAATGATGGATTATATCCATTTTAATTTTGGGTGATAATGAATGTAAGATTTGGGAAAAGATTTGGGTCAAATCTGTCAAAATTATGAATTACCAAGTTTCTAATTCGGTTCCTTTTTTTTTTTTTTGATGAGCGTGGACTCTTAAAAGCAGATCATGTTTTAAGTGAATTAAAAAAAACTTTGGTAAGAACTGGAGAAAGATTAACTCAAATCTAAATCGGAAAAAAAAAAAATCTATATATAATTTGGAAATTTGACCCGTTTGCTTTCAGTAGTTTCTACTGCATCACTTTAAACTGCTGTCTAGTCCTCCTTTGTATTAATTGTGGTGGAAAAACACACTCCTCTCACTTTTGCACATATTTGCATTTTAATTCACAGTGCCTGGAAAATTTTGGGAAACTTCCTGAAAGGAGAGAAAACATTTGCTTGCGGCTTGTTGAATAATACATGCCTCACATACTGCCAAGATCAGCAGTTAATTTCCCAAGTCACTTCATGTATGTTCAGTATGGTACTACAGAGAAGACACTGCAGCTTTCCCCTATAAACAGCTTTATAATCAATCAGAATCAGTCATTTACCAGATTTACATCTGCATTAACTCTGTCCATCAGCTTGTTTTCACTAATGGAGATTTAGCATGGCGAGGTCTGCAGCATAAATCAGTGTGAGCGCAGATTGTCTGCTTTTGATAAACTGCTTCTTGCTGCTCCTACCCACTATCAGGAGGGTAGTTCACTTGCTGTCACAAATGCTAACGCCTCAGTAATCCATGCCGCAAAAACTGTTTTATTAGAATAGAACATATGGCTTTTGTTAAAAGGAGTCATCAACTTCACTTCATTGGACTGGGGGTAAATATTTTTCATTACCTTCGTTTCATTTTAATTGTGCTTCATTAGAGAAAGGATTAAAACTGCATGGAAATTCTTAACTGCTGAGAAAGAGAGTTTAATGAGTGCAGACGGGGTTGTTTTTAAGTCAAGCTTGGCCACTGTTGGCACTGCATGTTTGGGTTACCTACAATGGGAGAGGGGTAAGTAGACGTCTGGAGCTCCAGGTGGTACTTTCATCATCTGCAAACGGGACTCTTCAAGGAAGCAGCTCAGATTTTTAGTGGAGGGACGAGTAGTCAAACAATGGGGTTTTACATGAAACCACCCAACTGTGGGTGATTCTTCTCCTTTCCTCTTTTTCACATAATATCCCTCTCTGCAATACATTCAGCCATAAGCTGTTATTATTTCCTTTGAGCTTTTTCCATCTAGCAGCTCTGAACCTTTTCACTTTCTGCTCAGCAAAAAAAAGGTGTACGTACTGTAGCTTGATGGATCGCAGCAGTTTTTCCATTCAGTTCTGCATTTTGGCAGCAGTGTATGAACACCTCTATAGTTGACATCAACTGGTCAAAGAGATGCAGTCTGAACCAAGATCAGTAAAAAACCATGAAAGCAGAAGTTGCTCCATCATATTTTAAGTCTTGTTTGTAATGACAATAGCAGACAATCTCATCCAGCGCAGTAAAACTTTCATGTGGCTCTATAAACCATTAGAGAATAGGCAGAATGCCACAAACCCGGCTGTATGTGCATGTGCACATACATTTACATCTATATGTAACATTTACGTGCACACATGTACGCACTCCAACGCCCACTGTGCTGTTTCTTTCTTTCATGGACTGATCATGTGTTTTCATGTTCTAGAGACATTACACACACATCAAAATGAGTCCCATGCACTGAAACGAGTTCAGAGAGAAACTATTTTTAGTCTCTGAAGACATTTTGTTAATTCAATAGGCTTCTCTTGACTCATACTGTCATGGCCAAAAGCAGCAGCCCACGTGTACAAGCATTATACCAATTGAGAAGTGCTGTAAGCAGTTTACAGGCCCCGCAATACTCTTTCCAAAACCACGCAGGGGCTTCAGTGAAAACAAAATCCAAATGAAAACAGATGCACTGGTTTTATATTAATCTTGCAAGACACTTTTACCCATGTTATTACCACATTCTGTTTCAATCATGGGCCTGAGTGTGAGTGCTAACAACCAAAAAAATAGTTTTAATTTGATATCAGGCAAGCCATTTTCCTGACAGATAAGTATTCCTATTGGACTGCAAGTTTGTCTTAGTTAAATAGTCATGACAATGACTACACCCATGTAGGCATACCTCATTCTCTAATGTGATTAAAAAACATGAAGTTGAGTTATTAGTAAAACATTTTGGAAAATAGGCTGATTTAGTTTCTTGCTGAAACTAAGATTCATGCTACGTTCGTATCTGTCAGCAGTTAGTTTGCAGGTAAACAGCTAACCTGGTTCTGTCCAAAGGCACCAGAGTCCACCTACCTGCACATCTAAATCTTGATTTAAAATATATTTGAATGTGGATTTCTATTTCCAAGGTGATTATGTGCAGGACTGTTTCCTATCTGAGTACAGTGACTTCAGTGACCGTGACTTCCTGCCAGTCATTATAAGCTCCGTCTTGATATTTAACAAATGCACACACAATTTATATCAAGGTTTTCTTTTGAATCTATTTCTTTAATAGTGCTTCAGTTATCAACTTAGCTTAGCACGTGAAATTATGAAATGAAACCATTTTTCACAGTTCTTGAAGAGCCTTGACTAATTTAGGTAATGTGAAAATGTTTAGAAGAGATACAATGAGATGCCTGAGAGCAATGATGCATATAATTTGTGCTTTAAATGTGGATATCTGTTCATCCACCCCAAAATAGCAAAATATATATACATTTTTGTCTTGTTACTTTTTGATTTTACTCTTTGATGCAGGATTGAAGCCAATTGGGTTTGTTTTTATTCTGGTGAAAGCACATGGCAGAGATCTATTTTCTTCCCCTTTTTCCTTTCTGTTCAACTTTTTGCTTAGCTTTTTTTGCCTTTCTATATTTTTGTTTATAATGAACATTTTGTCCTTTAATGCAATTGCGGTGTTAATCGAGGTAGATTATTCATCCACCATGAAAGACAATAAGTCCTGCCAAATACAAGTTCATTTTCATGTTGAGGTATTAGTCAGACACACAAATGTTTTCTCTTTTCAACCCTCTTTCAGAGCTTCTCTTAGCATTGCTGACTTAAAGATGATGTTCCAGAATCAGTAGCACTAAAATTTCAGATGCCTTTATTCTGTGCTCTATTTTGGATCTCCAACCAAAGTCAGTGAGGCTACCAAAGAAAGGCAGTGTGGTGAAATACTGTGTGTTTTCTCTGAGACTTTCTTTGGTAATTTATGACATTTGATCCTACAGGTGCAATGCATTCTTGGGTGGCGTTGTAGGATTAATCACTGCAGATAATTTAAGTGTTATTTCATGCTATCCTGGTAGTAAATAGCTCCAGATTCCCACTGCAGTTATGTCTGATGTAAAAAAAAAAAAAAAAAAAGTTCAAAATGCGGTCACTCATAAAATAGGCAAGCTTGATGATGGTGGATGCCAGGTTCAAGAAGAAAGCTTTTCTTGTTTTGAGATTTATTTATTTATTTATTTATTTATTTTTTGTATAAGGTAAAATAAGATGCATTCAATTATAAATGTTTTGGAAAAACAAGATTAGTTCTGGGAATACTTTTAAAAACAATGATGAAACTTGAAAGGCTGTTTAAATGAAGGCAGGTGTTCTTCATAAAACTGTGTTTTGGGCATTAGATCAATTTCCTGGATTTTGTCATTGCAATACAAATAAAAGTGAAAAAAAAAAACAAAACAAAAGACAGGCATCAGACATTTTTGAGTTATTACAATGCCTTCAAATACTGAGTACATTTTTAATAAGCTAATCGCAGACAAAGTTGTCTGCCTAGGCCATCAGCATCCAGCTGAACTTTAAGGAGTGATTTAATCAACCAGTGGTTCCCAAAGGGAGGGATAAGCAGTGGTTAAGGTCTATTATAATGCCATTAAAAGAACGAGAAAACAGAAATGAGGAATGATTGCTCTTGTATCAAGCTGTGCTCCCCACTCCTTTGCCCACCCATAGTGAGTTCTCTACCAAGTAAAATCTCAGATTGAGCTCCCCGAGACAGACAGGACCTTAGCAAACTGGAGTCTGTGGCTTACTGCAGGCCTTTTAATGGGCCCTTGACAAGGAAATATAGGAAACCATTGCACACTGCAATATTGTGCAATATTATAAATTGGCAAAACCAAATAGTCAACTCAAATGTTTCCTAGCAACAAGATGGTCTTGATTAAACCATTACACTTTAAAGTTGGCCAGTAATGTGTATAAATGATCACTTTCTAATTGTCATTTTAATCAGATTGGTATCACAAAAATAACCTCCACAAGAGACTACAGCCAAAGATTTGCATCAAAAATTTACAATACAGCTCTTACAATAACAAATCTATAAAACTGCTAAAGTCAGAAACTGGAATAAATTAGCCAGAGTCCTCCAAGTGACACATCGACCACAATTCTCTTGTACCTCCTCCCCATCCCACCCTCACGTTAAACCAGAGTTACTGTAAACTGAATATAAAACCTATAATCCTTTGCATCTGGGTTCTCGCATTGGCACGCACAACAGTTTGTCTGCTAGTCCGCAGTAAGACTGGCACACACTTTCTGCCATGTCTTACGTTGGGTCGGGGGCAGACTGTTGTAGGATCCTTTACTGGGAAAACAATCACATGCCACACCCAGAAATGCAATGGGAGAGCACATGTTAAACCCCAGAAAAATAGACCAACAAATTTCATTTTGTCACACATTTTTCCACAGTATCAACATTAACCAATAAAATCACAACGCTTACATCAACACATCTCCCTCAGTTTACAGTAAAGATATCATGTATGGTAAAAGGTGGTTCTTGCCCACAAAGCTGATCTCCCACACTGGAAAAAGTTTTTGAGTGGGAAAACTCTTGGCAGCTGAAATGTAGCTGACAGTTATTGGGGGAGTTGCGTGACAAAAGAATGATCTAGCAAGGGAGAGAAAGTTTGCAAGGCCTTCCAGAAAACATGGAAATATGTATTTTGCTGAGTGAGCTCTATAGTGTTTACTATCTGCAAGACTGATGCAAGTAAGCTGAGGATTCTTCAACTTTTGACCTTTAATACTTTAAGAAACACTGCTCACCTTTGTACTTTGCAAAGTGTTTCTTTTGCCTTCTTTTTCAGACGGCTATGGTGTCCTAATTTGATCCCTTTCTCTGCAACTGTATCTTAATTATGACAGCAGATCAACCACACAGTTTTGCTAGTTTCCAGTAATACTATAGCAATAAATAATTTGGATCATCTTCAACAAAAAACTTTCTACCAACAGGCTGTTAAATACAATGGCAGATGCCTGGTGCTCCGGCCAATCTGTGCTTGGGTTTGAGTCATTTTAAAGCTCCATTAATTAGCAGAGCTGCAGTGGAAAAACTAATGAAACTGCCTCATGTCAACCCTGTGTCATCTTTAGAGCAACATGAGACCAGCTTTTATTTGGCAACCTCTGGCACTGTGGTGTGGGATACTTTTAACTGTAAATAAGTCCATTTTCACTCATTAGCCACATTACCTTCATTCAAATTGAGGTTCCTGAGGTAACCAGTAACGTTGATTGGTAGAGATTAAAGGTACTGCAAGTGGCAGGTCTGAGATACATTGCTATCTGTCTTGATCTTGTCGCTTCACTTCACTTTATTGCCCAATCAAGCTGAACCCATTATGTAGCAGCAGAAATAACACCTAAGACATGCAATACATATATATTTAAATTAATTTGATTAAAATTAGATCTGCGCTTAGCCAAGGTAGCATTATTCATAGAGCACAATTCGTTACACAGAAATTCAATGTGCTTTTAAAGCATCAAGCATATGCAGTGGTGCTGACACTTATATGGTATGTGTATATGTCTGATGAGGGAATGGTCAGAAATACAGTATATGAACTGGGTATGCCTTCAAAATTAACAGGTGGGTTTTGAATTCTGAGTTGAATGGGAATCCAGTAAAGTGACTGGGGCAAATTACTAGTCAATTATTAAACAGGCAAAAAGTGATCTGCAAAGTTTTTGATAATTTGATTAATCATTTATTATGATTTGCATTTGATGGCCTTTATGGCAGGAGACAAAAATAACAGCCTAAAATGTAACTTTAATGCATGAATGTGAAAGCAGAAGCAACACTTTTCCCGTAGCACTAAATATCTGTTAGTGAGATAAGCTAGACTGTGCGTGCGTGCGTGCGTGCGTGCGTGCGTGCGTGCGTGTGTGTGTGTTTAAGTTAGAAAGACTCTTTGAGTGAGGTCAGGAGGCACTGGAGCTTACGTTCCCACACTGATGGAGAACAGAGCCTGTGGATAACAGTGGTTGGAGTGATAAAGTTGCCATGGTAACTCTTGTTTTGGACCACATGAGGACATAGAGCAGAGGGCACCAGGCTGATTTTTGTGTTGACTCTTGTCTGCAACCAGTAGGAACTTCAACACTGCCAGGACTTGAACTGAATATGTTTCTGTTGAATATAAACTTCATGAACAAGATGTTTTTAGCTTCATTAAGTCTGTATATTCTGTGAGACATTTGTCTGAAAAGCATCCACATCCAAAAAGGAACTGAGCTGGAAGACAGGCCAGTTAATGGGATTTGGGGGCAACAACAATAAGCAGTGCAGTATTTTAACTGAGCTTTTATTGGCCATCTCTGCACTTTAAAATCGTGTTAATATCGTCTTACAAAATTGACATTACATATGAGAGATAATGGTTTAAAAAGAGAACTTTGTCAAACTGTGGTCATGGTTTACAAAAAAGTAGGGTACAGTCTCCTGGCAGTCTTAACAGCAGTCTCCCATGGTACAATGTGATGTTTTGTTGACCCAAACCTGACCTTCTTCCTACATGGACTTCGCCACTCTCTTCTATTACAAATTAGTACAATTGCTCCAAGATGTCTTTTGCTAAAATGACATTTTGTCAGTTTATTTTTAGTTTAGCAGTTTTTATTTTTAATTTGGGTAAATCAACAGAAGTTGTCAATTTTGAAAGCATGAAACAAAACCCATAGGCAGCAATCTGGCTAGAGAGTTCATGCTGATTATTTTCACTCATTTGTTATATGGTTAAGCTTGATCCAATCGCCTGCAGTTCAGGTCTACACCTATTAATGATGGCACGAACCCAAAGGAATACCTACTGAGCCATGACAAACCACAGTGAAATTAGTGGTCTGGCTTGGGTTTTGCTTTTCTTGCATTTGTCAAAAAAACTGTCTTGAGAGCAGCTCCCCAAAGTAATGGCTTGAAATAAGCAGAAACTGTGTTTTAGCACAGTAATATTTTGGCATTTGTATTTATCAACAACCCTAAACTGCAACACACCAACAAACGGATGACGTGCGATCGTGATTTACCAATGCTTCTACATCTTTTTATACTTATGTTTAAACCACAAGAGCCCATGGTAACACAGGTTTCACAAACACTTTAAATGTACTGTAAAGTTCCTTATACAGATTTATCCTTGGCCTTACCTCATGAAGTCCCTAAGTGACATCTACTTAACATCTTGGTGTGTGAATTTGTGAAATTATTTTAAAAGTTGTGGTGTGTCTGACACTGGTGTTGCATTGGGTTCTTGAGAGAGAGAGAAAAGCATACAACACTAACTGCACAGGGAATACAATCTGTTAAATACAATTAAAACAAATGTTGTTACATTGATGAGAAAACAAATAAGTGATCCTTGTTTTCTGTATTCACAAACTTTATATTTTGCAGATTTGTGTAATCTGATGTGGGTTACACTGAAATTCTTTTTTGTTTAGCTGGGCTTCTTGCCAGTTGGAGGCCTTGCTCTCCCTGTAGCATTACTCTGACACGTTCGAGGCTCGTGTGCGCTTCTACACAGAGCCACAGTGCAAACTGCTGCCTGGTCCTCCACACTCCAGACCAAAACCACAGACAGGATGACTGTGGCTTCAATGGTCAGAGACAGCAAAGGGATCCAGAAAAACAAACTTCTACACCAACACGCTATGATAAATAAACCAACTCACCTCTGCAAAGCAGAATAAACACAAACACAGACTTACACACCTTGGACTGAAACCATGTCTCGACTCTTTAAACAAGTTTTTAATCCAAAGTTGAGTGAGCGAAATGGTGGAAAACCCAAAATGGAGGCCCTGACTGAGGTTTCAGAGGGACATGACCATACTGTGCTGTAATTATATGTGCTGTAATGCTCTGTGGATCATACTGGTGCAGAAACACGTACAGTCTTTTGTGAAAAAAAAAAAAAAAATAGAAAAAAAAAACCCTTCAAAAAAACTGTGACCATAAAACATAGTTTTGCATTGTAAACTCTCTCAGTAAAAATACTGGGGAAAAACCTCAGAGTCCACAACATTAGAAGGCTATAGCTCATAAGAAACATGGATATATTTTAACATGTCACAGTATGTACAATCAGCAGACAGTAGTTCAGTGTATTACACATATAATGGCATTGTAATGGCAGAAGAAGGGTGAGTGAGTGATCTTTTTTTCTTAGAGTGTCTAAAAATAATGCTAGTCTAGTTTTGGTTGGTCTGGCCAGATTAATAAAACCATTATATCAGTAATGATCCCTCACTGCACAGGAGAACTGTAAAATTTGGGTTTTTAATTTTACCATTATTTGTTTTCCATCCCAAGCAATTTAGGCTGACTGGGCAATTTGCTTAAAACCAATTTAATCATCTGTTTATTGCTTTGCCAGACAACCTTTAACAATGTCACCCAGTCCCCTACCAGTGCAATTATATTGGTAAAGCTATTATTACAGGTAGGAATGATAACCAAAACGACAAGAGGGTCAGCAGGCACAGTAGTCATCAGGCTCTCTGAGCATGGTGCTTTGAGCCAAGTGCTAACCTCAGTCATGCTCACAATGACAATTTGACAGGCATGTTTATCATATATACATACCATACAAATAATACCCAGGTTACCATTTGTAACTGAATTTATCCTTCAATGAAAAAAACACAGACCACGTAACAGCACAAGAATTTATAAGTTCAGTGTATCATGTTCTAACTATTTGAAAACATGTCTGCCATAATGAGTCCATAAGCAGGATATTTCTAATGGTAGTGATACTTGATTGGACGGCTGGAATGTCCTTTGTGCTATTGTTTCTGCCTGATTCAGATACGCGCTTCCTCCTCATCTCTTCCTGCGTTTTACTTTCTAACTGGCCCACCACTGCCATTCAGGAAATTCCCTATATACTCAGGCTATGAGTGTTTCTGTGAGTCATATTATTCACTTTAATTTACAATATCATGATACATACAGTGTCATTAAACTAATGCATTCCTGGTTTAATACATCCTGATAACAAAATATATTAATAATAATATAATTTTAAAAATGAAAAAAGCACCCAAAAAGATTATGACCTTATCTGCATGTCATCTCTTGAATAACTGAAACATAAACATCAGAAAACAGTGAAAATGTCCATGACATGATCCTAGAGCCTTATCAAATTCCAAAAATCTGTGTTTTTGTTTGAAAATTACTTGAATGCATATTTATTTAGAGTCTGTCAACTAAACAGTTAATGGGCAAATGTTAGATCCACTATTAAACCTACATCAGCCTAACTTGAAGCTAATCAAAATATAAAATTATTTTAGCCTATGCCTCATGATTAATACCAATTTTATGATCCTGACTAAATGTTATTTAAATATTTCAGCAAAAAGACAAACTACTAATACTGACAAGTTTGCATGAAAATTGTCTGAAAATCCTGCAGCTGCACAGTGACATTTTCTTGACCCTGTAGTCTGTCCTCTAACATGCCACTAACATTTCATTTTAGCAGACCCCTCTGATGTTTTAGTCCTAATTCTTTTTACATATCGTCCTTGACCGTTTTCCCACCATAACAAGCTAATTTCTTTAATCAAAATGTCTTTCCCTTTGCTTATTATTTCCTCTAAAACTAATTATTTTAGTCCTCCTTTTTGGGGGTCAAGAAGTTGTGGGAAACACTGCTATACAAAAGATTCATGGGGAACTTCAGTCGCGTTGTCTTTAACAGATCTTCCCATGATAAAACTATGCAAAGGCCACTTATTCGTGCATATTTATCAGTTTGCAGAGTTCACTCAACATATACAGAACATACCACAATGCCAAGAGCCTTTGAAATCTAAAACAATCACAAACTGCTGATGTTGAAAAACATTAGGCATTATTTGAAATAAGCTAACAAATGACTAATGAATCAGTGCTTGATTTAGTGCTTTCACTTGAGCTTATTTTCACTTGGACTTGGTCACTAATGGATGCTAGAATAAATTGTGTGGGGACACCTCTTTATGCATATTTCTGCATTAATGCAAACTATTTGTCACCCACCTGTTGAAAGTTCTGTGTGCAATGAGGTTGTATGAAGCTCAGCATCTCATTTTATCCTGAAGAAATCCAAGAATAGTTTTTACTAATGGAAACTGCTCACACTGCACTGTGTCTGTGGTTTATTCTGTCTAATATAATTTGTTTTGGTTTTTTTTTGAGTCAGAAATCCTGTAACTTTAGTTTCATCCCATATTAATCTCTAAACCATGAGGAACTCTATTGGACCTGGTTTTGAAGTTGACAGTTAAGCTTGCAGTGAATGTGCCTTTCGTAACGCATCAAAAATCACTGAATCGCACTATGATTACAGTATATATCGCCTGCCACCGATACAAAGGCACATATTCAGTACAATAGTGCCACATTGTATGTGCATTGTAAATATCAGAATGCACTTCAAGACATGCAAAAATCTAAATCCATGGCACAGCTTCATCAGTCTGAAGAGCACGCCATGCACATGCTGCTCCATCACTGATGTGCAGTTCTGTAGTTGTTTGAGAGGAAACAGGCAAACACACTGCAGCCACTAAAGAAAAACAATGAACCACTGTAGGCAGCCAAACCTGCCAAGTCATCACAAAACTTCACTGAATTTTGACATAAACACAGATGTGGACACACAGGCCTAAACTGTTCCATCTACCTTAACACACACACACACACGACACTTTCTTTTTCTTTCCATTGTAACCTTTCTTTTGGCTGGAGAGCTTGCAGATGGCTTAGTCTTGCGGTCTTGACCCTTGTGGTAGGGGAGCTGCTGTCCAGACTCTGTTGGAGAGGTGTGAAATCAAACTCCATCTGTTTTGGCAAAACCTACCACAAGTGCAGAAGCTAAATGAGCTACACTGTCTAAACCCTAATTATAAACTTATGTCAGCTCTGTGGATGCTGCACTTAAGAATAATACTTTTTCACAAAATTAGCTATGCTTTTCTTTCCAGAATAGTCCTACTGTATAAAAACAAATGGAGCAATTTGGTGTTTTTTCTATATATGCAGAGCGAAATATAACTTCCTGGAGGATCTGTGGCAACTGATAAGATTATATAATCCTTCTGCAAGCTTTAAGAACAACATGTTTCATATTGCAAACCAGTTTCCCATGCGGGAGCTTTAATATGAGTCTATAAGTCACCACTCTGCATCTGGTTACCATTAAGACAACACTTCTAATGTGACTGGATGGCAAGTTCTTTTTTTTTTTTTTTTCTTTCTTTCTTTCTTTTTGCAGCGGCTATGATATGACATGCTTGTGTCGCATTCTTATTGTTGTTGTTTTCTGCCATTTGGGTCCAGGGTTAACCAATAGTACCTCTCAGAAGAAAAATAGTGACACCTGAGTGGTTTAGACCTGAGTGGTGCTGCCTGCAGAGTGCTACAGCCATTAAGCAAGGAGAGTGGGAGCTGCACTCTGGGAGACAGATGTGCATTAAAATTAATGCCATGTGGTGAAATGTTTTACTGTAACAAAGATACCCAGATAACCTAGAAAGGCTTGCCAAGGCAGCAGCAGCAGAGTACACCACTGATTGAGTTCACCAGAATCCTTATCTGTTACTATCTCCATTTCTAGGATGTTCAGCCTGGGCCAATAAATTCCTAAAAAAAAAAAGTCAACCCCCTTGATTTACAAGCCTAACCTTAACACACAGTCTGCTGCCTTTCTGCAGGAAAAGGTGAAAACCTGCAATTTATTAAAGGGATCGTTTTAGACCAGATCGTTTTTTTGTTTTTTTTTTTAAGAAAAGCTCCCTCTCTCTTTTCTATCCAGATGGGCCTCATCCTGCAAACATCTGGAAGTTAAAGCCTTATTTTCTTCACTCAAAAACTTGAGCCACGTGTGCTACCCTGAAGGTGAACCCTCAGAGATGTTCCTTTACTTAGGCTGATCCTCTGTGCTTTTCCCAGAAGTGCCACTATACTTAATACAGTCTCAAAACCCACAGGTGGTGCCATTAATTAAAACGGGCTCTGCAGAATGTGCTCTAGTTAAGCACAAACCCTGGCATGGTCATCTTTAAAGTGCAACACATTTGTCTCTTGGGGCGATTTAGTGTGGTACATGCATATCTGTCCAGCACAACAGGAAGACAGGAGGCAAAGAGGAGACGAGCCAGATGCCTGCCACACACAGGACATCCTGGGCAAACAACATGGGGAGACAAACACTGTCAATGGTTTGCCGGAGAACTGGGTCCAGGGGCCTGTCATCTTGTTTGGGTATGAGATTCACGGCTCAAGGAAACAAAGTGAAGAGGAAACTGTTAGAGCTTCTTTTTCTGGATGCTCAGAGGCAAACAGAAGCAGTGAGAAACACAGCAGGTCATCTGTGTGTCATGGAGGAATGTTTTTTTTAAGTTTTTACAAGGAAGTCTTTTCTGGGCGTTTTAAAAAACTGCTGCAAATTAGTTTCAACCATTTACCAAATAATGAGCATGCAGTTTTACTGTTAACACATTGCAAAAGCAAAACAACACCCAATATCTTGTCAGCACTTTGTCAGTCTTTGAAGATAACATGTCTCTCTCATTACTTTTTAATTGACTACATCATTATGATTTGTCTACAACTAGTAATTTCATTTGTTTGGCTGAGTTTCTTCTGGTTTTTGTCCTCTACAGGACAAAAGAAAAACAAGATTTCACCAAAATCAAATCCTGTCGCCACAGTCCCTCTCTTCTTTGTTTTCAAACCTGACTGCAGAGCACCAGGGAACTGAAACGATAGGATACATCTCGCATGTACGTCCAGGCCTGCATCTCAACATTCTCTTCCCCTGACATGTAAATAGAGGTGAGTTGGGAATAAAAATGTCATGCATGTAAAAGAAAATGTCCTTGAATGATAGCATTAGATATACTGGCTTTACTACTACTGCATTTTCCAAAAGCAACACTCTTTTGGCTTCAGTGCCTCCAACACCCCCCCCCCCCTTTTTTTTCCCCAGACAGAGCTTGTGTTCAGAGAAATGAGGACACTGACAAATAGTGATAATCTGTCGTCTTCTCCTTTCTGAGCCTAGGTTTGTCTTTCAGAAGTGGCCTGGAAAAAGGAATACAAAAAAAGAAAAATAAGTCTTCTCATAAAATGCAAGATGGACGACTCCAAGAGTCATAGCTTAACACAGCTGGTGGAGTGGATCTGGGTCTGAGCTCAAGAAAAACATCACGATTTCCAGTTCATGTCCTTGTAGTGCCAAGTATGACATAAAGGCCATTTGTTTTTCATATGCAAGCCTCTCATATTGTATGGTTAGCTCATGATATTTCATTTCAAAAGTGACAAAATAAAAATTCTATTCTCCTTCTGCATAGCCAGTTGCACAGTGTTAAAAACAAACAACATAAACATAACCCTATTTTCATCAGAGAGTGGGAAACAATATGCAAGAAGCCCTCTGGGCCCTGGATTTGGTGCTTTAGTTCCTCTAATTCTCCATCTCAGGTTTCACTTGGTTCCAGTCGTTCGGCATATAGACACCACAGCGAGACAGCAAATGCCCCTGAAATCTTAATGAACAATGTCTCCACTGCTGCTCCACCCACCACCCCAAACACCACCCACCAACATAAGCAGCTTCAAGAAAGACCCTCACCACAGCACAAGCAGTGTGGTCACTCTATGAAGCTGCTGCTGGCTCCTCCTCCTGTTCCAGCCCCAAACCCCCCGACCTCTTTTTTTTTTTTTTTTTTTTTTTTTATGATTGGTTATTTGAGCCAGGGCCCAATGAAACTGTACATGTTCCACAACCAGAGCAAAGCAAGCGACTTAAAACCCCCGAGCTGGATGGCTGCAGTCGAAACAGTTCCAAATTATTTGCACGGCTGCAAAGCGCATGGGGTTGAAAGACTTATATAAGTCTGTGATAGGAATATTCAACCCAAGTCACCTCTGCTCTTTGTCTTTTTCATCAAGACTATGTTTATATCAAAAATAGAAGCTTGGGAAGGACACAGAGGTCATTTTTTACATCTGCCTTACTATTATTAGGAAAACTTTTTCACCGATGTATTAAAAAAAATAATAAGCAAATACACGTAACAGAATTTTCAGCATTTTATATATCAGTCAATTTGACTTTACTGTTTTGGTTAGTGACATTGCACTGTGGTAAACATTCGATAGATAATGTAAATGCACCAAATAGAAAATCACAACAGCAATATCAGCCCCAAACTACATCAGAACTGAAAGACAAAAAAAGTCAAACTTAGCTGCTACAGCCATGCTAGAAGTATTTGAACATCAACATGCTAACAGTCAACCATGGTTATTATACAGTTTACTGGTTAGCATGTGCAGCTGGAGCATATACAGGATAGGTCCTTCATTTTGCCAGTTTTCATCCAAATTACTGTACAAATTTAAAAACTCAGTGATGGTTTTATGATGAAAAGCTAAGGGAGGACTTTAGACTTCAGCCTGGAGACATTTCATGACCGTCCACCCAATTTGTTTTTTGTATTTTATTTAAACCTGCAAATGTCAACCTCATGGTGGTGCTAGCACATTCAGGAGATAACTGTAGTATTTAGGATACACACAAATATCTTGAAAATGCATTAAATAGATGTTTCCTTGTGGACCAAAAGTATGGCCTGACTTAGAAACAGAATATGTAGATTACCATTTTAAATTTTTCTGCTAGAGAGTCCAGCCTCAGTGCATAACACAAGCAAAGACCTCACGCTGTGACCTCACTTAAAACACAAATGGTGTGTGGCCTTTGGTTATAAACTTGTCAAGACAAGTTGTGGCTTTCATAAGACAACATGCAGACACTCTGGGTGCCCTGTAGGTCGTTAACTTTTAGAAACAACCAGCCCGTTGTGGATCAAATTAACATTAATGACTCATCTCAGTTTTACTTCTGTTTTTTTTTTTTATTTCCACCTCTTCTTTTTTTGTGTCTCTGGCCAGTGTCATGTCCAACCAAAACAGATCCAGTACCTCGCCTGAGCCCATGTCCTCTCCTGGACAAACAGATAGTAAGTCAGCCCGCTCTCCAGCTGTCAGACAAGAGACAATTTTGTTGCTCAACCAGAAAAAATGGGTCAACATTATACCACTGATACCTGAAACAGTCTGGAGGAGGGCAGACACTGTCAAGAAGGGGGGCTATTTCCCATTAATGAGAATCACATATGAGGACACTGAAGAAAAACAAGGATTCAGTAAGGCATGGGTCTGTTATTTTTCACATATAGAATTCAACTTATTAAACCGATGAATAAGTATGGGCACAATTAGAAATAGTGCAGTTTTAAAAATACTTGGAGAACAAAGTAGAAAGTCTGCAGTCAGAAAGGCTTCCTGGGGATTTTTGGTTGCCAGAGCAGATGTGAGGTCAGGTGTCCAGACCAGGTGGCTGAGCTTTGCTTTGATAGATAATCTTATCATGCCTTTCTCACAGATGTTTTTTAATGACTGAAATGGTGCCAGGATCTTCCTAATCAAAAAGCCTTCATTCATAAGTCCAACAATTGGTGCAAATGTCCAACAATGCTGAATTTAAAGGGTGATTTACAGCCTAGCTGGGGAAAAGACATGGAGTTTGTTTCCAAAACAGCACGCTTCCACGTGCAGCAGTATTTCATTTTAAACTTAGAGGATCTGTAAAAGTGTCAGCCAATTTGTCAAAAAATGGCTATGAGCAACCTATTTGAGTATAGTAGTTGAGTAAGAGCACAAAGTAACTTTTGTGTATCAAATTGCCTGTGTTCAGTAGATCCTTACATATCAGATACACTGTGCTCATACGTCTGTGCACAACAACCCACTGCAGCCTTTCACATCTGCAGATTGAACCACTTTATCTGCTTCATCTGATTAACTTCACAAAAGCTGAGTCACAACCTCACACACAGGATGTCATATCACCACACAGCCCCCAAAATGCCACCACATTTTACTGGCTTGAGTAAGAGCTCATCTTTGACCTGAAACAAAGACCAGGATCCAGAACTTGGAGTGAGTCTGAACAATTGAATGAAAATCAAGAGGCAGAAAAGGAGGAGGTGGTTGAGCACTGAGGAAACAGCAGACCTGCTCCAAACAACTTCCTCTGCAACGAATTGTCAGACATGCCAGAGGAGCACAGCTTTTCTGAGTCACGCTCTCTTGATAGTGGCCGGAGGACTTTTCAAAGCAGAGCAAGAGTTGCCAAAAAACTTAGTGAGGCAGGAAACACAGCAAGTGCATAGAGTGTTGACACAATGCCAGGAGATCACTAGAGCGATTTAATTCACCGATGTGTTTTATATGCTGAATAATCAGCTCACTTTTGATATGCTTTCATTAGAGCGTGGTAGCTGGAGGTCTCTTCACATAGAGCACATAAGATAAACAGCAAACTTCAGAAATCTAACAAGCACTGTGGTGAAATATGATCTACACAGTTTACAGTGTTGGAATGAAATTAAGTACATTTATTAAATGACTGTACTTTTTCTTCTTTCTGTATTTCTATTTTATGCTCTTTAATACTTCAACACATTTATTTGACACCTACAGTTACTGGAAGATGCAATTGACATTTACACATTATGGGATCAGTAATAATCAAAACATAATGACTGATGGAAGATGTACTCAGACCCTTTACTTAAGTAAAAGTATAAAACTAAAAGTACTCATTGTGCAGAATAGTGCATCTCACAAATCATGGAAGCGTTATGATGTACATCACTTTGCTGTTGCAGCTGAAGGTGCCACAAATTACATCCTTGAAGTATTTTCCCAGCAGGGACTAATGAAGCCTTATTGAATTATTTGTTATTCATCTGATTCTGAAAAGTAACTGAAGTGATCAGATAATTGTAGTACTGTAAAAAGTACAATATTCACAGCTTAAATTAAGTGAAGTTGTATGAAACATCAGAAAATGGAAGCAAACATCAAAATTGTACTTAATTAGACCTACAGTACATAAGTGTACTTGTTTTTTTGTTTTTTTCTACCAGCGTATAACAAATAATACTACAATATCATTCTGCATAAGGAAAACTTTTGCAGTACTGGGGCAACTGTAAAGGAACTACTTCGTTAAAAGTAGCAACATCAACCAATTTAAAATGCCAGTAAATACACAAGTACTGTTAGTAAAATGTATTTAATGTAGCAAAAGTAAATGTGGTAATACAGAAGTGGTCAAGTAAAGAACACGTATCTCATTTGTACCTAAATAGAGTAACTTTCCACAACTGTAAGTAAACTTTTGAATGTGGTACTTTAAACTGGCATTCACTTTAAAGTGTTTTTAAAGTGAATGTCTTTACTTTACTTCGTTTACCACTGCTCAAGTAAAACTCTATTTGACAACACAGTTGCACTAACTAAAGTCCCTATATAGTCATTTATGGTAATGGTCTGTCCTGCATCTTTTTCCATTTTGGGCACTGTGGTACATCCTGCTCTCTTCCAGCTGCATTTTTCCCAAACGCTGCGTGAAAGTAATTTAAAATGTGTGTGTCGACACTGCTGAATAATAACCTGCTTGTCATAAAAGTCTTGAGCTTTCACACAAAGCGTTTATAAAATAACTGACAGCATGTAACTCACCTTGCCGGACACGACCTCCCGGATTATTTATCGCTCTGATTTTTGCGGTTAGAAACCGACTCCAAGGACGAAATTGAGGAGAAAAAAGTCGCTCGTTTTAAGGGATCACACACTTAGAAAAATCCTCAAGCGGCATAAACATTTTGAAGAGTGCAAAGAGAGAACGGGAGCAGCCACATCCAGCGGGGGAGGGTCCAGAAGTGGAGCCAAAGAAACTGGAAAAACTGTGACAGTACGGGGACTGGAGGTGGAGGAGGTGGAGGAGGGGAGAGAAAGGAAGGATGGGGCGCAGAGGAGGTTTGGGGAGGTCTGACACTTGTTCTCATCTTCAGCAGGTCTGCACAGCTTGATGTCTAAATTCAGACACACTATATGCGTGTGTTTAGGACTTTCTAGGGGATAATTGGTCCAGTGGGACAATACGTAATGGAAAACAGAGGCTCTTTTCTGCTTTCTGGCTCATTTAATCTCTGTACTTTAGTTATTTTTGTAGGCACAGAGCAAAATTAGCAAAATTGCAGCTCGAGGACGTGCTCAGTACGATCAAAGGGCTGTGTAGTCATTAGATTTAGAGATTTCTTATGTACAAATTATGACCTGTAGGTGCAGATACAGGAAAGGTCAGAGTGTGACCTGAAACAATACGATTCATTCCATGGGCCTGATTAATATAATATGCAATAAATTCAAGACAATTCTTTGACTTTGGGGGAAATGTGCTTATTGGCTTATTGGTCTTTATATCGGACAAAGAACTAAAGTGTAAACTACAGTAACTGTGAAATTGTATCTACATAGTCCAGTATCACAAATTTGACTCAAGGGACTTATCCTCTGTCCTTAGACCATAAATCAGAAAAGTCACACTTCTCCCAGAATCCCTTAAATGGAAAAAAATGGAGGAAGCCTCAGAAGGAGCAGCAGAGGAGGGATGCCTCTTACAGGATGGACAGACTGACCCCTGTCAGAGTCAGTCAGCTTTTACAGCTGGAGGGCTTGGAGGCTTGAAGGGCTTCCTCCCAAAACAGTGGGCCAGCCATGATAACCAGCCTGTTCTGTTTTCACACCCTGTTGAGCAGTGACACAGATAAAGAGCTCATGGATTCTGGCCTGGTGGAGCAAACATCCTCAGTGCACGGAAACCAAGAGCAGGGGGAAATAAAATAGTTTCCTGTAGGCCACACAGGGGTTAACCATCAGTCCCAGGCTGAGGACACAGAGATGGGCTCTGATCAAATTAACATCAAGAGTGTAACTATGTGTTACACCCAGATAAACAACATTCCTAACAAATCTTGATTTCATCCTGGCAACATGACATTAATATTTGCACTCACACTGCATTTCTATTATTTATGCAGATGTTGGTGACTATTGGTTGAAATGTCATTAGATCATTTTTGTTCATGGGTTTTTTGGGACAGCCTTTTCACAGACTGATGACTTGAAAACTTTCACAAAATGAGCTTTATTGGATGCTGAGGGACGTTTAGGGAAAGAGGTCATAGTAAATGAATGAACAGGCTTGCCTTTCAGTCTGTAGTCTCCTGTCACATTATTTGGGATAAAGAGAGCCTGGATCTGTTTCCAGTCAAGTATGAAAATAACTGTGGTATAATGTACTGGCTAGGAGTCTCATAAATGAAGATCCTGAATCCTGCAAACCATTTGTTGAGTAATGCATCTATCAGACATGTTGTGATCAGCATGCAGGTCTAAACCTGTAAACCCTCTATGGTGTGAAATAGCGCCATCTGGTGGCTGCAGTTTCCACCATTGGGACAGTCACAAAAACATGCTGTATAATAATATTCAAATAAGCTTGTTGTAAAGTCTACTGTAAAGTAAGGTGGTGATCCAGATGTTTTCAGAGATATGGCACATCTGGAGTAAATGGTAGTGTGTGAAGCTACTTAGAATCTGAAGCTACTTAAAATTAATCAAACTGGGGAAATTGGTGTCAAAAGGAGGATTTTTAAAGATATATTAAAGCAATGTTCACTAAAAAACCCAGTACATTTATAAAAGCTTTTCTCTTTCTCTTCTTCGGAGACTGTTTTCAGGTTTGGGTAGAAAACTACAGGTAAATCTGAATTACTAACTGGACAGAGCAGGAAACTGCTCAGGGCTCCATAATCACCTGTTTGGACCACTTGTAGTAGAGTATCATCTCTGACAGGTCTTTCTCCATCTAGTGATGGTCTCACTGAGGGGAGAAACTGTAAAGCTGCCAAGTGCTGACTCGCTGCTGCAGAAATATATACAGAGAAGAAGAAACGACCAAGCGTCACGTGTTTCCGGTGTCATGTCGGCTTTCTGAGCGACCACATGGCCTCGGACTGATGTCGGAGCCGAGCCTGGGTTTTCCAGTCCAGTGTTGTTTGTTGAAGAGGCTTTAATGCGAAAGGACAAGAGGTTTGTGGTGTTTTGGTTTGTTTGCTGTTAGATCACAGGAAATAATGGAGGGTTGTTGTGACGGTGCGGGTTTGATGCAGCTAACTAAAATAGGTTAACATTAGTTAGAAAGCGTTTTTCAGTGTCAAGGCCTTTAACAGTGAAATTGTGAACCGGTTTGTTTACCGGACAGAAACATAAAACCCATGTACAATAATCAGCTTATAGCAGATGCTGATGTTTCAAAGTTGACTTGGGGCTGTTGGCTGCCACACTTTGACAACACTGAAAGACGAGTATGTGGTGAATTGTGAATTTGGCTCGTTGATCCTGACGTTCTTCAAACCTGTTTGCACAGATGGAGAGTGAACAAGAGAAAAGTCGTGGCTTGACGTTTGCAGAGCAGCAGCTCCTGCGTCATGGCTGGGAACATGGTGAGATACCTTTGGTTGGTTTGTTTGTTGTTTGTGTTTGTCACAGTCCAAGCACCACAATGTGTCAGACCTGAGCAGGTGCACGGTGAATTTCCAGGCTCATCCTGACTCGTTGTGTTCTCAGGCAAAGGACTGGGACGAGCTGAAAACGGTATATCAGAAGCTCTAAAGGTCAAAGTGAAGTGTGACAAAGGCGGGGTGAGTGCCTTCAGGTTTATGCTCACATTGCTTTTATTTCAGTGCATTAATGGTGCACAGCTATCACTGGTTTGGTACGGCATGCATTAGTGTCAGGACCGTAAAGTACAGTTGTCTCATGTTGCTCTTGTCTTTCAGGTCGGCCACAAACAAGGAGAACAGTTCACCTTCCACTGGTGGGATCATGTCTTCAACAAAGCCTCTTCCAGTCTGCACGTGGCGTCTGATCAGGTGGGTCTCACCTATACACACACACACACACACTCATCTGTGCTCTGATTAAGCTACGTTGCCATATTTTAAGGTTTGTTTATGGTGATATAGAGACTTGTTTAAAAAAAAAAAAAAAAAAAAGCAAATAATCACTTATTACATTAAGAACATTTATTAGTCAAACGCTTGCAAAAGTTACCAGCTAATGCATGACTGGGACAAACACTCACAGCCGCGCCTTGTTGACTTTTGTCAGGTCAGAGTGAGAATATTCTTAGAAGCAGCATCCAAGCAAAAAATCTGGAGCGTAAACTCAAATCCTCAACCTCCCACAACTTCTAAAATCAACATAAATCACTTCTTAAAACCAGATTTTTCTTTTTTTATTTAATTTTAATTTTTTAAGCCAAACACTTCAATTAACACCAATTAGTTCCTCCTCTCTCCTGAATGAGTGAAGTCCGCCAGTTAATTCTTTGAGAAGATCAAGTGCTACTGGTTTTCTGTGTGATCCAGAATGGAGTTAGGTTGAAGAAGACAGTGGATGACGGTGAAGAAGATGGAATAGTTTCAAATAAAAAGCCACGGAAGGCCTCGCTGGCTAAAGCCAAACTTTATGGATGCTTTGTCAAGGTAATTTGTTTATTTGTCTTATTTGGTTATAGCCTGTACCTCCGATAGTAGATAGAACTTACAGTAGATAGAACTTACTTAAAACACATACTAGCTTTGCACTCTAGGGTTTTACTAATCCTGTGTTTGTAGTCTACTATCCATTGGGCCTGCTGTAAGTTGTGGGTGTCCTATTTTTCTACTGGCCCAGTTTCAAGCAAACCAGAGCTGCTAATGTTCTAACACCTGTAGCTTATTGACAGGCTGGAGTTTTACATTTTGACTTTTGACATTCAGGCAGAGATAAGGAGTCAAACTGTTTCCTGTAGACTGAGCATTTATTTGTTGTTGTTTAATGTGAACTAGGTGAAGAAGTAAAACACTATTGTGAGCACTGAACTGAATAGTGCACTAATGAATGCAATGAAACTGTTTTCTTTATTTTCCTGTACGTTTTTTTTAATATTTTCTAACTTTGGCCTGTTCCAACTGTATTTCTGTATTTTATTTATTTTATTCCATTGCTCCTCTTAGTCGGCCACACTGCTGTCTGGTCAGGAGCAGGCAGAGCCGAAGTCTTCTGACTCAGAGGACAGCAGTAGCTCAGATAAGGAGGATGACCAGAAACTGGATCTGTCCAGCACCACCAAGTAAGAACTTCAGCTGATTCACTGTTTCCTGTTTTATCTTCTCTTAGCACCTACCAGCACTATATAAAGACATTGTGTTTTGATTAATGTACAGAACCTGTCAATTACTCCTATTAATACGTATTATTATAGCCGAGTTTTACTTTGTCACTCGTTATGTTCATACAACAACCTCCACAGGAAGAGCTCTAATTAAAATTACCCAAATAAAGAGTTATTTGCTTACATTTAGTGTTTTTTTTAATTTTTTTATTATTGATTTAAATGATTTTCTTTTAATTGACCTCAAAGCACTTTGAGATCTAAGCTTTTAATTTATGTTGCTATGCGATGCTTGACAGGCTTTCTGATGCTGAACTAATGAAGGCTTGTGGAGGACGCACAGCTCACAAGTAGGTTGATTCATAAAACTCAACGAAACCTGGAATCTGATTCCCATTAGAAAAGATGTAGTTGCCCCGAACAACTGTTTTAAGTAAAAATCAGAATGTAATATGTCAACATGAGTGAGAAGAGCAGGTCAGATCTTGATGTTTTGTTGTTTTACATTCTTTCAGAGGAGCCAGGCACGGCTTGACCATGAGCGCCAAGTTAGCCAGGCTGGAGCAGCAGGAAGCAGAGTTCATGGCAAAATATGGCAAGAAGAATCAACCAGCAAGTGCTTCACCAGTTTCTGTTCCACCATTAAGCTCCCAGTCAGCTGAGCTGAGAGCTGAGAGGCAGGAGGAGACAGATGAGCATCCTCAGAGAAAAAAGATGAAAAAGAAGAGGTGCACTGGGACTATTAATGAGCTAAATGCTGAAGAAGTATGTGGAAGTCCTGAGACAGGTGTTAAACTGAAAAAGAAGAAAAAGAAAGCCAAGGAGGAGCCTGAAGAAATAACTTGTACAATGTCAATTGAGGACCATGTGTGTGCAGAAAATGGTGACGTGAACCATTCGCACAAAACCAAGACAAAACGTAAGAAACAAACCAATGTTGAGCTGAGTGAAGAAGAAAGAGGGACTTCAGCTGTAGCAGACAGCAGGAGCCAGGAGGACACAGCTGAACTGCACACTGACACTAAAGTCAAGAGGAAGAAATCATCTAAACGGCACAACGAGGAAGAGGAGAGTCATGCTACAGAACCAGCCCAGGACTGTGTTTCAAAAACCAAAAAGAAAAAAGCTGCAGTTTTCCTGGAGGAAGCCGAAGTTACAAAAGAATCAACAGTGAGACACAAAAAGAAAAAGTGTAAAAAGGACAAACTGTTTATAGACGACAGTGTAAACGCAGACACATGTCCACCAAAGAAGAAGAAAAAGTCCAAAGAGTAGCATCTGATTATTTCCTTAAATCAGCTCATTTCAGTCAAACAGACTCTATAGAGGCTCAGGCTATAAAGGAATTGGGCTGTTTTCTATTGATTGGAGAATATTTTTAATTAGTAGTTCAGACAAGTGACAAGGTGACATCCAGCAGGTTTGTCTTACACTATCAGGTGTTCTCAATCAATAATGGGTTGTAAGATTATTTTATGATGGCTTGTTGCAAATTTATAAGTGGCTGAGAAAATGTGGTCAACTTGATTTAAACTGCAGTTTAAGACGTTGCTGATGATGCAGATTTTTAAATTGTTGCTAGTCAGTAAATCCAAACCCATTCACACAAAAGTTACACCTAAACCCAGCGTTTCTAAACTGACACTAAAATAATGAATAAAAGTTTTACTAGAAAATTCATAGGAAATATTAAGAATTCTGTGTAGTTTCTGCCACAAACTCCTCAGCTGCAGCGAACAGCCATGCTGTTTTTATGAGACATTAAACTGCATGTGTGTTCAGTTGTTCTGTTGCTTTATTACATTGTTCACATTACTTGCAAAAAGATATCCCAGCCTGCAGAAAAACATTATAGTCTAGCACACAAGATATTTAATTAATTTGAAATTGAATTCAAAAAGTCATGACATGTTTTAAAATGCTAGAGTACAAAAATGTCCGAAGCTATTTTTACCTGTGCCTTTTAGTTTTTTACTCAATCCAGCTCTTGTACCCTGAAGATGCCAGCTCTATATTATAAATGTACTGTAGATGACCTCCTTTTCTCCAGTTGTTTTTTTTTTTTTTTTTTTTTTAAACTGAATTTTCCTATACCTAAAAGTCTGACAACATAGTAGTTTTCTACATTGCACAATTAGGATGTCACCAGTTTTGTAATTGGAAGGACAAGAGGTCAAGTGCGACGAGTTTACATATCACACTATAAATGTAAAAGAGTTTTACGCTGGTGACTGTGTGGCTGCAGAAGTGAGCTTGATTAATTTTCACTTAGTACCCCATCTTATAACAATATGAGTGTAGTAAGTAATGCTTCAGTTCATGCCCTGTTGCTCCACATATTAAGGAAAATGTTCAGTGGCTTGGTTGATAAATATGTGATGTAACAGAACTAAGGAATGCATGATTAACTTGGCTTACAAAGTGCACATAAATAGAGGATTAAAAATGTGAGGAGTAAAACCTATTGCATGATACATCTTGTACATTTTGTAACGACAAACTTCAGTGAAATGCGCATGTGACACAGTGCAACAAGTCATTCACTGTTACAGACATTTGTTGCATCAGTTTGCTCATTTGCTGTAAACGTTGCTTTAATGGTTATGGAACAGATCCAAACTCGATCATACACTGAAGAAGATTTGTTTGTAGTGTATCACGTTAATGACATCACTGCCCATCCCAACTTTTTTTTTTTTTTTTTTTATGTGAATGTGAATTATACTCTGTTGTGGAAATCTGGGTGTTTACGGACCTTGACTGTTCTATATCAATAAAATGTTGAGTAATTATTGTCTTTGAGATCTGTATGAAAGACAGCTAATAAAAAAACACTGTTATAGGCAAACAATAATGGATACTAAAATATTATTTTAGGAACATTCATGACGTTCTTGTTTGTTTAGACAAAACCGGTGATTTTTTTTTTTTTTTAATGAAGCTTTGCATGCAGCATGTAGAGCAAGAATGCACTGTAAAAGCAAACAGTGCTAATTGGGCTTTATCAGAACTTGACCCTCACAGATGAATTTGTTCAGCATTATACATGCTGCTGGATCCCAGCTGTCATTAAAGTTCCTCCCAGGGATCATCAATGCACATGGACCAGTGGTACCAAGACTCTCCTTTATCCAGTACCTCCAAACACAGAACACAGATGTGAGTACCTGTATTAAACTTTTGACCTCTGCTAGTTCAGCTAATCCAAATAATAGAATAAAAAAAAAAATTATGTCAAATACAAATGACATGTTTAGTTTTTTGTTTTGAGACTGAAAAGTTGAATTTTGAAACAGGAAACAACTTTTTTTATTGGATTAATAATATTATTACTAAAAATGTTTTCTTACCCTAGAGTGTCATTACGTTGATCAACCCAGAACCAGTTTTTGTCAGAGGTTTCACGTAGCCCCAACCAGAAACCATGGAACTTGTCAAAATACTTCTCGGTGTTATTACTGATGAATTCCTGTAGGAAATAGCTTTGCAGATTATCAAAAACAACAACTGAGTTTTTAATTCCATTTGAATGTTGTAAAGTGACTGTATTTTTTCTTTTAGGTACTCAGCACTTTAACTGACATGTAATCTAAATTTAATAATGTATTGAAACATGATTAAAAGCTCATTGACTCACTGTGGCAGTATGGTGGTACACCTCACCTGTTCTTGTGGACTATCAACAACAACCAGATCTGCAGCTGTACTTTGGCAGTACTGTCGGCTTTGATCCCATGTTTTCCAAGGTGGTATTTCATTGTAAAACAGGTAGCACTTTTCCTGGAACCAAATCCAGCCGCCCTGACATGGCTGACACTCTGCATTCATGAAATAAGCAAAAAGAAAACAAGTTTAGAATATGTTGTTTTAAGTGCTAATATAGAGAAGTATTTTTGTCAGACCTTGTGTTGCTTCACTGAAGTAACACAAATTACAATTATTGTATCAACGATGGTGATCCATTCATTCCTTATCAAACACCATCATCAGATCAATAATGTGTCCAATACTCAGGTTTAAGACTAAATACAAATACCAGAGATATTTATTATACCACTTACTTCTTTGGGGGCAGTATGCGTTTACTGGAAAGGTGTTAAATTGCAGGATGAATCCCAGCGTCCAGTTGTAATTGTCTCTGTCTCTGCTCAGCTCTGCGTTCTGTTTCTCCAACATGCTCCTGTGCGCGATCAGCTGCTGATTTTGTACCGTGAGGTTGTTGAGGTCTGCTGTCTGTCTGTTCATTACCACACTGACTACAGTGAGAAGGAGACAACACAGTTCGTTGATGTATTGGCTGTTAACAGTGTAGCTTTGTTTTGCGTCAGCCTTCATTTTCTACCCAACAGCAGCTGTTCTCATGTGGACACGTGGTGGTCAGTTCAATCACACTGTGAAAGCTGACGGTATAAAATTGACTGTTTGTTGTCCAAACAAAAAGTAAAAAAAACAAGCCGACGAGGACGTTGTGGTAGGACAGACTGATGTCACTATAGTGTAGATGTGTGTTGCCTTACAAAATGTTCAGCAGTCATCTCTTTCTCTACTTACTCAGGAATACACAGTGTTTGCCTACAGATATATTTCCATAGAATGATACCTCTAATTATTTGGAAATAAATACATGAATTTTTAGTTTCCTTTAGAAAAAAGAGTGTATATACTTTGTCACAGTAGACTAAAGCAAACATAACCAACTACACTTGTAAGAAAGTACCAAGCGGTCCAAGTAGTACAAGTACCATGGCAGCTGCTGAGAAAATGTTTTAGTACACATGCATCCTCTGGGTGTGTAAAATTGCTAAATGTTTACAAAACCGTGGACTAACCGCAACTATCTGTTGGCAAATTGACACACACAATCAAAAGTGGATCCAGTACAAAGAGGTTAGTGTATTATTTCACTTAGAGCTGACACCAGCATGAAGGAATAATATGTCAAATCATATATGTCACTTTGTTTTGACTTTTGACTCTTCTTGAATGAACTGAACAATCAAATAGTGAATCAATTCAAATTACAAAGCTGACCTAAACAGGCACAGTTCAGAAGAAGTTATGTTACATAACAACTGTCTTGCATGTTTATCTGGTGGCAAAAGTCATGATTGTAAGTGTGACGTAAAGTGCAGTAACAGTAACAGATTTCAGTGTGTTATAATCAAACCTACTGGAGATGATGGCACTGATGCTCAGCACCAGGAGGATGCACAGGATCCCCAAACACACAGCCAACACACGGCTCTGAGGCTGTGCAGCTGCTTTACTGTCTGCTGCTAAAGAGAAACAAGATTTTGATTATAATCATCTTGTTTTGGAGAAAATATATTATCATTTTGTATTGTAACACTGGATATTATACTTTTCCTTTTACTCTGGCATCAGATGATTGAAATGACTTATTCTAATTTTCATATTCATTTCATTGTACATTTTTACATAGTAGCACTTCTATAACAATGCATGACATATTTTTAATTTTTATAAGTATTTGTGTTTTTCTATCAGCTTAAGTAGTTACAGCTGCAAAGGTTTATATGCCAGAACCACCAGCAATCAGATTTGGATTAGAAAGGCTCTGAGCACGTCAGGAGGAGCAAATTCAACTTTTTAACAACTTTTTCTTGACATAAAAACAAATGTGTGAGTTAGTAATTTTGAAGTGCAGTGTATTGTTTATTAGGTTGTATAGCTGAGCTGATGAATTAAAAGATATCAGATTTCATAACTTACTTGGTGAGGTTCTAGTGGAGGTTCTAGTGGGTCCTTCAGGTTTTATTGTAGAATAAATTGTGGAGTCTTCATTTTTCTCTGGATAAAAATAATAATATGGGGAAATGATAATAGTCATGTGCTTCATACACAGCTTTTTGTGTTGAAGCAAGAAGGGACAAAACATGATTTGATGCCTGTTCCTCTGATGTTATGCAGACGTACGAAACATTGGTCTCTTATTGGTGCCGATGTACAAATGGACACACCAGGTTGGTTAGTTCCAAAGAAGAGAAGCAGAAAGAGGAGAAAGTGAAAGGCGGAGGAAGTGGAACATAAAGACAGAAATTGGGGCAACAGTTGTTCAGGGTCATACTGGAAGATGTGAGGTTTCAACAGCAACAATTCAGAGCACGTTCTAAACCCATCCAGTTATAAAAACAGTTTTTTATTCACAAGGCTGTGGCACTAAAAGTTTAAAAGTTCTCATGTCATGTCCAGGTTCCACTCACTAAGGCCATGGACATCACAGGAGCCGTCCCAAGGCTGGTTTTGCCACACAAAACATTTCTATCTCAGGTGCGTGAGCCCAGTAAATCTTACAGCAGGTGTGACATCGATGAAACTTTATGAGCTGATGTAAATGATGACATGGAGCCAAAAATATTTCATTTTCATTTTCAAATTTGTTTATCACCAAAAAATGACAGCAGGTTCAACCTCATGATTTAATGCACTGTGCACTGAAAATATTCCAAGCACACCTGTAACTTTGTTATTGACTTTGTCAAAATAGATTTTAGATTTGTTACACATCAAACTGCAGAAATACACTGTAATGACACGACATGAGTGAAATGATATACTATATTAATTCTTAGTTTTTCCACACAAAACTCATTAGAGTTAAAAAGTTTAACAGGCTGTATTATTATAATAAGGCAGGACTCACTCACCTTGTGGAGGTTTAGTATCTTTGAAAACCACTGTAGCATAATTAAGTTCTTCCTCCATCATTAAAAGTAAAAGAGTGTTGTTCTTGCTTTAGTGCAGAGTAAAAACAGACCTTACGGATATTGCTGCGGATGTTTGAGAGATGTGAAGGTAGAGAATTTTGCAACACTACTTCCCAATGAGGAACAAAGAAGTTCCTTGTTTCCTACCACTTTGTAATCTACAGTTTCTAATTATGTCCCGTTTTACGGGACATTGGGCCTGAGTGTTATTGTGCTTTTGTGGTCATATATGTTCTCTTTTATAATTCAATTGTAAAGTGCATAGTATTATTGTGATAAAAGAAACTGACAAATTTATTGCTGAAGTGAAAATTTTAGTCTGTCATGTTTATTTTTGATAATCAGTCTGGTGATCAGTCGTTACATTGGTGAAAGGATGCTGAGGTTAGAGCTGCCAGGAAGGAGGCCTAGAGGAAGACCAAAGAGGAGGTTCTTGGATGTAGTGAAGGAGGACATGAGGATAGTTGGTGTGGGTGAGGAGGATACAGAGGATAGGGTTGAATGGAGGCGGATGATTGGCTGTGGTGACCCCTGAAGGGAGCAGCCGAAAGGAGAAGAAGAAGACGAGTCTGGTGATCAGTCTGTGTGACACAGCAAGGCTTTGAAAATCCGGAACTTTTGTCAACAGTTGCGTCAAAAATTAAACCTGACATGTTGTGTGTTATAAGTTATATTCTGACTTCCTGTTCTCTCTGCAGTATATTTATCTGATGTTCTAGTCCGTATTTATAGCACATATTGTCTCCTGGAGTTACACTGTTAGTCATAATGTTTATTTATGTATTTATTTGGACAATGGAGCTCTGTGATACAGGAGAAGAAGATATATCAGGCTTTGGCTTCACAGTTAGAAGACTCATCCATTGTTATCTTTTTAATTGGCCCTTCCAGAAATCCCCAAATATTTATAATTTATATGTACATTTATTCAGGTAGATGATACATAAATATATGCACACCTTAACAGCAGGCAATTTATTTAGACTCTTGATAATTTGCAAAAGTGAGCCCATCCCCATCTTATACATGTGGCAAAAAAAACTCTTGTACTTAATCTGAAAAACATGATCTGAAAAAAAATATGCGACTACAGAATCAGCTGCAACAAAAGTCAGAACACTTCTTACAGTCTCTGGCCAAAGATGGTGCTGCCAATCTTCAGCAGCCACGTTTTCATGTCTTCTGGCAAAGTTTAATCCCTCAGCAGTGGTTTTCCTCTCAGAGACAGTAGAAGCAGCCTTCATGCAGTGTCTGTGCAGTCACTGAAGCAGCAACATTTACAGATGATTCTGGTGCTGAGTCCAAAACAACTACCCATGAGTTCTTGCCCATGTTCATACTGTGTTGCTGTTGTTTATGTTCAGTAGCAACAGATGCTCATGTAGCCTCTCCCATGTTCAACAAGTCACAGTTTGGTTTCATATTCATTCAGCTACTTCCTTACCATCTAGAGACCAGTTGCATTGAACACAACTTGACTAAAACATCTGTATGAACAGGGAGGTTTAAAACTGGGGAAACACCATAGAACAGATAGACAAGTAGATAGGATCACTTCTCAAATATTAAAAACTATTTTGATAATGTGAATCACTCCTAATCTGGTTTGATCACAGCTCTGGTTTCACAGATCCAGGGATTCCATGAATCACATGTCACTTTGTCCCATTTGGCCAGAGAATCTGCATGATTCAGACTCAAAGCACAAGAGTCTTTCCTGTCTTCTTCTGTTTTCCAGAAACTGAAAAATAAATAAATAACTCATGTTAGTTCATTTTTTCTACTTGGCACTTTGGGAAACAGTCTAATTAGGTATCTTAGCTTAGCATAAAGACTTGAAACACAGTCTGGCTTAGTCTGACAGCACCATAACCCACCGATCAGCACATCTAAAGCTCACTGTATGTTACATTTCATTTGGTTTAGTGTTTGGCATATCCAGGACATCACTGCACACATCCAAGAAATATGCTGATTGATAATTCCTCACAAGACCACAAATGTACCTTTTTTACAGAGGAGTTTTTGTACAGATTAAAAAAAATAAGATGTACCATGAATTAAGCTTTAGAGGTGCTGCTAGGTGAACTATGTGATCTTCATGCCAACTGTCTGGTTATAGTTTAGACTAATTGTAAAGTGTCTGGATTCATTCTGATTCAAACGGCGAATGTGGTAACGTTATAATCTGTGCACGGGTATTTTGGTGCTCACCTCACAGTGATGTTGCTTCCATCCACCCACATCCATGTGTTCACTGGATTCTTGTTGCTCAGTCCAATCCAGTAGCCCTGGTATTCAGAGCTGTATATTGTATGGTTGCTGATGAATTCCTACATTAATGAACCAGCTGTTAATGTTATATGTGATTCTACTACAGGTTACAGTTTTAAACATTTGAACTAGAGCAGGTATATGAGCAAAAGTAAAGTAAATTCTTCTGACAATACTCATGCACCTTTCATTAGTGTAGGTTCACTGTTGAATGCAGGACTTCTACTTGTAATGGAGTATTATATAGCAATACTGGTACTTTTCCTTAAGTACTGTATATGAGCACTTCCTCCACCACTGAATTAATAAGAATTTTATAGCATTAAAACATAAATTGAATCACAAAATGGGTCTTGCCTGCTCCTCCTGGCTGTCAATCACCACCAGGTTGGCATTTGTTTGTCTGCATTCATCAAGACCTTTCTTCCAGACCTTCCTACTGTAATAATCAGCTTTTGAAAACAAGTAACAGTTGGACTGAAACTGCACCCAGCCATCCAGACAAGGTTTACACACTGTTAAACAAGGAGACAACAAAATCTCAGGAATCATTTGAAGTTAGATGAAAATCTAGAAGCTCAAGGGATAATGGCATAACGTACTTTTTGAATGAATTTTTTCACCTTTTTGTGGACAGTAGGCATTTACACGAAAGTTGTCATACTCCAGGATAGCTTCGATGGTCCAGTTGAGGCGGTCCCTCTCTCTGGTCAGCTCTTCTGCCTTTCTCTCTAACTGCCTTTCTCTCCCTGTTAACTTGATGTTTTCGCTGCTCAGCTCAGACATGACTGTGTTCACTGCAGCCAGGGAAGAAACCGTTAGTTATGCAATCGCTTGTTGCTGAAACGTTTGCAAACAGGTGCACATACAGACAGACTCACAGTAGATGCCAAGGGCCGTGACTCCGAACAACAAGATCACACAAAGAATCCCTGAACCTGCTGCCACCAGGTGAAGCCCAGTACACAGCTGAGCTTTTTTTCCATTTTCTAGGGAAAAAGAAAATCAATTTATGACACAGCTTTTTGCAGATAATTTTATATTTACGCAGTGTCTATTGTGATAAGCTACAAATAAGCCGCTATGACTGAACTTGTTTTCCGCTCTTGCTCCTCAGTCTTCACCACATCGTAGATCAGTTCCATTTTTTGTTTCTCTGGAAAACACAAAAGAGCTGTAAGGAATGGAAGTCTGCTGCAGTGGCATTTTAAGACACTAACAAAAAGCAAACCCCTTGTCTTTTGTTTGTATTTACAGTTGAAAAAATCAGTTTATAATATTTCTTTTTAGCCAGGAGCTCATACATTTACATTTACATCAGCCATGATAAACCACAAACAACCTGGTACGACAGAACTTGTATTCCGCTCTTGCTCCTCAGTCTTGACCACATCATAGATTACTTCCATTTCATTTGGTTTCTCTGTAAAAAGCAGCAGAAGTGTAAGACTGACGCTTTAGTTCTGGACAGATAGACTGGTAGTTCAAAACAGAGCAGTGATTTTTAAGCTTGTCATATGTTTTGTATATAAGATTTTAACCTGCACAATGGAATTGACAATATTTAAGTAAAATAAGTACTTCAGACCCGTGACCCTGGCTTTCAGGAAAAAGCGGGTACAGAAGATGGATGGGTGGATGGAAGTACTTCAGATTTGTACTTACATCGAGTATTTGAGTAACTGTCAGGACATCTGGATGTACATACCTTTGATAAATTCAATGTGTGAATCAGTAAATAAGAACGAATGACTCACCGTGCGTTGATGTTCCCTGAGTCTTGAAAGTCAAAGCCACATAATTCAATTCTTCTTCCATGATTTTCACTTTTATCATAGACAGAAAAATCTCAGACAGAAAGCTGAACTCCAACCACTGTAGTACTTGTAATATTGGTCACTGTAAATACACATTGGTCTGCTTTTAGAGGAAGAGAACTGGCTGCAAGCAATTTTCTGAAATGTCCTTCTATTTGACAAAGTTATGCAAGACAGAGACGTGGTGGTTTTTGAAATATGATGTAAGGTGGACGGAAGTAAACTTTCAACTTCCACAATATCACAGTTATGTATATAAAAAGGTTAAAATAGCAGAAGTTTAAAAGGAGATGATAGTTTATTTATTTTTCTTTTTGCTCCACCCAGCAGTTATAACACTCCACTCATTTGTTATAACAATGTCGGCCTTATGTTACAGGTAGTTACTGATCGGTTCAAATATTTAGTATGCATACCCACTGTTCTCTTCTAGCTGTGTGCCACTGCGATAAAGCAGAAACTTCTGGTCAAAAACACAAAGATCATCAATCTGACTTATTACTGCTGTACTTCACTACAAAGGTTAACCATACATCCATCATTATAATGTACTAGTTGCAGTAAAAAGTGACCATGCATCAATGGGTTTTTCCCCGTTCATGCTAACATGTTTTTTCTTTTAACTTCTGCTGACTCATGACTGGACAATCCTCTGACACATCCTGAGGCCATTTTTAAAGTATTATGTGGTGCTGTGAAGAATTGCATAAAATGGGACTTTACTCTATGAAGTAAGTCGTGTCGATAAAGATTTGACCTTTTTGACCTAATACTGTATGTTGTATCACTGTTCCTCCAGATGGCGAAATAAAACTCTATTCACAGTCAAAATATACAGTAGCTTAATATGTTCCTATTACAGCAGGGTGTTTATGAATACATTTAAACATAAGCCAGATAAAAAAACTACAGAAATGCCACAATAACACACTATATTGAGATTGAATCATATCAGCTACATTGCACACAAAACAAAAACTGACTTAAAGTTTTGGTTCCTGATGTGTTTTCCTATTAATGATTGATACCTGTCATCAGGCATCAGCTGTAGTTCACAGTGGCAGATCTGTAAGTTTTATCTCAAACGAAACAGAGAATTTTATTCATCAATACATGATCATAAATAAAACAGAGAGAACATGTTTGAAATGTGTAAAACATATTAAATTCACACAGCAACATATTTCATATAAATATTTTTGTTTTAATGTTTTTCCCAGTGTGACCTTTTAAATGAAATAACGCTACACTTTATATTATATGACGCATCTGCACTGACTAATTGTAGCCACAAGGGGGAACTATAGAGTTCAGTCATAATATGTCAGGAATAATTGAAAAATCGTAAAATTCAGTGATTGATCGTGTGAAAAAAATATTATTAGATATTATTTTCTGAGGTTTCAGCTGATCACATTAAACACTGTCTATTCAAAGAAATACTGCGGGACTTTTATCTATAGTAATGAAAGGGAAAGACAGTTTTGCTGTAAAAGTGACTCATTTGCGACAGAGGTAACCGACCAATCAGCGCACAGGATCAGTCCAGGAAACGCTCACCTGTTCGGTTTGTACCTGCAGATCAGCAGCAGCCAATGAGCTTCAAGGCTGACATCGTCTCACCGAGCGAGCTGGCGAAGTAAAGACGATCTTCGGTTTTTCGGGACTGTCCGGAGAGCAGCGATGGTTTGCGGCGGGTTTATTTGCACCAAGAACGCGCTCTGCGCTCTCAACATAACTTACGTTGTAAGTATATGTTTACTGTTACCGGAGGGAATTGAACCGTGAAACATCTGCTCACAGCGGCACATGCCGTTTAGTTAAATACAAGCAGAGGCTCAGGCTCCTGCTTTATTGAAGCGCCACATGCAGCTGTTGGTGGAGATGATTGGACGCAGGTAGTAGCAGCCGGTTGCTGTTAATAGCAGCTGTACTAAAAACGGGCATTTGATGTTAACGAAGGCATCAGTGTTTCTTTATGTGCAAAAGAAAAGAAAACATTTGAGCAGTGCGCCCACCCTGCGGCTGTTTCTGCTGCTGTTTGCGCCTGAGTGAGCTCTGCCAAATTACAGCCGCAAAGAAACTGTTCGTCTGACCCACATCATTAATAACCCAGGAGGCAGCCTGTGTCATGTGCAGATCTCTCGTCTGTCACCTGCACCGCTGCACATTTTGTTTATATGAATGTTTTTCATTTAAAGGCATCACTTTTATCTTGCAGATCCAGTTTCCTTTGACTTTGGATCTGTCACCTGAATATTCACCTGAATATTTGCAGGCAATTTTTAAATTACTGTTGTTTAATAGAAAAAAGTGATAGTTGTCTGAGGTCAGCTTTATGGGGATGCATTTACAAATTTAACCACCTTAGAGTGATCAGTCACAACTATGTTTTTTTATCAGTCTGTCATATTGGCTCTGCATGACAACACAGTCCTCTGTCCCCAGAAGAAAGGCTTTTCGTAGCGGTGACATTGTTGTTCCTTCCTCCCTCATGCCAGAATTGTTTGGTTTTCCTTTCTCTGCAGCTGGTCAGCCTGATGCTGATCGGAGTGGCGGCCTGGGGGAAATGGTTCGGCCTGGTCTCCAGCATCAGGGTGGTGGCGGGCGTCATCGGCGTGGGTATCTTCCTGTTCCTGGTCGCCTTTGTGGGGCTGTGTGGTGCCCTGAAGCACCACCAGGTCCTGCTCTTCTTTGTATCCTTCGGTTTCTCTGGTTTGTTTGTAAGAGTTCGGGGAGTCGTCTCAAACCTTGTGGTGATTGTTTGTGTGAGAAAGCAGAAAAACAGTTTTTGGGAGTTTTAATTCTCCTTAGCTTGATCCAGTACATGATGATCCTGTTCATAGTGTTCATCGTGCAGTTCTCTGTGTCCTGTGCCTGTCTGGCCCTGAATGAAGACCAACAGGTAGGCCTGTCATGTCTGTAGCAGTAAAGTGATGAATGCATAAGTACATTCAGTGCCGCCCTGTCATTAATATTGTTTTGAAGTGGGTCATGTTGTGAAACAGAAACACAACCTGGTCATGTGACTTTCATTAACAGAGGCATCTGCTGGAGGTTGGATGGAACAAATCTGAGGCCACTCAACAGGACATAGAGAAAACACTTAACTGTTGTGGCTTCTCCTCTGTCAACTATAATGGCTCCTGTGCAGCTGTAAGTCAAACGTCTGAAAATTCATGTTATTTTTTGTCACAAAAGCAACATGATTTGCATGATCCTGCCTCACTTGTTGAACCTTTCTCCCTTCCTTCCTCCTGGTCCAGCAATGCTTTATAAACCCTTCACCGACTTGTCGAACCTGCTCCAGCATCATCCAGCAGTACACCAGGGAGGTGCTGCAGTTTGTGGGTGGTCTCGGACTGTTCTTCAGTTTTACCGAGGTCAGTAAAACATCATCATTTTTAACCTGCGGAGCTTAAAAATGGGGAATTTGGTGTGAGATGGGCACTGATGTGGTAGGATGAATTTTAATGGATATTCACAAAACTGATGCTTGTTTCTTTTTCAGATCCTTGGAGTTTGGCTCGCACACAGATACAGAAATATCAGAGATCCACGATCAAACCCTGGAGCCTTTCTCTAACCACTTATATTTAATAAACCAGAAATTGCACTGCTGAATATTTTGTCCCTTGTATAAACCTCTGATCTGTATGTTTGTAGGAGGTAAAGCAAGGCTGTAACATTTAAGTATATAAATATAACAATCAGAATCAGAGTTATTGCCAAGGATATTTACACATGCAAGGAGTTTGTTTTGGTGATGCAGTGGAAAAATAGACATTAAATAACAAAGAAACAACAGATTTAGTCAAATGTCAGTAACAGAGCCTTTAGCCAAACTAAGCCACTGGGCAGGTGAGTAATCCTGTTGTAAAATCCTGTTCTGTTCTGATTAAATGTGTGTTTTATGAATGAATTAAACTTTTTGTTAAAGCAGTGTGTTGCTGTATCATGTTGCTGTGGAAATTATGCCTGTTTTATATATGTTTGTTTGGTAGATAAGTAGCTGCGGCCAGTTTGATTAGTTTAGACTGAGACTGGGGAAATTATTAGTCTGGTTCTGTCCGAGGTAATAAATTCTGCCCTCCAGCAAACAACTCACTGTTTGACCAGGACTTCTGTGTTGGACTATTTACTAAGGCAGCTGTTTCCAGTCTTTATGCTAAGCTAAATCCTAAATGGCCCTATATGCATCTGTTAGATGTGAATCTGCAGCTACTGGCAAAGACGTTAATTCCCAGAATGTCAAACTGTTTAAGTGAAACCTGATGAGTTTTTTATGTGTCTCACAGTGATCAAAGTTCAGAGCAGCTGTGTGTGCTCATTACACATACACTCCTTATCCAAATACAATGGATAAGGAGTGTGAGGTAATGTTAGCACCTTGATAACTGCAGCCACCACTCCCAGAGCAGTTCTCCACTGGTGAGCACAAATGTGTGTGATGTCCAAACAGCAGTAAAAGATTAAGATCAAATGAGTCAGTTGTAGCTCAATACACAGACTTACAGCTGTTTATTGCTCTTAAAGTACATCTGAACATCAGGATCTCATCCTAATAATCGTCCTATTCTCACAGCTATGAATTTTATATACACGGATATAAAAATATACATGGAGACTTGCAGAACATAAGATGGAAAATCATGTGTCTCTTGTTAGATCCAGGTCTGAAAGGCAGGTGTGTCTTCAAGTGTGTCATGTGATTTGTATTCCTCCAAACCAGGATGCTGACAGGAGCTTTTTGGTAAAATGTGCTCAGGTAGTTCAACCTGTTTTTCAAGGTGTCTGAGCTGAAATGAATCAGCTGCTGGACATTTTAGACATTTATAAAATATATTTAAGTCCTTTAATGAACATGTACAAGAGCTGGTTTGCTCTAAGGAAGTCACTACATGATGCATGAGAATACTTCCAGGGGCAAAGGTCATGTGGGGAAAAAGGCAGATTGGAAGCACATGGTGAGTGTTGGTCATTGATGGAATTGTTTGTAAGGCTCTAAAATGAACGATGAAGTCAAAATGTTCAGGTTAAAGACAGTTTATAATATAATAAGCTTATTTTACATCAAAGGAGGCTAAAGTTATTGAGCTCTGTGTGTTTAAAGTGTAGAAAGTGTAAAACAAACCATCACCATATGTGACTGGTAAGAGACCAACAGGCCATGAAATGTAATTTAGTATTTTTGTGTTTACTTCTTAGCAAATACAACAACACTCCAGCACGTGCAACTGATATTTTAAGCCAGATTTTGTTGTATGATGCTGCTTTTTAGTTAAATGTCCAAATCTGGAAAACTTTTATTGCATTGTCACCTGGGGGGATTCAGATTCAGGATCAGATGAATAGTGCTGGGTTTTGCAATGCAGGATAAACTTTTAAGAATATTTTGATATAAAACCATGATCAGCTGGTTTCTTCAAATGTCCAAAGACAGAGTGTAGTTTGCCTCCCAGCACAGCAACAGAGAATTTAAATTCTGAATTTACACAAGCTAATTTTGCAGAAGTGACAAAAATGTAGATAGTTGGGTGGCTGACAAATTAAAAGCACAGTTAAACCCTTATTGTCAACACGACTGCATGTCCACTGCTTTGATATTGGTGGTGCAATTTGCATCAACTCTGCTAAATTAGTAAATAGTAATGCTGCACACAGCTGCATGCACCCAGGGCCACAACAGGAATGCCAACGCACACAAAAGATGTCTCCATCATCTTTATTTATTTGATGTGCTCATCCTTTTTGTGTGCTGGAACCCCATGAGTAAGAGAGAAAAATAAACTATTTTCAGTTTCCCAGAGCTCAAGCCAACATCTTTAAGTGTCTTGTTTTGTCCAGCAACAACTGTACAAAACCTAAATGTGTATTCACACCTGTGGCATGTTTGCTTTGTTCCGAATCAGGGGACTAAAAAGATAAACTGTTGCGTTTTTCTTTGTGTTCACAGGGGACAGTCCCAAGCTGCAAAGTTGGAAACAAATGTCATGCGCGAACCAACGGTTCTCTCATTGGTCAGAAATCTTCCTCGGAAGGAGGAAGAGTTTACCCAGAAATCCATTCAGACCACTTCAGAAGGTGGAGGTAATGCACCATACGTTGAATGGCAACCATCATATAAATAGTAAAAATAAGAAATTGTTTACCTGGGAAACACAAACATGTAGCATCAGGTGCGTGTGTGGCTAGTTTGTTTCTCTGGCTAGTGTACCAGTGTTCTCTATGTGGAAGCCCATTTCCGGCACTGGGATGAAAAATAAAACGACCTCTAAGTCAAAATAATGAGATATTTTCTCAATATTTTGACTTAGTAACTCAAAAATAACGAGAACTCGCGGGATCAAACGTGACTTCGTTACGCACGCCTTTTCATTGTCGGCTCTATTGTAGTAACGTTATATCATGCACTATAGTTAAAAAGACACTGGTGGTGTTGGCACAATTCAACAAGTGTGTCTTCATTTTTGTTTTGATGTGCTACCATGTTTGGGAGGCGTGAAGGTACACGACATCCGGTTGGTGACGTTTTCCGGGATGCTCTCTCTCATTGGCTATTGAGGGCATTCTGTTGGAGCTTCCCCCAACCAGGAATCATCAAACCTATTTGATATTTATGATCGAGGCTCCGACCCGATCAGAAGCAGTAAAACACTCGTGTTGACATTACACACTTGAGGATTGTTTAGACATAATCAGACGCAAAATAAGTTTGTTGCATGTCTGAATTAGATCATGAAGATCATGCTTTTCCTTTAATGGATTCCTTTAATGGAAAATTAATTTTTTAAACAAGTGGTGGGGGCAATATCGACCCTGGCAAAAATGTTCCACCTTTCCCACCCACAAATTACGCCTCTGTACCCAAGTAGCCTACTTAAGTTAATTTTATGTAAAAAAAATAAGATATGACAAAAACAAAGAAATGATGCTAAAACATCCGTACAAATGTGCGTGTTTATTTTTGAACTTCCGCAAATGAAACAACACAATACACATTGTAATGACTACAGGTTGTTGTGTTTTGTTCAGGGTGTTCTTTGGGGAGTCGGTAGGGGGAGCTAGAGGGAGATGAGACAAGGAGGGGAGGAGAAGAAGGGGGTGTGCGTGTGAGAGAGAGAGAGAAGGAGTGAGCGGGTCGGTGGATGAAGTTAGCGTGACTACGGCTGAAACAATAGCCTGTTACCTGTTCTGACTAAAAGAAACTAATAAAGGAAAGTGACAAAAGAACGGCTGCCGGCTGTGAATATAGCGGGGCATTACAGTATGTTCCCAGATGTAACATTTGGTCACGGCGACCGTCAAAGCCCTTGTCAGGATATTGAGAAAAGATCTCGTTATTTTGAGTTGCTAAGTCAGAATACTGAGAAAATATGTCATTATTATTATTTTTCATCCAAGTGGCCGAAACGGGTTTCCAAACGCTAACCAGTGTTTCTCAAACTGTGGGTCGAAGGCTTGACAGGCAGAACCGTTGTTTTGGTGTCTGAGCAACCCGAACCCATTTTAGGGACGTACAACAACAAAAGAACTGCTACAGGGCCCGAATGGAAGTGGGGCGAGACCATCCCTTGGCGATCTCGGCCTGCTTGTTTTATTTCGCATCCGAGCTCGATTGCTGTGTTCACATCTGCCCAAACGAACCGGTCTTTGGTGTTAATCGCTCCCTGTTTCAGAACAACTGCCCTTAGATACCTAAGCTGAGACCAGATCCCCTCAAAATGAAATGACTGTTCAAGGCCCAAAGATGTTTAATTATCCAATATATCGCAAAAATGCAAAGATTAAAGTTAAAAATAAATTTTATTTTTAGTTTCTGCCCTTAATCACTTTATACTTTAGCCTTCAATGCACTGGGGACTTTTGATCTTGCCTATTTATTCTATTGTTACTTTAAGATTTATCTTCACCTTGTGCCTAGAAATGTCTTTGTATTATATATAATGACAATAAAAGACATTCTATTCTATTTAACCCCAGATATTTGTTGTGATCCCTATAATTATTAGACTACTCTGCAAACAGTCTAAACAGTAAAATGCTCCTTACAGTCTACATATTTGTTGGTATTGTATTTTTATACAAAACTGTTTTATCATTTTCCATTTTCAGCACTAAGTGATGAGACAGAAAGTCCACCGAACGGACGAGATGCTTCTTGACACAAGAATGAGAGGAAAGGAAGCAGCACAATTAAGGTTAGTCATGATCTCTCTCTCATACACACAACATGGGGAATAAGGCATGTTAGCACATGCAATAAAATAAATGTAGAAGCAGAATAATAATGCCTTAAAAATATTTTAAAGAAAGTTAACCACTACTTTAAAAAAATGATTGTGTAAAATAAGGTAGAATAATGAAAAAACTGTTAATTTGAGAAAATCACCACTTGTTTGATGAAATGTAAAGATATGCAAAAACTTTGCACTATATTTCCTAAACTGTAAGGAAATAAGAGATTTTACTGAGATTCCTTTTCCCTGTACTTTCAAATACCTCCTGATAAATTCTTTCAAAAGTAGTTAACACAAGGACAACACATTTTGATTTGGATCCCATCCATCCACATCACCTAAATTTGGAAGAAAAAAAAGAACCGATGCTTGATCTGCTATCAGCTCCCTCTAGTGGATAAACTATGTAACAGCCAGCTGTGGAGAGTACTCCTTTTATTTGCATATTTTATTCATGTTCTGTTATGAGCTCAGGACAAAAACAAAAAGAATATTGTGAAGGAGCACATACACAGCATAAATTAACGTTTTGACTTAGAATATTATATACATCTGGCCTCATAATGGACTGGTGACCTTTCCAGGGAGTATCCCTGCCTTTCACCCAAAGAGAGCTGGGATAGGCTCCAGCAGATCCCTGTGACCCTTAATAGGAATAAGCAGGTATAGACTTATTTTATATTTATTTATTTAACCTTTATTTAACCAGGTAGGTCAATTGAGAACCAGTTTTCATTTACAATACCAACCTGGCCAACAGGCAGCATAAAAGGCAGACACAAGACGTAGATGATGGATGGATGGATATTATATACATCTGCATAAAACAATAATGCGCTAAATATCTTGAAAACCATTGTCAAGCACATTAGCCAGGCTCAAAATAACAACAATCTTCTATTGTATCAAGATTTTTATTAAGCATACTGTACATTCATGTACCAAACAGCAAAGTATGTTATTGTACTTGAGTATGGAAAGAAAAGCAGAGGACCACTAATTAATGATAATTCGGGCTTCATGTAGATAAGAAAGCAAAAGATTTATAGACATACATGTATTCAAACAGAATTAGTGACCTCATTTAGTCTAACTTAAGTCTGATATAATACATTTCTAATAAGGAACATTCTCTCAGCGAAAATTGGACCAAAATAAAGACAAAGCAATAAATAGGCACTGGGGAGGAAGTCACATTAGCATTAGACAGTCAAAAGAGCTGCTAACTGCTTAAATGGTACACAGAGTCTGGGGCTGATGCTGCAGGGGAAAAAAAGAAAATGGAGATGGAAAAAGAGTGCTTGCTGGCTGGTTATCAGCTGGACTTGATTAGGAGTCTGAGGAGAAGGCTCTGTGTGCGTTAGGGAACTGCTGAGAGTTAAAATCAGGGTCTTCCCTCACTCGTTTCTTGATGTCTGTTTTAACCTAGGAGAAGAAATGATAAAATAATTAACATGGTGGATGATAAACACAGTATGCCAGATGCTAACTTAAGAGTTAGGGCAGCAGCCACAAGTTTTTCTGATTAGCAATGAGGGTACAAATGAAATAACTGGAATAAACAGTTTATTTATGATATATCCAGTTGGCAGGTTTAGGTTAAGTGCATCTGAGTTAAAACAGCTAATTCTGAAATAAATCCTCTACTAAAAAGATGTGTCTACCGGTCTAACAATATATCTGTAGTGTTGTGCAATGTTATCGTAAACAATATTCAAGAGTGTGGTTAATAGCCTAAGCGATACTAGTAAGATTTACTTGCCTGTTCTGCATATGACTCTTTCAGCTCCTGAGTGTCCAAGTCGTCCTGTAACCGCTCGGCAGATGTGATGGGCTTCACTCCTGCTGTCCTGGCTGCCTGACCTACTGCATCAGAGAGGGAGAGGAGGCTTCCACCTGCCTGTCCGGTCTGAAAACACACACACTCAGCTTAGAATAGGTAAGGACAGGGGACACTCCTTTAATAAGCTGACTGAAAGAAACTGATTTATTTACCTTCCTGCGTTTAGCTGGCATGCCATGCAAATAGGCATCAGAGAGAGGAGGCTGAGCCTTCATCTTCCTCTGGGTGATCATATCACACCTGATGATGGGCACCCATTCCTACAACAGACAGTGAACATACAGGAAAGATTAGTATGATTCTTGAGTCACTGTGAGCATCTTGAAGGATAGGGTCACATTTTTTAAAGTTTGTCCTGACCAAAAGTGATGAAATCCTCTTTGTGCTACTTATCCTCCATAGTAATATACTGTACAGGGAAAGGCAATGAGGACATTTTCTGCTAAATGGTATACACCGGTTTGGTTAAACCAACTTTTTAACCCTAATTAGGTCTGGATAAAGTTAATTTTTTCACAGAATGATACCTTTAAACATTGATTTACACTGTGACAAACTTTAAAAAGATCTCAACCTGTCCTTTAAAGTACCACTGTTACACTCCAGCCTTTTGCCTACTCCCAGATAAGTAATCCTCTCTTTTACATTATCATATGCAAGAGGACTTGTCTGGACATCAGCCCAGGGCTGGTGTCAAAAGTCCTCACCTTCTTTTCATCCCACCTACCACCTTGCCTGGTTGGTCTGACATGTTTCCCGGCACTGCAAAGACAACCCTTGATTGGAGGTTGGAGATGGGAGTTGTTTTGATGCACTAGTCTGCTGTTCTAAGAGCCTTTGTGGAGCTTTATGCAGAAGTGTTCTGTTGTGGGTACTGTATTAGCCTGTTTTCCAGCAACTGGGCCCCTTAAACTGTAGTTCCTTTGCTTCTCCTGACTTGCACTGCTTGCTAGGAACTGATGTGCAGAAACAGGAGGAACTCAAGGTGTTGCTCCTTGTAATTCTGTTTGAACCTTTTTCTACAGAGATCAGGTCAGAATACTTTTGTTTATTTACAAGTCAGGTAATTTAGTACAAAAGCATTTCAAAACCTATTCTAATATGATCAATGTAGTAACAGAGTTCAAACAAAATCAGGAACAGCACCTCCAGTTCCTTGCATGTGATGCAGATCATCAAAAGCAAAGCAACTATATCCTGGTCTGGTTTCTGGTAAACAGGCTAATACAGTACCCCCATCGTGATTGATTATACCACCAAAAGATTTCTGGATAAAGCTCCACAAATTCTCTCCAAACAGACAAGGGCCGCAAAACACAACTCGTCTCAGACAGGAACCCCAAGCATAGTGGCCAAAAAACTTGCAATCAACATACTTTCATCTTAAGTGTCATCTTGAGTTGGAACACGACAGTTGACAGACCAACTGGGCAGGTGAATTTCAACAGGACAGGTTTAAGAGAGAGGAACACGCCTCTGGGAGGAGGTGAAAAGCTGTAGTGTAACAACTATTGAGAACATAATATAAGTAAGACTTGTAAATGATGGTATTTGTGTTTTTCATTGTCAGTTTGTCTTGACATTGCAACAGTTTTTCTACACAGGAAGAGTGCAGATAAAAACTGTAGACAGTTTGTTCACTTTACTTTCTGGAGTAACTGAGAAACTGTCTGGGATTTTCATAAGTACGTTTTGTTGCACTGCTTGGCTGTGTTTTTTCAATTAAACAAAAAGATGAAAAGAAAGAATAAACAAACTGTGGGGACTCTTACAGGGGGAAAAGCAGCTGTCCAGGCCTCTGACTCTCCAGCAGACTCATCACTTCCTCCCACCGCTCCTGCTGCTGCCATGCCACCACCTAATGGTACAGCTCCTCCTGAGGCTCCCAGGTCCCCAGGCAACACCCTCGTCTCCCGTGACGATGCCCGTGTGTCATGTGATGTTGACATGGCCTCCTCTGCTGTGGTGGCTGCGGCTGGTGAGAGGGTGTCCCCAATCTTTGGAAGTGGAGAACAACGAAATGAGGGAACTACAATGCAAAGCTGTAACTCAGATGGCAGTGACTGAACAGCACATTAAACACGCAGCATGCTTACCGCCGCACTTTCTGCTCGTTCCACCTCTTGTGTGCCCGTTGAAGGAGAGTGATCTGTCTGTGAAAGGGATGTCATCTAATATTTATTAGCCATTTCAGATGCACTGTCCAAGGTAACATGATATGTAACAATGACCAGATAAGATGGACTGCTTTCCTTGTATGTTACTGCATGTGCATCCTGCTCTGCATGACATAATATTAAATTTACGGTTCTACTAAATTTGTGATAGATTTGCCTTGCTGTAATTGAGCAGTGAAGGAGATGTTGCATCATGAAGATGAGACTTGTGGGTTTGATTTTCTATAACTGTCCATCCTTATGTTGGGACAGAGCCATATATAGATTTACAATAAAGAGTAAAAAACAAAAATGTAAAAAGCTGCATGTTTGCTTTCTTACCTGTGTGTGAACTATGTAGCTCTGGATCTGTTCCTGTGTTACAGGGATGTGCTCCAGAATAACCTGCAGCCTCATTGTCATCATGCTGGTCATCCAGTTGACCAGACTGGGGCTGATGTCGCTGGACATCCTCCGCTGGAAAAACATAAGGAAATTCAGATTTTAATTCCTCTTTTTAGGTTATTAAAACTTTTTGTAGCCTTTAATGCCTGTGCCCCAGTCAAGGTCAGCTTTAGCTACCAATTTACTTATTCTGACTGACTGGTTGTCATAAATTGGAATTGATGTTTGCTTATTTTCATTTACATATGAACATAAAGTAAAATCTGTAAGGTAAAAAAGTCTACAGGTGAATTAAATGCAGGTATATGAGAAATAAACAATGACATGTTTTGATGGGAGTCTACTTGGATTTTGACTAGACGATGTCCTTTGTCTAAAATGTTTTATCATCCTATTGTCTACTAAACAAAGATCAAACTGATCAACTGAACAGTGACTGAAATATATACTGACTATTCGATGGTTGATAACTGCAGTAAGAGCTCTCTGGTCTCCTCTCAGACAGTGCAGGTTGAGGGCAAGACATTCAAACAGTGCCTGGTTACACATCTGTAGCAGCTGAGGTCCAAAGGAGTCATCTGGATGAAAAAAAAATATTGATATTAAATGACTTACAAATCTAGTGTACAAAATTAATTTTATTTACAAATTAGTTTAGAACCACATCTTCTACTTCATCATTTACCTAAACATTAATGGCAGTAAATGGAATTGCAACACTGACACACAAAATCTTACCAGTGCAGCGCAGAATATGTGTTGCAATGTGAGTCAGCTGCTGTCTGAAGAACGACATGTTGGTCTGAGTGATATCAACACCCTCCAACACTGTGACTGAAGACTCTCTCTGTGAGAGTTAAAGATGATGCTTTTACAATTACATGAAAAAGTATAAACGGGAACAGATTTCAATATTTAAGATGTAATTTTACAATAAAACTGGCTTTAAACTTGGTTTGGTATTTTGGCCTAGGCAGAATTAGTTTACCAGATACAGCGGGTATAAATGATCAAAAATGCATAGAAAAATAAGTAGATTATGATGATTACAGATCACCCAAGCACCTGCTTCCATCATCAGCTGTCAATGCACCACTTAAAACAATGAATCTAACTTAGTGTGCAACATCCCTGATCTGAATAACATTCAGTATTATTGGCCGATTTTCCTACGACACTGCTTTCTACTACATGTAAAAGTCAAACACAGTTTTCGTTCCCATGGAACGAGAGTTGTGGCTTTGGTAAATTCATTTCTAATATTGATAATAGCATACATAAATATTGTGGTTAATCTTTAGACATATACTGTTTTGTATTTTACATGAAGTGGTGTGAACTTACAAAGCTCTCAGTGATGTACTCCTCTAGTTCATTGACAAGACTGTCAGCTGCATCCTGGGGGACAGAAACGAAGGACAAGGAAAATAAGAGGATGATGCCACATGGAAAAATACAACAGTGACTGGTCAGTTACACAAAGAATATAAAACCATTAAACACAGGGCCAACATGAAAAAAAAACATTACGCATGAAGCAAATGAAAATGATACAACAACAAAAAAATAGCACTAGCTATGCATAAGTATTAAAAACGTGAAATCCACCTGAAAGTAACAACTTTGAAAAAGGTTTCTACCACCAGAACTTACAGCAATGTTCTGGTCAGTGGGCTCTCTGCCATTAAGATAGTTCTGGGTAAAGAACTGGGACAGTTGAGGCTGGATGCGACTCAGTGGCTGATGCTGGCCATGAAGCAGCATCACTAGGTCTGACATGGTGAAAGTCTGGCACACCAACATCAGCAGCTCTCCAAAAAACCCTGGAAGCCATAATTAAAAAAATAGAAAAATAAAATGATAGAGGAAATGAAGTGACCAGAGAAAAAATCTAAATAGATCATTATCTGATATGCTCTGTGGCCTCAGCAGCTGTTTTTACCAGTGGGATCCTCAGGACTGATGAAGATGTTGGTTGCCTGGGACAACCTCTGCATGAACTGAGCAATGCTCTCAGTGTCATTCTGGGCCTGGCCCAAAGACCCCATCATGGTGCTCAGGACGCCACGGACAATGCCTGTGAATAATTCTGGGTTGAGGGCTTCAGCTGCTGAGGGGGGATTAGGTGTGGGGCTGGGCCCGGCACCAGGAGCTGGAGTAGAACCAGAGGGAGGTGGGGGTGGAGAGAAGATGGGTTGGGCCTAAAAATGAAACAGAATCATTGAGGCCATAATTAATAATTATTTTTAAGCACTACACAGATAACACAAGTAACCCACTTACTGTGAGAACTTACTGTTCTGTTGGACAAGGTGATGACTAGCATTTAACAAAAGCCAATGTGTTAACAATTGTGTAAGTTGTGCAACTAATTAAATGTGAGTTTATGTGCCAGTTTCCACTACTCAGTGCACCAGATAAATTTCAGTCAATAATAAAAAACATCTGGCACATTAAGTAAAACTCCAAGTCAGTCATTCCTGTTAACTGTGTTTGGAGCTTTGCCATTACACTGTGACACTGTTGAATTCATAGACAAAGTCACTGGGAATATCTGCAGGGCAGATAAAAACAATGATTTGGAAAAATCACAAGATCATGGGGTAAGATAATCATCTTTTAGGCGGCATGTATCAGCACTAAGTGTAAGATATTTTTAGGGGAAGAATGATGGACCAAATTAAAAACTTAAAATATTTTTTATTACATCTAGATCTAACATTTTATATAGCATTTATATGCATTTTATTCTGACTAACAGAAATTACACAGACATGCATATCACATCCAAATACATGAGCAATATCCACCAATTTGCAAATTCTACCAAGTGTCCTAAAGTTTAACATTCAAACACTGACCTGCTGCATGAATTCACTCACTCCCTGGATGAAGGCTGGGACACCAGATGTAGTGACTGTAATAGAAGGGGTTCCTCCAACTGCTGCACCTGCTACACCGGCTACCCCCAGGAGAGAACTCAGGAGCTGGCTGAGATCTGGGGGCATCTCCTGTGACTGGGGCTCACTGGGGTTGGTCTCAGCTTGGTTTGGTGGGCTCGTAGTGTTTGCAGTAGGTGGAGGTGTTGAACCAGAGGTGGAGAAAGAAAAAGAGGAAGAAGATGAGGAGGTTTGAGAGGAAGAGGAAAAGGAGGAAGAGGAGGATGTGGAAGTGGATGAGGAGGAGGATGTGACTGTGTGACCAGCTGCGAAAAAAAAAGAGCAGCAATCATTTTAAACTCTGAACTATTGTAATTACTAAAAGAATCCGCCAATAAAAATATAATTAATTGATCAAATGGAAGAACTTACGCATTTGTCCAGGCAGCAGAAGCTGCCCAACAAGTCCACTAATCATCTGGTTAAGAGCAGCCGGATTAAAAGCCTGTAAAGCAAGATTTTTAAATTAGTCTCAAATGCTGAATCTTGACAACGATCATCATGAAAAAACAAACAGGAACTAAATTAGAAAACATTATTCCCACCTGTCCTGGCTGCTGACCTGGCATGGCAGCCCTCACATTGATGGTAGTTCCCCGGGTGCCGAAAGCTGGAGGTGGCATGTTGGGTGCAAAAGGGGGTCGGGTGAACAAAACCCTTGCCTGGGGCTGGGGGCCGGTATGGGAAGGAGGTGGGGGAGCAGTAGGGGTGGTGGTAGGTGTGTTAGGACCTGTGGTGGTGGTTGAAGAGTTGGCTGTAGAGTTGTAGCTGGTAGGGGTGGGCTGAGGTGGGGCTGGTTGGCCATTTGCAGCAGTGGCAGCACTACTAGCTACAGCAGCGGCATATTGGCTGATCTGTTGCATTAGATTCCGCATAAAGTCGGGGGGAAGAGCACCTGAGGGGTTAAACAGATCAATAAATTACAGCAGCATGATTTAGGATTTTTCTCAGCAGAAAAAGAATTAGGAAATTAAAATATCAAAGCATTAACTATTAATTATTTTATTATTAATGAACCTTTCAGTTATAGTCTCACAACTGAAATGGCAGGGACAGAAGAACTGGACAGGCAAGGGTTTACATGACTATACTGCGTGGCGTGATGTAACAGGTATTTCTATATGTACTACTAAATGGCTTTTACCTGGTTGTCCAGACATTTGCTGACTAGCTGCTGCAGTATTTGCACCTGGACCTAGACACACATACACAAATATAGCACATAAATAGTTTGAACTTCTTTGTACAATACCAGAAGTACTTGCCAGTGTATCACTCCCCACAAATGTGCATTTGTAGCAACAGAACTCATTTAACAAAAAAGGGGGAAAAAATCTTACGAGACTGAGCCTATAAATGAGACCAGTCCCATTGTTTACAATACTAAGCAAATGCCTGTGGCAGCACAGCAGAGAGGATGCACTGCCGCCAGCAAATATGACAAACACACAGCGTTGATGAAATTAAGCTTTCAATCAGTGGCAGGTAGGGGACAACACACCGTCCGTGTTCATCTGCATCATGACCACCGGGACTGCCTGGTGGCTGATCCTGATGACCCGGGGGCCAGCCTGTCCCTGCCCAGCCTGCTGATTGGACAGGAAAGTCTGTGGGGGGGAGGTCTGTCCCTGACCTGCCTGCTCTGATTGGCTGGTTGACTGAGCGGGCGGGGCTTGTCCCTCAGTGCTGTTAGCCGCAACAGTCACTGTGGCACCCAGATTCATCTGTTGGTAAAGATGCAAACACAGTCAGCCAGTCTAAATTACAGATTCACAATAATAACTTTTAACCAAAATGCTTGCATTCACTTACTTGCACTGGGATGTGGTGATGCACAGCTCCAGGCAGAGAGACCGGGGTGGCATAGTGGGAAAATGGCCGCACCACATGTAGGTGACGGGGCACGGGGCTCATGAGGTTCAGTCGAAGGTCACTAAGGGCCACAAGGGCATTGCCAAGGAGACGCAGACATTCCCAAGTCAGGACAAGAGTCCGCTGGTCTTCCTCTCTCTCCTGGGGAAGAAATGGAAGCAACTTATGCAGCTTTCTGAATAACTAATCTATGTTCGAAAGGCCAAGTCTCTGACCATGAAAACACAATGGAAACTGAATATTCTACTTTTGGCAGTATTATTGTGGTATTTAAAATATAATTTTAAAAATCATGGTTTGAAAAACAAATGACATCACCCTCAACTGTGCTGTTTTAGTGCTTATTATCAAATGCTAGTTAACTTGTTTATCTAACATGACAAATATTAAACATGCTTAGCATGTCAACATTGTGATTATGAGCATAATTTTAATATTGGCATTTAGCTCAAAGCACAGATGTGTCTAAATGCAACCTCACAGAACCAAAGAATCTAACATCCTGAAAAAAATGCATCTATTTCCATACATATAGCTTCCAGGTAAAAATTATTTGGCTGTTCAAATCCTACTGTATTGTTGTTGTATTCAGCAGTGGTGGCTGTCTCCAGGATGGTGTGAGCTCTTTGGATGAAGGGCTGCAGTCTCTCCTCCACCCTCCGCAGCTCAGATAACATTTCTGCCAGCTCAGCTGGGCTGGGATGACTAGAAGGGAAAAAAGGCAAGGTTTGACATGATTAAAAACAACAATCTGTCAACATGACATCATGTACCACCCTTTATAGAAACTAAAATATATTATTTACAGAGAAACTAGAGAACTGAGAGTAGAATACATGCATAAATTTACACATTAGTTTCAACCAAACATTCTGGTATGTGAAAAAAACATGGCTCCTATGATTTGCTTTTTGTTTTGAAAGTTCAGGAATGATCTGTATTGATTCTACATAATTCATGTTCTTTTCAAATTCACCTGTTTTAAAAAGGTTTTCGTGTTAAAAAAAAAAAAAATCAGAACTACTTCTGTGAATCATTAAATGTGCGACATAAGTAACAATGAGTTAGGTGAGAAGATGGCTCACTTAGGTCCAGGTTGGGGTGTTGGTCCTTCAGACTGTGCTGAGGAGGTGGACAGAGGTGGGGGAGTTGTTGGAGGGGGGGAGGTGTCCATTGGTTGAGCAGAAGGAGAGGGTGTAGAAGTTGTAGATGAAGATGAGGGCGGTGGAGGAGCAGCAGCAGAAGTTGTCTCTGTTTGAGAGGACGAGTCATTTGGCCGACCCTGAGAAGAGGCACAAGATTCGCTAAGTATATTGTTACTGACAAGGCAGTGATTTCTCAGGAGCCTTGCTACTGCAATAATTTTAAGGTTGAGCTCTCACCTCCATTCTGTGAATAACATCATTGACATCTCTCAGCAGGTTCTCTGCTAACACCAGCCTCAGCCTAGGCTCGCTCTGCACTGGCTGGTCCATATCAATGTGTACATTTACAGACCCATTGCTCTGAAAAAGAAAGGGTGACAATTAACAACACATAGGATAATGTTATGTGAGACTATATACAATAATCAGGCATAGTATATTACCCCAGTGCTGGTTGTGACTCTGGCATTCCTTGCATTCTCACCCATGCCAGACACCATCTGCTGAACTGACATCTTTAACACAAATAGTGGACAACTGGTCAATGACAATTTTAAGTCCGAAAACATGAAAAAAAAAAAAGGCCCTTTGACTAATTTTAAATGATTAACCTAATTGTTGACCCCTTCTATAAAGTATAAAGCAATCCAATGCAACTGTTTTACATACCATAACATTTACATTTATGATGCCCATATTGTTTGGTTTTTAAATTCAGTTATGTCATTCAGAATACCTTTTGTTATATCCATGCTCATGTATGACAGAAATAACTGGTAGAAAGCCGACTTAGCAGGGTTTTTTTAAGTTTAAATCAGAATGTGTACACTAAAAATAAAAAGTACCATTAAAATAACAATAATGCCAAAAATGTACAGCCAAAAACAAGTCACAAAGCAGGCCAACCTGTATCTGCTGAGGGTCCATGATGTTAACAGGGAGGTTGAAAGTGCCAAGCATTACGTAGCTGTTAGCATTGCGATCATGTGGAGGCACTTGAGATGTTCCCTGGGAGGACGAAGAGTGACCACTGTCAGCTGAACTGCCTCCTGACCCCGAGCCAGGTTGGGAGGGAGGAGGGGGTGCCCGCTCTACAAGATGGATCACCTTCCCACCTACATCTAGGACAACAGAGAACCACGGTTACATCTTTAAATATAGCTTTGACATTTGTATTTTGCAAGACAAGAATAATTCTCATTGTTGTTTACTTCCCAAAAATAAGTGCAATGCAGGAGGTCTGAAACTATTTCATATCTTTTTTATCAACTAATCTGACTGTTCCCTCAATTAGGAAAAAGTAAAAAAGAATAAAAAATTTCCTAGATGCCAAAGCAATGTCTTCAAAAAGCATTTGTTTGATGAATAGCTCAAAGCTTTAAAAAATGTTACAAAATGACAGCAAAGACAGTAAATTCCTACTCACATGCCAACATATGTAACCAAGAAAAAAAACTAACTAATAATAATAAATGAATGATTTAAAAGCCCACAACTGAAAAACCAGGCATGATGGCAAAAAGAAATCCAAGAGTGCCCATTAAACATACTAAATTGGAGATGTGCACTTCTTTTGAATAACCCCTTGGTTACTTACTGTAGTCTGCCAGAGTCCTTTCATCCTGTAGCACTCTGCCCTGGTAAATCAGCCTCTGTTTGTCCACAGGGATACCCACTGAAGGGGCAATGTGTTCCTTGAACTCTTTCACTGTCAACTACACACACACAAAAGTGATACAGAGATAAGCCATCTGACCTCCTTAAAAACTAACTAAAACTGAGAATTCAGATTTCAGGAAAAGACTGACTAATTTACCTGCGCACCAACATTATAGGTTCTGCTCTGGGAGTCTAATGTTTTGACTGTAACCTCTATTTCTGCAGTTTGTTCCTCCATGGTGTTCCTGTATCATAAAATAAGAAATGCAGAAATGATTGCTCAGCAGGCACTGGATTCATGAGGCAATATCAGTTTCCTTTATAACAATATATCACCTCATATTAATTTCTGTGGATGAAAACTTATTGTAAACAACCATGTCTGAAATAGAGGTTTCATAAATATAAAAATGGTTAATGTAGTGGTTTCTACTGGGCAACTAGTCGAAGCTGACTTGCTAAATAACATTAGCATTACAATGTTAACTAGTTACCTTACAAGCTAGGGATGCTAGCGTTAGCCAAGATAACGCAGCTGTAAGTTGCTGGGCCAAAAAACGCCACGGACATTTTTAAGTTTCCACATTAAGTCAACGCACAGCGTTATTTTCAGTGACATTTAACTCCAGCGTTAATTGGATAACGTTAGTCAGCTAGCACTGGTATGCTAACGGGATTAGCTTAACTTAGAAACAACGCCAAGACGAAGCTAACTGGGCTAAGCTAATGCTAAATGAAATAAGCATTGTAACTAGCTTGTCATATCTTATAATTGTGATATTTCATTTTTATTTAAACAGTGTGGTGGTAAACAGTTACCTTAAATGATACACTACCTTTCGACTGATCCAGTGTACGCAGCCGCTTCTTATCTTTAAATCAGACGCGAGCAGACTTCCGAGCAGGTACAAGCTCCGGAGCTTGCTGGAAGCTACCAGGCTACCGGATGTGGCGTCAGGTCGACACCGGAAGCGCTGTGCGGGAAAAGAAAAATGGCGAAAGTCGTGGAGGCAACGAACCAACAGCAGTTTGAAGATTTTTTAGCCAAAGCTGGAAAATACCTGACCGTGGTTCATTTCCAGGCGGCATGGGCTCCTCAGTGCGGCCACATGAACGAAGTGATGGCCGAGCTGGCCAAGGAGCACACGGGCACCACGTTTGTCAAAGTGGAGGCGGAAGCTGTACCGGAGGTGTCGGAGAAATATGAAATCTCCTCTGTCCCCACTTTCCTTTTCTTCAAGGCGGGAGAGAAAGTGGACCGCCTGGACGGGGCCCATGCTCCAGAGCTGACCAAGAAGGTGCAGCGCTTGGCAGTGACTGGGAGTCCCAGCGGAGCTACGGAAAGTAGCACCACAGACCTGAACCAGCGCCTGAAGAAGCTGATCAACGCGGCGCCCTGCATGCTTTTTATGAAAGGGTCTCCACAGGAGCCGCGCTGCGGCTTCAGCCGGCAGATTGTGGCCCTGCTGAAGGAGCGCAACATCCAGTTCAGCAGCTTTGACATCCTTTCCGACGAGGAGGTCCGACAGGGCCTGAAGACCTACTCCAACTGGCCCACCTACCCTCAGCTCTATGTGAATGGAGAGCTGGTCGGGGGCCTGGACATAGTGAAAGAGCTAGCTGAGTCCGGAGAGTTGGAGAACACCTGCCCAAAGGCTGTCACCTTGGAGCACCGCCTGAAGACCCTCATCAACCAGAGGCCAGTCATGCTGTTCATGAAGGGCAACAAGGAGGCTGCAAGATGTGGCTTCAGCAGGCAGATACTGGAGATCCTGAATGGCACTGGTGTGAATTATGACACCTTTGATATTCTGCAGGATGAAGAGGTGCGTCAGGGGCTCAAGACTTACTCTAACTGGCCAACCTACCCCCAGCTCTATGTGAAAGGAGAGCTAATCGGAGGTTTGGACATAGTCAAAGAGCTGAAGGAGAGTGGAGACCTGGTATCAGTGCTGAAGGGGGAATCGTAGGCGGATTTGCCATGCCATCAGAAAAGGGGAACAAGAATCTCCCACATATCCCCAGATCGGGCCTCTGTCATTGATGCATACTACAGGAAGCCAGGAATTGAAACAAACAATTTATGAAATTTAATTAAGAGTTAATAATCACATTGTCCACCTTTGACCAAACTGTTGTAGCATATAGATAAGACCTTGGTCTGTTTAAAGTCAAAATGCTTACCTTTTCATCCTGAATTACTGAAGGTCTTACACTTAGCAGCTGACGGAAACACATCTTATTTAAGCAGCTCCTCTCTGCTGTCTGACACTGGAAAATATACTGGGAACAGCAGAGTTAAGTGTATATTAATGGTGTCTGCCTTTCTGGGTTACATGTCTCCTTCAGTTTTCACGAGTTCACAGTTGAATGGGTTTATAAATGGTGAAACATTTGCCTCCTGGCCGCCGCCTCTTCATGCTGTCCTGTCCAGCTCCTGTTCACACGTTCTTCACCTGAAATACAGTGAAACAGTCTTTTGTCATATTCAGGAACCACTTTATTTTAAATACTTAAAGCTGATTCTATGTGGCACATTTGTTTGCTCATCACTAACATGATTAAACAATACAAAAAAAATTATTTGGTGTCATTTTTGGTGCTACTATTTGATATACATAAAATGCAGCTTTAGAATGCACAGGCAGCCAAAACAAAAACCATATTCAGAAATATAAATACAAGGCCTATAACCAAAACAAAGAAATCTTTTGAATATGCCTTAATTTTAATGTAGAAAAAAAGTGGTCATTAGCTGTGTCTGAATCATACATGCAGCAAATCCACAGTGTTTGACTCTAGTTCAAGTTAGCAAACTGGTAATTAAAAACTGGGTGGACACGCAAGAAAATTGAATTCATGGAAATAAATCAATGTTTAAGCTGTGTTTAGAAGAAAATGTTTTGGATGCACAGAAATATATATCTATATCCTACAAAACATTGTGGTGGTGTACATGCTTGCTCTATTCACCTATACAGTAAATCAAAAATATTCCCAAAGCTGTGTAAGGAACCCACTACATCAAAATTGGAATTTTTAGAGAAGCTTATCCTGCTGCAATGTTTTCTTGATTTTTGACACCACCTTGTGGAAGAAAGTGTAGAGCACAAGCATAATTTCATTGAAGATCTCATGATAACGTGCAGTACAGTTGAAATGCTGAATTGATTAGTCAAAACAAACGTAACTGGCAGCTATTTTGATTTTTCATCTGAATCATTTACAGCAAACAATTCACTGGTTTCAGATTCTCATGAATGTCTTTGGGCTTTAGTCTGAAACTTTGCTAAGCTTTTCTTTACTATTTTCTGACATTTTATAAAAGATTCATTTGATCAGATGAGAAAATAATCAAGATTGTGTCAGCTGTGTATGGCTTTGCCCTGGCAATTCTGTTCACAAAAATCTGATAAATACAATGTAGGATGGTAAAAAGTAATTGCAGCTAATTTTAAACATGTAGTTAATGATTTCTAGTAGATGTTGACATAGTGTGTGTGGCAGTCCTACAGCTAGGACAAACCAAATGCAAACAAATACTCTGTTTCGAAGCCATTCTAAGAACACTGATGGTTGCAGTTTACAAAGACTTTCTATAATTAGTTGGAGGGCTAAGAATTAAAGACAACTTCTGCTTATTACGTACAATTGTGACTCAGTGAGAGTGTTTTAAGTAGGTTTCTCCATAAAGGTGATTTTGCAACAAGCTTGTTGTGTTTGATGATTCATTTTACTATAAATGTGTTTATATTAAAACTGTCTTTACATTTAAGTGCACAAACATCTCATATTCAGTCATTTATTTACCACTTTTAAAGATGAGGGGTATTACAGCGATAAAAGTTAATAATTTACCTACACCCACACTCCTTTCATGTGACATGAACACACAAATTCAGACAGTGTCTTGAGGATTTACAGGCAATTTAATCAGTTTTATTATTAAGTCCCGATTCTAAGGTTGCAGTTATGTGGCATCAGGTGCTACCATATTTTCTGTTTTTATATAACTTGCTGTATAAGGCCATTGTTCCCTGCTCATTTCCTGAGCTGTTGCCTGCAAACACTGTCAACCGTCAGCAGGTGAGAAACAAAACTATACTTTCATTTCAAACGCTATGATAAATATGATGTTGGTAGTAAAAACGTAATATGATGGACTGTAAATTCAATGGCATTTTAGTCTTGGATGACTTTGCAGGGAAACAGACTTTAATGACACATTTATTTTTCATGCAAGATAATTGAATGTGTTAAAGTGGTACTTCTGCACATGTAATGAGCTGGTGTTTTAGATGCTGCAGATATGGAGAAATATACTGACATAAATACTGAGCTGCATTTTCCACTCCCTCTGTTCTTTCCTTTAGTGGTCTTTGTTGCAAGTTGTGGGCTTATTTCTTAAAATAGGCTCTGCTAGTATATTGTTGCTGTCATCCCACACTCTCATTCTATCTCTGTTTCTATGTGTTTTAGTATCTGGGGAAATGGTATTTTAAAGCAGCAGTCGGTCATAGAGAGACTGACATCGAGCAGTTCAAAGCAGTGGACAACATTTTGTTCATCATGGAAGAGACAGCCAATAACACCCTACTGCTGACTGGACGTATTCGCATGTGAGACTGCAAATACTGTCTTCCAACATCTAACAGAGAAGAAATAACATTTAACAAAAGTTAAAATATTTAATGATATGCCCAATGACTGCATCTTTTACAATGAAGATAATGGTGAGGTCAATAAAATGAAGTGGCAATGTTTATTAAGTCTTAGCACTCATTTTCTCTAATTAAAAGCAGAGTTTTACTGTTGTAGCTGGTCAAGGTGCATCCAGTTTAACCACTTTAACAACTTAAAGACATCTTAAGCATCACAAGTGGCCTCCAAGGGGACAATGAATTTACTTGCAATGTGAGACGTCTAAAAAGGCTGGACCCATTCTTTAATCTTTAACAACATATTGCATTTTACAAGCTTATGTTTTCATGCAAAATTTTAGGCTAACTAGTAACTACATATATCAAATATAGTGAAGTGCCACATTTCTCACTGAACTGTAGTGAAGCAGACGTGTAACGTATCATAAAATGATTTAAGTGCAATTTACTTCCCACCACTTTGACAATACCAAAGTTCATTAATAATAGTATAATAATAGTGATAATTAATAAGTAATAATTAATTTAATAATACGTTTAATACAATTGTGTGACGCAGCTTTAGATCGCAGCTGAAACAAAAACTGAGACATAATAGACGAAAGAAAACCCAAGATCAAAAATAGAGACCAGAAATGGGGAACTGACGTGTAGAAAGTATAATAGGTGTAAAATTATGATTCAAAAGTGAAAGTGTTGATTTCTTGCAGAAGTGTTTCTAAAATTGCTTAATGGTCAGTGTATGTGCTGTTTTTTTCCCCTACATTTTTTAGGGGAGATAACTGCATTAAAAAAAACTGGACCTATCATATAGATTCTGAGAAGGATGAATTGCAACTGGAAGGTAACTACAGCACCACCTGTTAAACATGCTTCTTTCCATAACATTAAACAGATTCCTGATTTGCCCAGAATTTGATTCTAAGCACATTGGGAAACCCCCAGCCATTTCTGTCAGTCAAGTCAATTCAATTTTATTTATATAGCTCAGCACCACACATTGCTTTAAGGGGCTTTACCTGATTGTACAGCACAGAACATCTTTAATCTATTTTAGGTTGGGTGTTCTTCCAATTTTTAAAAACCTAGGCTCATGACATTCAATTCACCTAAACCATCAATATAATCAATCAATATAGGCCCAAACTTGTCAAGTGTAAGGCAATTCTTCTCTACTTATGTTATCTCATGTAGAACAAAAAGAAGGATTTCCTTTTTTATGTCACCTGTCCTTTTCTTCCCAGTTTCCAAAATGTACTTTTGCTTTTATTCTAATGCTGATGTACAACACCACCTACATTACTAAGAAGAAGATTGAACAAGTGGATACCAGCAGGGCAAAGAGAAAAAGTACCATGTCAAGTAACAAAACTAACAAAACTTTTCATACTTCCAGATATTCTGTACTGTTGCTGTGATAACTTTTATGCACAGTAATATTTTCAATACAAGAACTAATTAGTAGATTTAACTGAAGACTTTTTAAAGTTGCCTTTTCGATATTTTTGTTCTGAGGTTGATGTATATTTGTGAATATTATTGTTATTGTGATGCAATATATGCAGTGAGCTTTAGAGGGGCAGAGACTGTAGATGTATAAGAGTGGTATCAATTTTCTCACCTAACCTTTTGCCAGAGTTTAAATTCCTAAAATGACAGCGACAAAGCCTCAAAATTAGGCAATAATGCCTTATAAAGAAAGACTAATTTTATAAAGCCTTAATGATAATTCATACTGGGCCTTTATTTACTACTCTACACCCTTTGGGTTCCAGAACCTGGAGCTTTCTGCTTTGCCCAGCTGGTAAAGCAGCTGGTAAAGCAGCTTTGACCAAGTCCTTGTCTATTGGTCAAGTGATTAATTAAGAAAAAGCAACCTCAGGACTTAAATGGGATATTGACTAGCTCTGTAGCCCATTGGGACTTTAGTATACTACGGCACGTCCCCCTCACCTTGTGTCACTCACTGATCAATACTGTTGTTGGCTTGCTGGTATCATGTCGTTTGGATCCAGGAAGGCCAGATCGGAGGAACCTGCTGTGGAAGGGCAAGTGGGCCAACTGCAGCAACTGCATCATCTTCCAGGAAATAGAACCACCTCTAAGCGAGACTGACCCAATGGACTCCCTGCACAGAATGATGCTATATGGTAAATAATTCACCAAAAATAATCATTTCAGTTATCCCACAGTAATACTGAACCTTTTGCGGGTGAAATAAACTCATCTCAAAGTATCTGGAGGTCATCAAATCTATTAGCTGGAGTTTGGTCAGTTACCTTTTAGTCTGGTAATTGAAATGCAGACCCCAAAATCCAATACTGACCCTTTTATCTGTAATCTACCAAGCTGCTGGTGACTATAGCAATATTCAGGAAATCCTGAGGTAAAAACTGGATTTATGTCATAACAGGCATGGAGGTGAGAAATTTTAATTTTGGGATGAATTAAAAAAAAAAAAAAAAAGAAAAAAAACTAGAACTGGTCATTTAAACAAACACTCCATGTGACTGTTGTAAATCTTCTGCAGCAAAGGTCCCATGTGCCCACACAAGAAACACTTGTTTTTCTTTGTTTTCCCAACTGCATTTCACTGTAGCTAGGCAGATAGATGGGGACTCTGAGATGGTGACGACATTTCTGAAAAACACGGCTTGTCATAACATGTTGGCAAGTGTCAGACTACCTCAGGAAAAAGGTTGGTCATTTCAATCATTTACAAATTGGCTGGAGATGATTTAAACATTTTTCTTTTTCAATCTAACAATTATATCAACACTTACAGAAGTCTGCACCTAAATACTCACACAGGTAAGCACAAATGTATTATTTTCTTTCATTGTCATTTTATCTTGGACTGTCATAATCAGTTGATATTACAGCCTGATTGGGTTTAGGTCTGTTACAGACTGTTGCTGTGGTCCTAAATGCCTGGATTCATAAGAAGTACATTTCTTGTTTACCTTGTGGAGAGTGAAAGTCAAATAAATGGAGCAGGAATGCATTTCTCCTATGGCACTGTGTTGTTTTATTCATGTCTTATAAGCATGGAAGATAGTACAAGCAGCTTTTAAACATCAACATAATGCCATAAAAAAGCTCTATGTGATGATCTATGTGAAAGGCCATAAAAAAACAGCGCTATGCTAAGAACGTGAAGCTGGCCACCATGTTGTTTTGTACAATTGTTCACTTGTTATCCCTGTCACTTTCAGTACATTGAACCACAGGTGCAATAACTTGATCTGTATGAGAGTGTCCACCCACATCCAACCAACAAAACCCTGGGGAATTCCCATGATGCCACTGAACAGAATTACTTGTTGACATAAGGGGAACAGGGAGTACAATTCTGTACAGACTTAGACCATACATTTAGATTTATTCAGTTTCATGGATATTAATCAACAAATCCTCAAAGAAACTTCTTGTTTTTTTAAAATCAAACTATTTACTCTGTCCAACCTGGAGGAAAAATACCACGCCTCGCCCTCACTCTGCTCCAAAACAAAACATGACTGAAATTCAGCTCCTGCTCTGCCTCTTCTCTGATGAATGTGACTGCATTGGTGACACATCCCAACTGTAAGCATTTCTCTTTAACATGTATCTAGTAAACCAAGCTCGGTCACTTAGTAACGTGTTTTTGTGAGATAGGCCAAGAGTATGGAAATACTTCTCTAGATGAAAACAAAAACACAAAACACAGACATGCGTGCTAACTGAACAAATGCACAATAAAACAAAAGTACAGAAGGTAGAAGCCAAATGTCCCCATCTCATGCTGGTTTCCTTTTATTGGTCTCTGCTTGTTTAGTGGAATATGCCATATCATCCCCATTTAAAACGGACCTGTTAAGAACTCACAATCCAGTACAGATTGCTTACTACAATTAAAAGAAAATAAATAAAAATCTATTATTACAAGACAAAGTCCTGCATTCAAAACCACATTTACATGACTGAGAGTTACTATTGACACAATGTGTTAAAAAAAAGTGGAGCTAGTTCCATGGTTCAAAGTCTAGTGTGGTGTAGGCACCCTCCAAACACAAAAAAACAAAACAAAAACCAAGCAGTCATGAGAAAGTTGACAGCTGTATGCATACGATTTTGATAAATAGGTTAGATATTAGAAGATGCAGAAGAGTATTTCTCACCACTATGGGTCTCATCAAGAATGAAAGGTAGCTCTGGCTAAAGTAGAAGCTTGTGGACTTTACACCACATTATAATGAGTTATAACTTTCAGACTTTACAGTTTTGCTGCAGGCTCTGCACAGCAGTGCAGTCATCTTTTTCTACAGGAAGCCTTCTGTATACAATTCACACGCATTTGGTGGTATTAGTTAATTGCACGTTCATCAGACCAGTTTACATGTCAATCAATTTGTAACAAGGAACTGCAGCACTGAAATGATATTATTCAGCTATAATGTATGAAAACTGATTTAAGTCAAGTTTCTTTTGTGTAGTGTTTTAAGTGTTTCAAACAAACAAAGGACCACAAAAAGCAGATGTGTTCACAGTTATGTACATCAGGTTTACGTCATTGGTCACAGTTGAACTTTTGACATGATAATAGGTAAGCCTCCGCTAAAAAACAACTGAGTTTTTTGGTACGCACAGTTCTTTACTGGAGACCACACTGACCTTTTGTGTGTCTAATATTTTTGTACATGTAAAATCTTAATCAGTGTTATCAGTGCTTAGTTTGTCCTCCATCCTTATTCTTGTCCCTCCAGTGCAGAGTGGGAAATTTAGTAACGTGAACCTTTGTTGTCATCAAAGCCTTTATTATTAGGGGTAAGATGCACAGAAAATAATAGTTCCCTTGTTTCTTTGAGTGGGGACAGCACCGAACAGCCCACAACCAGCCCATTTACCTTTCATGTCACATATGTAGGTGTATGTGTGTTTGTCTGTGTGCACTTGGTAGAAACAAGGTAGAAGAAAGCTATTGACATTTACATAATTCAGGAAAACATGAGGTTGGTTTATTGGGGATGTCCCATCCAGCATGAAACCAAAAACAGTAAAGTGAAATGGAAATGGACCATCTCCCTCTCTCGTCTCTCTGGCCCAGACTACATTCTTCAAAACCAACCTGCAACTTTCACTACTGTTTTCATACCAAGATTTCTCATCCTCATGCCTACATTTTCATTTCAAACACTAATGCTTTTCCTCACTTCATTCCACAGTTGGTTCCAAACTGCCTGTCAACAAAAAAGTCTTATCTTCTTGTAATGTTGGCTACATTTACTGTTTACTGCATTATAACTGCATTTAGGATGTGTGTAAAAGTAATAGCAGGGCAGCTGCTTCAGTGCAACTTGGCCCACTTTAAAGGAAGAAGCCAGTCTGAAAACAAAAGCCATATATATATATATATATATATATATATATAAATATATATATATATATATATATATACATATACATACATATACATACATATACATATACATACATATACATACATATACATATACATACATATACATATACATACATATACATATATATGTATATATATATATATATATATAAATATATATATATATACACACACAGTATGAAATTGTTTCCCCAATTACATTCTACTGAAAAAAGTAATCAGGGATGTGACAGTAGAGTCTGGGGTTTGCATCCAGATTCTTACATGTGGTTAGGGTCAGGCAACAAATGCACTTTGGTTGCAGTTTTGGTGGACTACTTCTCGATTACAGCAGGCCATGATCTTTCCTTAATCTTAATCAAATGCTGCCATTGCCTATGCATAACCATCAAAAAGCTTAATAATACTGTAGTCAAAGTTAATTTTGTATTGCAAAATTAGACATTCTGGCTAAAAACAAACAAACAAACAAAAAACTGCCATTGAACATTAGGGCAATATATATTGCCCTAGTTACCAGACATGTTACTTAACAATATTTCCTCATTCTGTGAATAATAGAAAATAAAACAAATTCTGTCAAATTCTTAGATCCCTTTCAAGTAAGCTTTCACTATAAGTGATAGGGAACAAAAAGTCATCTTTCTGTGTAAACTATTTTCTAAACTTTATCAGAAGGTAACATAAGGCTCTAAGAGTCTTAGTCAAATCAGTGAATACAATCTTTTTGTGTGAAATTCCCTCTTTGTCCAACCCTCCACCACAGCTCAACAAGAAAATGCTCCTGGCAAACCACAACATTGGAAATGTATGCTATAAAAACTTCTGTCTTAGAAGCATACCTAATTTATTAATCAAAACCAGACTGTCAAAGCCTCACAATAGACTTAGAATATATTTTGGAAGGACTGTGACACATGTCACCATCACTTACACTGAAAGCTCAGACTACTGCTCATCTATTTTGAATCTGCCTTTAATGGATATCATCTGGAATCTGACCATAAATTCAATACATCACTTAAGCACCTAAGGGCATTTTAAATGATAAAATGTACAGCATATAAGTACAAAACTATACAAAATGAATCTCCACAAGGATAACTCTCTTAATGTATATAGGTTGTATTGTCTAAATAATAGGATTCAGAAAATAGGGTAAAACTCTGCATTCAGATGTAATTTCTGCTGCTCATATTGTAACTGGTTTTTGATTCCTAAAATATGTGACCAATTTTACTCACACTGAAAAGAATAGGTACAAAAAGTACCTATGTGAACATGCTGTGTGAAGATAGCAGTTTTTGTACCAAATTAGCTGAGATCAATTGTACAAGAAATGTTGTGCAGTTTGTTTCACTACTGATTAGTCAAACAAAGACCTGGAGAAAGTGGCTGAATTTAATCTCAGTGTGCTTTCTCAAAAAACAACCATAAGTATATTTAAATGTTATAACTTTTAAGAAGCAGATATAATTCCTCTAGAGCTTGAGCCCCAGCAGTTCTCAAATACACAAGAAGAATTTCCAAAACAAGCCTTCAAATTTCAGATCTACTACAAAGGTAAACATGTATTTAGTGCTTGCTGAGTATACTAAGACTTCCTTTCAGAAAACATGTGGTAAAAACCTTACTCATACTGCCCTTGTAGTTTAAAAGCAACTTTTCCATTAATGCCAGCACTAGCTTATATAAAAAAAAAAAAAAAAAAAAAAAGAGCTGATCAATTGCAGACAAAACTTCCAAATTAGAGGAACTTCCTGTAGTTTGATACTGATTATTTAAATAAAGATCAGGAGGTGGGTTATTATAATTATGTGTGAACATATATCATTATATGTCTAAATTTAGGATTTTTTTCAACCTCTTTACTGTAAATATTCCCTTTGGTGCTCCCGTAACGCTTCATGCTTTACGTTTACCCACATATGCAAACACATATTTAACTGTTATTGTCTCACATTCAGAAATTGTATGATATTTGGTAGTTGAAAACTAAAGGCAGCACATTTTTAATATCAAATAAGATCAGATCAATTGCATAAGTAACCAGATCACCTTCATGCTTGACCCTGGCTTGGGGATGGTTAGTACTTGAATGGGATACCAGGTACTGCAAAGGCTGGGTGGCAGGCTATCAACCTGTCCCTGTAAAAACCTTGCAATAGGCCAGATGATTTGTAAGACCTTTGTTGCACCATCTTGGTTCAATATTTCTAGAGGTGATAGAAAACCAGTGCACCCCGAAACCACAACAAACGCTGAAAAAAAAAAAAAAAAAAAATGTAACCTTTAGTTTTTTTTTGTTTTTTTTAAAGAAACAACAAAATAAGCAAATTTGTATTTTGTGATATATCCAAATTCTCTTTGAAGCTGAAAGCTACTCTTTTTTTGACCTTCTTTGACCCTTTAAACTTAAATCTACTAGACGGTGGCATGTCAAATTGAACACCTTATGGTCCAGCATTGCATTAAACGATGAGTGTCTCCTCATCACACATTGATCAACTCATAGAATGAAAGGTGTGAAGAAAAAGTCCCTTTCATATTTGGTTGGGTGTTAAACTCTCAGACACCTATAAACGTGGTAAGTCATAAACCACCTACAACAAACATCAATGTGCTGGTGAAAGGTCTCACCACAAACAATTTTACAACTTATTCATTTCATGAAACTGAATAAACGTTTCAACACCCCAAAAATGTGTTGTTAAATGATTTACGACAACTCTCATTTTAGAAGAATTAAGGACTGTTGCTCCACTGTATGAAATTGCATTTTTCTTTCCTTAATCTATTAAAGGCTTCGCTGTATGTGGAGTTTCTGTTTCACCAAATATGCAATACACTTTGGCATCCACAAGCAGTGCCACCTACACTTCAGCCACCTCCCTCCTATCTGTATAACCACAACTCTCTACAGAGGAAAAAAAAAAAAACTCCATCGCATCTTCACTACAAGCCCATGTCACAGGGAAAGCCCTGTCAACCTTACATGTCACTCAGAGAAAACCAGCATATGAATTTGGACACAGAGCAAGCAACACACACTGGGTGAGTCATGACTAAGTGAATTTAATTAATTTCTTTCTCTTATGTGTGTTACATTATTTTGCATCTCTTGATATATCTGAGAATATTAGTCAGAATATTCAGTGGTGTGTGCAGAAGGTCACTGCTGCTCAGAGAAGCTTGGTGCTGATTTAATAATTCCAAAAATAGAACTATGCAAGACAAAGGAAGACACCTGCTAAAAGATGGGATTTTAGAAAAATAATCCACAGTATCTTCCTCTGGGTCACTGTCTGGAAAAAAGTATAAATGGGTATATGGGGAAAAAACAAACAAAAAAAAAAAAAAAAAAAAAAAATGAAATTCTGAGTTCACTGAAAAGGAGAAAGTGATTACAGGATAATGTTTGGATATTATTAATATTATTCTTTAATATTCCTGTATTTATTCTTAATATGCCTAACCTGTATAGAACACTAAAAATGAGCATGTGATGTAGAAACAGATAATAATTGAATCCATTTAGTCTACAGTTATCTGAAAGATGCTATGGAGTTAAAGATACTCCTTTCAAATGAGGTCTGATTTTTTCCCACTGCATCACTGGGCACAAATAGTTATTTTCTCTTACAATGCTCAAAGGAACATCTTTGTCATCTAACATAATACTACACTGATTGATCAATATGCTGCTAATATTTTCACTGTGGATTACACCTATTGCTTATTATACATGATTATACCTCACCTACACTGAATATAAAGCAGAGTAATTGAGTGCTTGGACCAGTCAGTAAAGAATGCTACTAGAAGCAGAGAGCCACTGGTCTGCTTGTTTCCAACTACCCATGCCCTTCTAGCCTCCGACTGACAGAACACACTTGATCCAGGTAATCAGCAGTGGGAAGGACAGGGACAGTGGCCCTCAAGGAGCAGGGTTGGCTACGCCTGCTATAAAGGATTGGACACTGATTGACAGCCACTTGACACATAATTCAGTGGTGCTTCAGTCTATCATGGCAAACAACATAACCACAAAATGTACCATATCATGTAACTTTCTGTGCAGGAACAAAACATACCCATCAAGGTGAAATCCCTAAGAAGCAGCAGAATGGGGGCTGTGAACTGAGGGTGCATGAATCCAGGTTGAGCAGCAGTCAGACGAGTTTTTTTTCTAGCTTTCCTTTCTTTTCCATTCCCTTTACCTTCTCTTACAAATATTAGGTTTAGGGAACAAGTTATAGTCAAATTTGGTTTATTAGGCCTAAATTAAGGGTCAGGCCCCTCCAAAGAGATCCTAGAATAAATCTCAGAGATTGTGAGGTAATTATCGAGGCAATGAAATACAGAGTTCTGACACACAAATTTGGAACTTTTCTCCAATCTTTGCATTTTTATGAAATATTGGATAATAAGAGGAAATCTCTCTTTGGTCAAACTGCTAGCAATTAATCTGACTAAAAGTCTGGTTTACTCTTTAATACTGTCCTATATTTTACACTAACCTTAACATATAAGCTTAATGCACATTTAATTTGAAAAGTAACTAGTGGCTAGAAGCATAAAATGAAAACACTTACCTTAAAATTGTACTTGAGTAGATGCACTTAGTTTCTTTCTGCCAGTGCCTTGTTTTAAAGCCTTAAACAGTTGTTAGAAAACAATGAATAAAATGTGATTAGAACTGATAAGAGTGATGCTGCAAACTATAAATAGACCAGGTTTTAAGGTGTTTGAACTTAATTTTACATTAAAATCAATGTAATCTTATATGTATGTGCTTATGTTTGACAGAATGAAGGGTCAGTCCAAGTCCTCTCATAAGTACCTGCTGCTGCAGTTGTGGTGTGGTCTCCTCACTGTAGCCATGGTGGTTATGGCTGCACTTGTTGCTACAATCAAACCAAAGCCAACTGAGGTCAGTACACCGGGGATAAAAAATAAGTAACATTTAGAGTCCGTTTCAGTGTCATGCAGCAGTAATTGGAACATTTTGGTATAATACATACACATATATTTTTTTCAAGGCTTTGATAAAATATCAGCACGTAATATAATGCATTTTAATACAAACATCAAAAGCAACCAGTGTAGTATTGACAGCAGATTTACTCTATTGTTTTGGAGTACTTCACGTTACACCAATTCTGTGTCTTGCTGTTGTATTGTGTAAAACAAAAGGAGGACAACACTTTCCTTTATTGGGTGAGTGTGGCTCTCATAGCTCATAAAATCATCTCTCTATCTTTTAAAGATCGAAGTCTCTACAATGAAACCAGACAATGTCAGTCCAACAGGTACATTATTTGAAAGTCAAACTTTACTTTAAGTAAACTTTGTTTTACTTTAAATGGTGCCTTTTAAAGCAACACTGCTGTTGTGCTAAAAATGTAAAAATATGCCACTTTTACATTAAAGAGGCTGAATTCAACTCATTTTCTTTTGCAGACAAAATGGACATAGCCTATTTAAAGTCAACAGGTAAGTTACAATGCACTTTAAATTTCATTAAAACTTAACAAAAACCAAAAAATACTAAATGAAGAAGTAAATAACGTCTAAACTGTGCTGCTTTTCAGGATCATCTTTCTCCTACATCCAGTTATCCAAGAGTAAGTGCACACCCTGTGTTGGTTTTTGTTCAGATTTACTTTCAGAATTTCTAACGTGGAAAGTTGAAGTGTATGTAATAATGTAATTTTATTGTCATACATACTTTTTGAGTTCTAGTATGGAGGATGTTTAAGAAAACTTACTACTTTCCTGCTGTCCTTGGTTATGTTTTTTTATAGGCTTTTGGATAAATGTGTAACCCAGTGCTGACAACTTAAAATGTATTTTTAAATACTCTTCCTTCTATTTGGTATTTCTCCTTTGTGTCTATTTCTGTGTAAAGCTGGTCAAGTACAAACAATGAGACATCAAGCCAAGATAATTCCAATGACAGCAGAAAATTTAACTTTCTAAAACAGGAACAGTCAGTGTCAGGATTTGGTGCAAGTTCCTAAGATTTAAAAAAAAAAAAACAAAGACTTTTTCTAGAACTGTTAATAGTCATACACAGAAAACTACATTATAAAAGAGACTGAGATACCAGTGTGTTGAAAAAGAACTCTCCACTAACCAAAATGCAAAGACAGGATTTGAGTAGGCTAAAAAGCCTGACTCTCACATTGTAATAAGGTCGCTTGCTGCCATTATGACTGTACTGTATCTGTAACACTGCAGTCACATGACACACTTACAGATGCCGAGTGCAGTATGCACCGCTCTCTGGAAGCAAGTCATTCTGAGAAATGTAGGATGTCTTTAACTGAGGGGAGGTGGGTGCACAAACAAACAAACAAACAAACAAATAAACACCACAATATCTTCTAGTTTGTTTTCTCAAACTGATATTTAAAGAGATCAGGAGAGTCTATTCAGTTAAAGTCAAGTTTTATCATGAACCTTACAGGCCCTAAAAACCAACTCTAATCAGTTTGTGATTATGTATGTCCATAACATCTACTCACCAATTCTTTATCTATACTGCTTACTAAACACAACATTTTTCTGCCAAAGTTTGAATTAAGTTTGGTTATATCACATGAAGGTGTCCTATATTTCTGGACTTAACAGTTAGTTTTGCCATTGGTTTCTGAGTGTCACACACTTATATAATGATTTAAAGGGTTTTGAATTTCTGAATTTAACTCTAATTTGATGCTAAAATACACATCTCTCATATTACTTTACACTTAAAGAGTACAGTTTATTTCTACATGCACACGCAGTCAAGCTAAACCACTGAGTGAAAGATAGCAGTGTCATGTTTCCAGTCTCATGCATTGTGTTCCTCCCACTACACTGCTTTTCCTGTGTGTAGTGGGTTTCTAAAACCACAACAAACCCGAAGCAGAGCTGTAATGTGGGCTGCGCTGACTTAAGGTGTAATTACGTCCCACAGCAACAAACATCATCAGTGTGTCAGGGGGTGCTCAGTACGCCAAATGGAAGGAAATTAGCCATGCCGTCTGATGGCGTCATTCAACTTGGAGTGAATATTTCAAGTGCCCTAATGGTCAACCCCAGAAATGAATGGAGTATTTAGTTTAAAAAAAAAAAAAAAAATAAAAATATATATATATATATACATATATATATATGTGTGTGTGTGTGTGTACGTATATGTGTAGGTTTGTTGGATAAAAACCTAATTTTTTTTTCACCTGACCAGTTTTTTTAATTACTAACCACTTTGAAGCAGCAGCATTGCACATTACACTACACCTTCTACAACCTGTATAAATGTTTGTTCTTTAAGCAAATAAAACACTAACAGTTTAAATACAAATATGTAAAATAAAAAAAATCTAATAGTTATGCAAATTCAACAAAACACAATATGATCTGCATTTCAGTGTTTAACCTTTAACCTTAATGACTGTTTAGTGGGCCTGCAGGACGGCTGCTCTATTTCCTGGACATTCTAACCAGAAAATGTTGCTGTCAGTTGATGATGATGTCATAAATGAGTGACTAAAAGGTTTGTCAAATCTCCTACAGCTCTGGAAAACAACTCTTGGCAAGCACTACACTCGTGTCACAACTGCTCTCTCTTCCTGAGTAACAACTCTATCCACTGCACGCAAGATGGCCTCTACTTCCTCTACGCCCAGGTCACCTTCACCAGACACACATCAGAGCATCAGAGCAAATATGTGACGCTGAAAAAAAATCCAAATCTCACAAAAGGTAAAAAACTAAAGAAACTGGCCGAAGGGTCTTTTCCCAGCTCAACAGAAGGCTCTGTGTGGGTGGCCAAGATTGTCAGACTCAGGGAGGGAGACAGTGTTAGCTTAGATATTAAAGATGAGATTCTAAAAGAGAGCACATTCTGGGGTGCCTATGAGCTTCATTAGCACTGCAGCTCTCTAGGATTTTTTAAATGTGTTTTGGCTGGACTGTTATTAGTAATATCTATCATCACGTCATCACCTATTTCTCAATTTGATATTTGGAGTAAAAAATACTCAGAACAACAGGAACTCAGTTTTTGAATACTAAAATGTTAAAAGCTCTATGGAGACATAGTGAGGAAGGCTTTAACCAGAGATTTTCATAATTCAATAATTCAACATCAACAATGGGGCCAAACAACACTGTCTCAGTGGACTGAGACAGTGTTGTGTTTAGACCTTAGCAGACTCTACTTTTACATATGCCAGACAGTAATGAATGTTGAAATTGTGTGCCATTTCATGGTCTTGTACATTTTTAAGGTAAATGCATTTTAAACAATATAAACTGTGATTGTTCTGGGTTACCTATAGGTTTTTTTTTTCCTTTTATCGCTATGTGCTTGTGTAATTTATGATATTATATTGTGGTGCTTTTATTTTGAGTGGAAAAAGTAATAAAAATGTGTTATTTAAAAGTCTGAGTCAACTTGCTGACATCCCCTTTGAGCTGCTGGTTGACCACAAGGTGGTGCCACATTCCTTCCAGTCAGAGCTACATGTACTATACATCTATTACCCACGCACCACTACATTGCACAGCCTAAAAACACATTTATCAATTTAAAAACAAACCACATACCAATTCCACTTATGCCTGAGAAAGCTCAACTGTATTGTTAATTGCCTTTGTCAACACAAAGCATGTTGTTACTCAACTGGGCTGAGGGTAATGTGACAGCAGTTAATTAGACACTATGTTGTGCTGTCAGGAGCAACAGGTGCAAAACAGGAAGCCACATATTTGGTACAGCATCCGTCATACTACTTCCCCTTTCACAACACAGCCAAGGACATATCTGAACTCAGACTGCCCTCTGATAAGTCTCTGCAGACAGCTTATTCTAGTACAAAGGTCAATATTATTCTTAAGAGTGTTGGTACTCATATATATTGATATAAAATTTTATGTTTGACCTTACGCCCAATTTCTTGTGGTTAGGTTAACTAACCTGATAATACTTAATATCTGGAGATGAGGAGATAGCAATAATCAATTCACTGAACATAAAATGATTTTTAATCAGTTCATAAGCCTATTTTAAAAGCTACTTTAATTAATTTAACTATAAACTGGAGAAACGCTCAAACATTTTTATACTACAGTGTGTATGTGGGGAAGTCCTGACTGAACAAACCCTGAGTCTGCGGCTATGGCGGTGCTTTACCCTAAATGCTAACACCTGCAGGCTAACATGCTTACAGGGCTAGCATGCTCATGCTTGGCAGGTATGTTGTTACATCGTACTGTAATGTATTAGTATGCTGATGAGAATTAGAACTTAGTTCAAAATACATACGAGGTCAATGTCATTAGTTCTGTAGATACAGTATTAAGTCATAAACCAAATCTGGCCAATACAAATTTTGACACTATATGAATTGTTAATAAATGCCTAAAACAAGTCGAAAAGTCCTGCGATCATGAAAGTTGGTAAGACACATCCTCATGTTGTCTGTACACAATCACATTACAATCTAACAGCTGCTGAGAAATTTCACCAATAACCTTACTACCCACAAATCCACATCACTAAATGGATGAAAAGACTTTAACCTTAATGACTGTCCAAACTGTTCACACTTTCCAAGAAGTCCATCCTGGACTAAACCCCAAATGGATCTTCACAAAAGCTGAAGTTCACAAGTACACAAATGAACTCGTGAAACACACAGGTTCTGTGTTCCCTTTAACATTTACATCTGGAGACAACAGGGAGCATGGCCTCACCTCGAACAGGTATCACAAGCTGCGGACTTCCTCACACATTCCTGCAACACTTGTTCCTTTGTGCTCCTGTGCCTTTGTAGTTATGAGCAGGTTGGTTGTTAGGCTTGCCATTTACAGTGGGTATGGAAAGTATTCAGACCCCTTTAAATTTTTCACTCTTTCTGTCATTGCAGCCATTTGCCAAAATCAAAAAAGTTCATTTTATTTCTCATTAATGTACACTCAGCACCCCATCTTGACAGAAAAAAACAGAAATGTAGAAATTTTTGCAAATTTATTAAAAAAGAAAAACTGAAATATCACATGGTCATAAGTATTCAGACCCTTTGCAGTGACACTCATATTTAACTCACATGCTGTCCATTTCTTCTGATCCTCCTTGAGATGGTTCTGCTCCTTCATTGGAGTCCAGCTGTGTTTAATTAAACTGATTGGACTTGATTAGGAAAGGCACACACCTGTCTATATAAGACCTTACAGCTCACAGTGCATGTCAGAGCAAATGAGAATCATGAGGTCGAAGGAACTGCCCAAGGAGCTCAGAGACAGAATCCTGGCAAGGCACAGATCTGGCCAAGGTTACAAAAGAATTTCTGCAGCACTCAAGGTTCCTAAGAGCACAGTGGCCTCCATAATCCTCAAATGGAAAAAGTTTGGGATGACCAGAACTCTTCCTAGACCTGGCCGTCCAGCCAAACTGAGCAATCGTGGGAGAAGAGCCTTGGTGAGAGAGGTAAAGAAGAACCCAAAGATCACTGTGGCTGAGCTCCAGAGATGCAGTAGGGAGATGGGAGAAAGTTCCACAAAGTCAACTATCACTGCAGCCCTCCACCAGTCGGGGCATTATGGCAGAGTGGCCCGACGGAGACCTCTCCTCAGTGCAAGACACACGAAAGCCCGCACAGAGTTTGCCAAAAAACACATGAAGGACTCCCAGACTATGAGAAATAAGATTCTCTGGTCTGATGAGACCAAGATTGAACTTTTTGGCATTAATTCTAAGCGGTATGTGTGGAGAAAACCAGGCACTGCTCATAACCTGCCCAATACAATCCCTACAGTGAAACATGGTGGTGGGAGCATCATGTTGTGGGGGTGTTTTTCAGCTGCAGGGACAGGACGACTGGTTGCAATTGAAGGAAAGATGAATGTGGCCAAGTACAGAGATATCCTGGAAGAAAACCTCTTCCAGAGTGCTCAGGACCTCAGACTGGGCCGAAGGTTCACCTTTCAACAGGACAATGACCCTAAGCGGACAATGACCCTAAGCACACAGCTAAAATAACAAAGGAGTGGCTTCAGAACAACTCTGTGACCGTTCTTGACTGGCCCAGCCAGAGCCCTGACCTAAACCCAGTTGAGCATCTCTGGAGAGACCTGAAAATGGCTGTCCACCAATGTTCACCATCCAACCTGACAGAACTGGAGAGGATCTGCAAGGAAGAATGGCAGAGGATCCCCAAATCCAGGTGTGAAAAACTTGTTGCATCATTCCCAAGAAGACTCATGGCTGTACTAGCTCAAAAGGGTGCTTCTACTCAATACTGAGCACAGGGTCTAAATACTTATGACCATGTGATAGTTCAGTTTTTCTTTTTTAATAAATTTGCAAAAATTTCTACATTTCTGTTTTTTTCTGTCAAGATGGGGTGCTGAGTGTACATTAATGAGAAATAAAATGAACTTTTTTGATTTTGGCAAATGGCTGCAATGACAGAAAGAGTGAAAAATTTAAAGGGGTCTGAATACTTTCCGTACCCACTGTATACTGGCTTTTTAACCCTGATGACATTTTTAGTTTGTCTGTGTATTGAAATATATTTGCCTGTGCAGTAGAGTCACTCTGGTACAGTCAAGAACAGATGAACAGAAATTTAAATTAAGTCATGAAAAGATATGAGGGCAAGGTATGTTATAAAAAACAAGTTAAGGCACTCTTGGTAGTGATGCAGGGATGATTAGCATTTAGCAGTCAAGCTCCTGTCAGTGTATTTTATTATGGCATATCCTTCTGATACCCAGCCTATTCATTTATGTACTCTGCAGTCTCCATTTTGTCTGCATGAAAACAAAGTCCCCATCATCCCACACAAACACATGAGAGATCATTGGAAATGCCAGGATGTCCTCTATTTAGCATATCCTGGCCTTAGTAGAAGAGCTCAAATTACAAGATATACAACAAAACCAAAGTCCACTACAGAGGACTTAAATTAATAGGCTGGGTCTCAATTTCTGATATGTGTCCTGATGCATTATTGAATACATGAAAAATGCACATGGGGATACAGGTTGCAATTTATAGTATGTGTGGGTTGAAACCAAGTGTGCTCTTGGTTCCATGGAAATAGTTCTTATTCATCTTAACAGTAAATTTCAGTTTGCAGACACAATAATAATGTGTAAGTAACTAAAATTTTAGTGGAAAATATTTACCACAATGTTTCACGCCACTTCATGTCATCAGTGTACATGCAGGTAACATTACAGTAAAAGACACATGGGTTTTTGTACTTTTGTGCGAGTGTAAATGTTGCAAAATGACATTTCCTAATATTTCACTCATGCTTCATGCACACATCCATTACATTACTTCGTTTTAATCATATTTTTATCCAATATAATACAAAAAGGGGAAAACATTTCTCATCACTTCCCCTGTCTTCTCAGTGATAACATTCCCAATCACCTGATTATAAGTCATGTCAATGGGATGTACTTCCTATATTCCAGTGTGTTTTCTGTATATAGTTTTTGGTTTGTTTAATTGTAGCTTCGGTCACATGTGTGTGCTTACACTGAATCAACTGTTCACCATGTGATAGAGTTAACTGTGAGACAGCAAATAGCTGGATTATAGGGAAAAAGTTTTAAAAAATTATGTTTTGTCATGTTAGTGAAATGCTGTAATGGCTGAGTTTCCAGCGAACAGAGGAAGAAAAGTGGATAAACTCTACTACACTCATTTCAGTCAGCGCCTCATTTGCAAAAATAAGTAAACTTAGTTCTTTTTTTGCCTTAATAAAGGTCAAACTGTGTAACCACAAATAACAAGAAAACAAATGTGGGAGGAATCAGCTGACCAACATTAAATTTATGAAATGCTGGACACAACAACTTAAAGATTAGAGAAGTAGTCCTGACACGGGAATAGAAAATTTGAATCCCCTGTAAATGGGAAAGTCTGAAAACAATGCAGTCTGCCTCACACAAAAATTTTGTTTAGCAAGGCAGTTTACTTCCAAATTCTGTGAAAACAGCTGTTACACCCTGCAAGTCACCAAAAGTCCAACAAAGCTAAAAGAAAGCTAAGTGTCCTGCCACAGTACTGTATGTTTGAGTCACCTCTCTTACTCAGAGACTGCATCTGACTAAATGCTTGTGGTCTTCGTGCTGCTGGACAAACTGACTATAAATAATGTGAAAACAGGTTGTTGACAGTCCCACAGAAAACAGTCAGCACTGCAGCTCCTCTCTGCTGTATGCTAGTTAGCCTCTTAGTCTCTTATGTTAACTAGGAGTATAATTATTTAAATATGCCGAATTTGCTCTTAATAGTTCTTGTTTTCTATGTACTATTTCATGTACTAATACCTATCAATGAATCATTTTGGTCGTGAGGAAAACTTTAAAATGTGGAAAATTTCAGGCAAGTTCGGGCCTATAAAGTTTCAGTGAGGTCTTCACGGGTTTATGGGTGTCTAATTGCGATGGACATTGGAGTTAGTTGTATCTGCTGAAAGTGTGAGTCAAAAACAGGTGTTTTATATTTGTGTGTTTAAGTCTGACTGAGTTCAGGGTTTTATTTATTTCCTTACTCGCTTCCATTACCTGTTCGTCAGGGCCGCTCACCTTCCAGGTGACAGTAGTCAGACGGCGGTAGCAGCTAGCTAGGGGACAGAGCATAACAGTTAGCAGCTTAAAAAAAACATATCTCAATTCAAAGCTAAAAGAAGAGGAAATATTAAGCTTACATTTGTGTGGTGTCCGGGAGAAGCGCACAAATAAACGCTAATGTTGCTCAGCGCCTTTAAACAGGCAGCTGTTTGCTAACACGGTCATCATGCTGCCCCCAAGTGGCAGATTGAGGTTTAGTTCCTACCTGTTAAATAATAGGCAAGCTTTTAGTTTGGCTGTTGTTTCTATTGATTATGAAAACGATCTGACGCGATTAAACTAACCCTCTGAGAAACTATGCAAATGTCAGGATGAACGCCACTTCCTTTGGACGTAAAACTAGAAGTCAAAAAATGTCAAACTGTTGGTACTGAACAGAGAAAACAAAAGCACAGAAGGTAAGGGCTGAGGCGGGAAGTCAATCTGTGACATGCTGTGGTGGTTATAATGTACATATGTGTGTACATTCTTACTGTTAATCATTGCTTCTCTTTCAGATATGTTTACTTAACCTGGGTTTTTTAATAATCCACTGGTGACCTGTCCAGGGTGTACCCCTGCCTTTCACCCAAAGACAGCTGGGATAGGCTCCAGCAGATCCCTGTGACCCTAAATAGGAATAAGTGGGTATAGATAATGGATGGAAGGATGTTTTTTAATCCCACAGAATGAAACTTAATTTTTGTCAATTTTGGTTAATACTATGTTTAATTCATTTAGTTCTTTTTCATCACCATTTAAATCACCTTAGCTTTAGTACAAACTCAGATATTTGTCCTTAAACATAAAGCTGAAAGAAACCAAAAATATATAAAAAAGATAAATCTTCTGTCAACCTCCCAAATTATAAAGTTGTACTATTTGTACGTACATACAACAGTATCATCTAAAAAAAAAAGGCTATAATACAGTCTATTCACATATAAAATGATTTATCTCCATTTTTTTTGTGTGTTTTTTCAAAATTGTATGTATGCCTGCACATAGCTAAAAAATATTAATAATTTCTAACTACCATCATATGTCTGAGCTTGGATCAAAATTATATTCATACATACATATAGAAATAAATAAAGTTACAGTACAGTGGCATTGGAAGCATTTTTGTTCTTATAATTAAAATGATCAGGAACAGGCACCAGCTATCCATCAGTGAAAAGACAGACTTCTTTGACTACGTGAAATTATTGCCTGCCTGACCTTTTATTATGTCTCCATGTTGCCTGATCTCAGAAAGTAATTTGGTAGATACAGTGTTAGACTGTTTTTGTGAGCTGCAATAACAAGTAAATTTCCCCACTGTGGGATCAATAAAGTCTGAAATTGAGCTTGCTCTTGATCTTGATTGTTATTGACAAAAAATAAAAAGTAAAAAATACAAAATAAGATCCAATTTTTGTTTAAACTACAAAAGATTTTTGTTTAGTTTTTGATGTATCAAATACAGTTACTGTTCCTAATCCTAACCTTTCACTAACCTTACACCAAGTCATAAAAATCAGTGATTCACACAGTGGCAACCAGCATCTACCTAAGGCCTCGACTCTTGAACCCTGAGTTTAAACCATGGTTATGGTTGCGTAGTCTGCTGGTTTTCAAATCCAATTATGACAGATACAACCGGAAAATGAAATGGTAAAACACCTAATAGTACAGTAGGGTAAAACGTAATTTCTTGGTTACACAGTGTAGGTTTGTAGGCCACCAGACTATACAATCTAGCAGCAGCGGAAGCTGCCTTGCATTTGTGGTAAACATCATTTTGGCCTAGTTTGTTTCTTTACACATCAGCAGCTCCCTCTGAGCCCACACATGGTGACACTCAAGAAGGAATGATGAAGAGAAACCCAAAGCCCTGTGATGTGGATTTTTTTGTTTCTTCAAAAGCTTACACCTGTGATTGTGTCACCAGACAAATCTGAAAATGAAGCTCGCATCAGCTTGTTCCCCTACAGTAAGTTTTTTCCTCCATTTCCTCCATTTCCTCCCTCTGCGGCCTCCCCCCCCCTCTTTCCACTGTTCTTCCTTCCTTTCCTTCCTGCCCTGAGGTATTGTTTGACAGCACTGGGGCTGAGCTTCATCGCATGATGACCACACAATCCTGGGATTTCATGATGTAATCCATGCGCAAAATCATCAAAGAACAAAGGAGTTTTTTTCTCAAAGTGTCTCAGATATTGCAGGGGGAGTTACATGTGGAGAACATGACACCATATGATTTGGAGAGGACTGACAAAGATTCAGGCACATGGGGAAAGGAAAAGGGCATCCAGATACAATATGAAGGCTCAAACTGCTGAGTTTTAGTTTCCAGTGTTATTTTCGCCTGCTCCATGAAAAGAGGTATTTGTCAGTTGGAGGAGTGCGGTGGGTGTTTGCGAGTTACATATTACAGATGACCTCTGAATAGGAAAATGTGTTTTGCTATCAGCCTGGAATGGTTCAACCGATTGTAGTACGATAGAAAAAATATACAGTATACAGAGTCGGTAGGTAATGGCACCTATAAACATAATTGCTTTTTGTCAGTTTTTATTTATATTTTTATATTTTATATTTTACAAAAGAAAGACAGTAAAACATGTAACTCTGGGAAAGGTTTCCCATTTATTCCTCAGAGAAAAGATCCATCACATATAGTGGGTATATACTGTGCAAGTTCACTTTTTTACAACTATGAAGATCCTTTCTTACCAGTTTTTAGTTATTGCTTTTTGTAGGCAGTTTTACAGAGCTACAGATCACTTCTTAACAGCTTCTTTTGCTATCAAGCAATCTCAGTTTGTTTTTGTAAGATGTGATTAAAAAAGCTAATTACCCTCATTTCCTGGTGTTTATAAATTTGTGTTGTTCCTCCACTGATTAAGGTCTGATTTTAACTTGCCTTTAACGATAACACTAATAGAGATAGGAGTGTAGCCTGTACTGTATGTTAGTTTCCTATACACTCTAAATACACCGGATACGATAACCAAGAACTTCGTGCAGTGAATCTTCTTATGAATAATCAAAAGTCGGTGGGTGAGTGAGAAGAGGAACGTTAAGAAATGTGTGTATTTAAATGTGTTGGTATGTGTGTATCATGTGGGTGTATATAATGATGGTAACGGTGATATCATCATGTAAGGTGTTGCGGTCAATTTGTGTTTGCATGTTGGAATGAAACAGTCATTGCCATAATGAGAGGAATGATTTCATCTCCACTTTTAGACACATTAATTGATCCTGTAAAAGTAAAATTTTAATATTCAGTGTGTTAACACTTGGGTCCTGACAAGTTTCCAATACACAGAAACGTGCAGTTCACTCAAAGCTACACTGAGGGTTCATGGAGACTAATGGTGGCACAAGTCCTCCATTACTGGCCGACCTCAGTGACTACCTGATCACTGGCATATTAGAATCATAATGCATTACTGAACTGGCCTCCACTGTCCAATGACCAGAGACAGGCAAATACACCAAAGAGACAAAAATGACCAGAAGGCGCACAAAATGTCCACAAAGACACAATTAGATATGGAAATCACCTAGAAGAACCTAACAAGTAACTACAAAGAGACAAAAAGATGACACAAAGAGACAAAAATCAACTGCAAGAGACAATAAATAACCACAGACGTGAATTCAACCATCACTGAGAGATAAAAAAAAACTACCACAGAGGAATTAAACAGCCACAAAGAGAAATAAAACCACAAAATGATTAAAAAATTACCACAAAGAGGAACAATACAACCACAAAAAGATGAAAAATGCCAACAGGCACGTATTTGACATTCATTTAACATACTGAGTAAACAATATGTTTACAATATAAATGTATATAAAACTAGTGCTTTAAATGCAAGTGATTTTAAATCCCTTTACAAATGTGCTAGATCTCTCCCTACCCATTCAAAAGGTTTAAATCCCCCTATGTGTCTTCAGCAAATAAACAGAACAAAGAAAATATAAAAACTAATTGAGTGTGCTACTAACAATAAGCACTGACATATGAAAGCAGAACTTAATGGGCCTTTCAGGCCCAAAAAGCCCACAGACTTTGAAAGTTTTAGCTCACACACAGAAGGTCAAGTGAGAAAGTGAAACAGGGAAACTCAAAGAGAGACAGTGGCCAATAAGCAGAAGTGTAAGAACCTGTTTGTTTGGTGGTTGGAACTGACTTGCATCATCTCTCAGTTCTGAAACAGAAAGGCAAGTGTTGCCAAGTTTGCTTTAACCTTGCTTTCTCTTTTGGGTCTGAGGTATATTTAAAACAATGAATTGTGTTTTTAGACGAATACATTTTGTCATAAGGAAACCAGCAACAGAAAAAAGTTTCCATAGTATGCTACTCTTAGGGCATTTTAAAGCAACATTAATAAAACATTACACTGCAGTGTAATGGATTAACTGACTGCTAAGCTATTTATTAATGTTTTATTTCTTAAAATTTGTTCTTAGGCTGTTTATTAATGTTTTTGTCAGAAATTATAACTTTTTCTGTGGGAACAGATAAGCAAAGGCTGGTGTAGCAAAGACTGGAGTATAATCAGATAATAAATAATAAATAATCATATAAAATGTCCTCATAGAAGAGGTTATACTATACTGTACTATACAAATAATGCACATAAATAACACTAAAATGTTTTAATGTTCTATTTGATAACAACAATGCAGTCTATATTTGGTGGAGTGATTACACAATTTCACATTTCTGTGGTATTTCAAAACATCTGCTCATGATGGTGAGTGTGAACCGTAGCAGCTACATACATCTGAGTGTGGCTCAAGTCAGTAATAAACTCAAAATGTTTATGTTATGTTCACGTTATGTCTATGATTTTAGTGTCAGTCAGTGTGTGTGTGTGTGTGTGTGTGTGTGTGCGTGTGTGTGTGCAATATTTGCTTAATTTCACTGTGTAATTTCAAAAACACCTACTTTCCCATCCTGAAACCGCGACTCCTGTCGGGTTCCACAGTCTGATAAAACTCCACTAAAAATTCTGTGACTTCTCTTTCCCTACTGGCTGTGGCTCTTTTCTCTCCACGGCCCAGGTTACTCTGCTGCTCCCTTTTGCACCGTCTCCGCTAACAGAGTGACATCACTGGAGTTTCCCTTTCTGCAGTAGCAGCACCAGCTGTCACAGCATAAATACTACGAGCTCTCTGGCAGAAGTTCATTCTAACACAATAGCAACACGGAGAGCATCTTCACAGCATCCATCCCAATTTTTGGTGAAGTCTCTACGATCAAAGCTGTGAACAGCATGGTGACATACACAACCGCCCCAGGGGATGTAGAGATGGGTCTTGACGTGAGGACGGTGGATTTGGTAGAAAAGAAGTCATCTACAGGATGGATATGGAAGATGTTTGGGGCCCTTCTCATCGTGGCCCTTTGTTTAGGAGGCGTCTTCTTCGCTTTTTATTGGACTGGAAGGCCAGAACTGATGGTAAGAATTGGCTTTCTCTTTTTAAAATCCTTTAAAACCCTGTGTTTTCTGGCAAAAAAGAAAAATTCTGTTATCTCATCAATCTCTTTTTTGCTTTCCTACAGACAGAATCAGGAGCAAAAACAGAAGCACTAACAGGGACGCAGACTGCTGAGAAAACAGGTGAATATAAGTGTGGCTGCTCATTTACAAATTCTGATGGGTTTTAGGGATATTTAAGTGTCTGTGGATTATTTGAGAGAAGCTCACATTTTGCTTTCCCCCTCAGATACCCAGTACCCACTGAAAACATTCAGCAGCACAGCCAAGGCAGCTATTCATTTAGAAGGTGAGTCATAGCCTACCTTCACTTGGATCTCAGTAAACAATGGCTTCATGATTCTGTCTTATAAAAGAGCCATTCATGCTATTTGTTCCTCTATGTCATGTTAAGAGCTGTTAATAAGGAAGTTACAGCCTTGGTCACTCCACTGTCATAATGACATACCTCACTCCTGAGATTAACACTCTATGTTGATACCAAAGTCTTCCATAGATGTAAAACCACTTCTTCTTCTGTGTTTCCAGGTAGCTACGATGAAGTCGGCACAAACCCAAGCCTGGAGTGGAGGAACGATCAAGGCCAGGCATTTTCTCAGGGTGACTTTAAACTGGTAAAAAATGAGATCTATATCCCACAAACTGGCCTCTACTTCGTCTACAGCCAGGCATCATTCAGAGTCTCCTGCAGTGATGGTGACGATGATGGAGCAGGAAAACACTTCACACCTCTCAGCCACAGGATCTGGCGCTACTCAGACTCCATCGGCGGCAAAGCCTCGCTGATGAGTGCTGTGAGGTCGGCGTGCCAGAACACTGCTCAGGAGAACAGCATTGAAGATGGGCAGGGCTGGTACCATGCCATATATCTGGGTGCAATGTTTCACCTGAACAAAGGAGACAAACTGTGGACGGAAACCAACCAGGTCTCACAGCTGGAAACTGACGAAGGCAAGACCTTCTTTGGTGTGTTTGGACTCTGAAATGACTCTTTGCTGTTATAGTAATAGAGAGCATGGAGATGTCCAGACAATGCCATGTCTTTTTTTTTTTACTTTATTCATCTTCATGGTGATATAGAAATGTTTAAATCTCAATGGAGATAAAGCTTGTAGCCGAACAGGCTGTGCTGATTTTTACAATCTTACAAACTGTAACAGTTTGCAATATTATAGGCACTTTTGGTACATTATTTATGCTGACCTCAGATTGTAGTAGGCTAGTTCTCTGCTGTATCAGATGACGACACAGCTCTTTTTTAGAGAGTTTGGCTTAAGGATTATGAGGACTATGTACATAGTTATTGTCGCATATTCTTACAATCTGAGTATTTATTTGTATTTATTTATTTTTAAATGGTTGGGATAAGGTATTAAATATTTTATTTATACATGTTCTGTGCACACAAACTTCATTAAAATGAAAAGAAAGCTACAATTTTGTGTCACTATGAAGGATGAACTCATTTCATAGCTGAGATACCAAATAGAGTCACAGCTGATTTGGCAAACAGCTCCAGCCAGCCAGGACAGTAGCTCACACAGACACTTTGCAGTGGGCTCATTAGATTATTTGGCAAAAGCTCTGAAATTCCTCCATACCCAGAAAATATTTCCTTTGTTAGATTAGACAAGGGGAATTTCCTACTTTTTTTGAGTCTCACTGTGCTGTGTCAGGTGGAGGCCCGCAGAAGCCTCAGCCCAGAGTGGGTTTTCCCCAGTGACATCCCCCCCTCCACCAAACCACCCACCCACCCACCCACACACACACATACTCACATACACACAGACACCTCTCCCACACACAAACACACCCTACAGTACAAACTCCCTCCTCCTCCACACCACGAACCCATTTCCCTTTATTACTGCATACCTCAGCTTCAGTCAGCTGGAAAGAGACATGTCATAAGAGGGAGTGTGTATGTGTGTTGTGTGTGGGATAATGGGACAACACAGCTGGTTTTGTCAAGTTGTCATCATCTAAAAACATACATTATACAAATACTGGATGCACTTGGGAGCAATTTGTCCTCTTTAGTTTCAATTGTCAACAAACATCAACTTAATGTCTGAGTAATGAGGTTCTCACTGGCCTTTGCAGCTGGTCATTGTGTTGAAACCTTTTCCCACTTTCATTTAATGATATCCTTTTCAGGTGTTTATTTACTGTTTGGCTTAACCTGGAGAAAAATATCAAGTTTTATTAACAAATATGCTCAACCTAGCAGAGTGATTGCATAATGGTCCTAATGAGTCAGAAAAACAATAAATAACTGGTGACATCTAGTGGATTGTGTAAACATCTCAGCTACGTAATGCACCGAGTACTGAGACTCTTTTAAAGATAAATGCTGAATAAATAATGAAAGATTTGTGATTCTAATCCAGCATTGTTGGAGCTGAAAAAAAGTTAATGAAAAAAAAGCTTCAGTGTAGTGTTTTACCTCTAGCTCTCTGTTAGTACATTTAGGTGAAACACTAGATATCACTAAAACACAAAAAAAAACAGTGAAAAAACAACTATTTTATTTATGATACCCATATATTTGCATACACATACTCTGAAATATATTAACATTTACGATCATAGATATAGTGAATACAAATATCCCCAAGTTCATGTATATTGTCATATATGTGCAAGATAAAACATTTCCTAAATTATTTCTGCATTCATATGTTACACTATCTGATCCAGGTACTGCAGTTAATAAATATGGCCTATTTCATTCATTTATGACTGTCCTTCTACATACCCTGAGCTAAAATGTACAAGAATAACAGCAACATAAACTGGAATAATTGTAGTTTGTTCAGCTTAAAGTGCACACTGAAATATACTGTATATATTTAAAAATATCTAATAGTATTGTTTTACCCGCTAACAAAGCTGGTCAGGTATCATTGCTTTATAAAATCTGGAAATTGCTCATGAATGAAATAGTACATCCAGATTAACTGCTGATTAAGTACAGTATGTCACATTACTTATATCCTTCATTGATACATTTACAACTGTTATTTAAAGGCAAAATGAGAAAAGTAAATACAAAAACAACAAAAAAAAAAATCATCCATGGAGCGGAGTCATGGAAAACATAAATAAAAAAAAACATCCTTTCAAAATAAAAACCCTTACAAGAACAATGTGTAACAGATTCACACATGTATTTTGAGGAAAAAATTTAATAATGGAATATTTCTCTGAATATCTACAGAAATAGCCATAGTTGAAGCCCCACATCTCACCACACTCCTGCTGTAGAAAGCAATTTTGACTTTATTTTTAGGAGGAAGTATTATAATTTGAGTTTTCCAATTTTGGATTTGTGTATCCCTATATGTTATTACCTACCTACATAAGAATCGGCTATACTGCTGCTGCTGCAGTGGTCAGTGATATCTTCAAGATACAACAGATGCAGAATGAGGGATTTATTTGATGGCTACTACTATACTGCTAAGTAGATATAACACAGATCTCACATTGTAAAACATTATTTCAAATGGCAAAACTCTCAAAATGGGTCCTCTACATCAGCAGTAAGCTTTGATCCTGTTCTCCTTTAAAATGGGACTAATATTCATACATCAGTGAAGGACTGGCTTTTAAAGATGCAGTGCTGCAGCTGAGTACACAATCCTGACAACAAACATCCATACCGTACATGCCAAGCTGCAGGGCCGTTCCAAAGTATGGCTATTTAATAATGCACATTATCACTTTTCATTGAAACCAGTTTTCAATACGGTCAAGCTCAACCACTCTTCAAATAAAACAATGGAAAAAAACTATACATTGCTTTGTGCCTTTGTAAATGTCAGTTTTCACAATGCTCCTGAAAAGTAAACAAATAATTGAACATCAATTCCATGACAAAACAGATCAGATATTACAGAACAATATAAATCACCACTGTATGTGCATGTCTAGTCAACAAAGTCAAGACACGAAAGGTGGAGACGGTATAGCAAAGACACAAACACAAACGTTTCCTTTTAAGATCCTCGATGCAGTGCCTCCACAACAAAACAAGAAAACGAATGTGGGAGAGGAATGATTAGGAGATCTATCCATTCATTTGGCCTTTGAAAAAGACCTTGAGTGCTGCTAGTCTGAGATGTGCTTGTCACTGTGTTGACCAGTCACAGGTGCCTTATTTCTGGGTTCAACACAGTGAGATCAAACTGTCAGGATGGGTGTTACCTGTGTGACTCTCCCCGAAGCTGCCAAGTATAAAGCGCTCCTGTGTACTTATTTGTGCTTCCACTCTGGATTTTTAAACAATGTCACTACATCGCTGTGCTCATTGGCCAAGCTTGTGAAAGTCACAGTGTCTTGTTGTGTTTCGTGTTCACCATGTGCACTGTGTCTCCCCACCCTGTGCCTCGCCTATTTATACAGCAGTGGGATCTGGCTGTTGTGACAGTGGTTGCGGCTCATTTTGCTGTCCGCTGGGTACAGGTTGGAGGAGTTGGAGAAGGAGGGTGGGAGAGAGTGGTTGTCCGTGGTGGGGTTGGGGTAGCCGGGCGGGGGAAGCAGAGACTTGGGATCCGGCTGGGATGAGGGTGGAGGGGCACTGTGGTTCTGATTCTGGCCTGTGGAGGGTCGGCGGCGGTTTCGTAGAGCTTGTCGCTCAGCCAGCTGGTTGCGGAGTGCTGATACCCTCTCTTCTTTCTAAAAATGCAAGCACAAGAGAGTGGCTGCATTGTTTTTGTTTGAATGACTAGTTATGCTTTTGTTTAAACATATCCCGCTGTTGTTCTCTCTTGTTCTTTTTCTAAATGTACATTTTTACCTCTATATCTTTTGTTTTGTGTGCTTTTATTCTGCATTGTTATGCAGTCAGCTTTATCGTCAACATTAGAACTTCATTTCAAAATGGAAATTAAAAGCAATATACACTTTGGCCAGACACAACCATACTTAAATTACATAACTACTTACATAAATACCACTCTTCTTTCATCCTAATTGGAAGAAGATATTACATGGCATCCTTTTCATATGCAGCATCTCTGTTAATCAGGAGATCTCAGTATGGCACATACACAAACACTGTTGCACATGCTGTCCCACAGTATATGAACCTTTTAGAGAGATGATGTTTAAATATTGTGCTCACCTCCTGGATGATCTTTTGCAGCTCCCTGTTCTCTCGCTCCAGCTGCCTGGATTTCTCCTCGTCATTGTTGTTGGTGGACGAGCCGGTCTTTAGGGTGTCCTGCTGCTCCGACTGCCACTCACCGCGGGTGATGAGACGCCGCATCTGGACCGCCACAGGAAGAGCAAGTCAATAAAGAAGGAATTCAGGTCTGAGCATACACTGAGCCACATGAATAATGCATTTCCTGAGAACCTCTAATGAGAACACATTTTTAATATTTGCAGCCCTTTTAGCCAAATCACTTGCATTTTGTCCAGAAACTTAAATAATCTAAAGTGTTTCCTCTTTCCTCTTGTTCTTGCTTTGGCAGCCTTTGTAGTGCAAAGCTTCCTGAAATCCTGGTGTCTTTTTTTTCTTGGACTTTCATTTAATGAAGTTTCAATTTCTGTAGGTGGCACTCTTTAGTCTGTCTGCACAGTCTGTTGCAGTACTCATAATAACCTCTTCTTCTATTTATTCCAAAGAAATAACTCCGGCTCCTTCCGAACATGTAAAACATCACACTTTGTTTGAGCCACAGTAAACAAAAACATTTACAGCATCTACACATTTTAACAAAATTAGCTATTTTAATTGAAATGTCAGATTAGTACCTTAAAGTTGAAAGCACAGACAGATTAAAGATTTGATCATTTAAGTAGCTTTCTTATTTGATCCAGTCCAGTACTGCATTTCATTCAAACATCCTGGCCTGTTTTGCCAGTTTTCATTGAACTTCCTGAGGTTTCAGAAGTTTGTCATTTTCATGCGCCATGCAGCTGAGCCTGCTGACACCTAACATGTTTGACCTCTGGTTTCACTATACAATGTTATCGTATTTTCCAATTCATAAAAGGTGTTAGTCACGAGTCAGAGCACCTTGGGTACAAACAGCACCACCATCGTGATGTAGGCAGAAAAGACAATTGCTAGAGAAGCAAAGGCAAACGAAGCATCCTGCTGTGAAGAGAGGATCATAGTCACTGGGGCCGTGATCAGGCACAACACCTGCAGGAAGAGACAGGCAGAAACAGACAGAGAAAACAGAAAGAAAGAGATTGAGGAGGAGGAAAAAATATAAGAGGTTTGAAGTAAAGAGAAAGTAGACAGCGGTGGTTAGAGCAGAGGAGGTGGAGGATCAAGTAAAAATGGAGAGCGAGAGAAGGAGGGGGGAGGAAAATCACATCCATAAAAGCATTAGGCATCTGTTTATCATTCTGGGGAGGGCTCCCATGTGAAAACAGCATTAAAAAGTCATGACTAAAGCGGCAACAGCGCACTGACAATCACCACATTGTCATCTCATCTCATCTAAAGCTCACAGCTTAGCAAAGAGAAATGAGGCCCCTTTACAGACACATTAACTATTGACATCATCATAAAACTGAAATGTATCATATCGTAACATAAAATAACAACATAGACTTGTCTCACATTATAGAACCATGTGATGAAATGAGCACGCAAGCTGCATTTAATGTTCGCATAAATAATCATGAATGATAGATCAATGACAAATCCTCTCCTTGACTAAAGAATCCATTTATTAATTAGATATCCACAGAGCCTAAGCTGATAAATGTTTGGTTGTTCATTAGGATGCTTCCTCTTTTATTTATTGATTAGAACCACAGCAAGAGGCTCTGCAAAATGGTGGTTTAAAAAGTAAACTAAGTTAAACTTTTCCTTTCCTTTTTATGAAAACAGGAAAACTGACAAACTGCATTTTTCACACATTTTACGCCAATTTTAAAGTTACCCTGTGTCAGGAGTGTCACAATATGGCAGCATGTATTTGTCTAAAGTGGCTAAAGTGAACATAATGGCAGCTATTTCAGTGTAAAGTGCATCCTAGGTGCCTCCGTTTAAGATGATTCACTTGGTATTAACAGCCACTGAAAAATGTTTATGACTGACGGCTGCATTTACCACTGTACTTTAGTGTCTAAATGGGTATATTTTTAAACCTTTTCCTGTCATAGGGCAAAGTAATAGCTTCATACAAAAAACACTGTGTGTATGTGTGATATGCGCCATCTACATGAAAAATAAAAACGCTTAAACCTCACTTTGTAGAGATTTCTACACACACACACACACACACACACACACACACACATTTATATATGTACACACACGGTCAGCACTAAAACTAAGGTACAAAGCACTCAGCTGTACCAGCAGCTACTCTCCAGAACAATAAAAGTTTGTGATGTATTCTTCTGTATTTTATTGATTTTATTTAACATTTATTTCACCGGGAGGCCCCATAGAGAACAGGTTTTCATTTTACAAAGGAGACCTGAGATATCATTGTTAGTAACAAAAGCACTGCAGGCACCATAAGCATCAAAATTTATGATTCATATTAGACAGCAGCTTGTGCTGGGAGTATTATGATTTGGACAGAAATGCATCCAGGGACCGATACTTCAGAAAATAAAATCTCAAGATGCACTTGTGGAAAAGTTTAAATATTTTATAAATAAACCTGTTTCTGGATTTTATATTGATTCAACATATCATTATCCCAACATGTACCTTTCAGTACTTTATACTTGATTATTAGTTCGTGATGTTCAGCACATCCCAGAGATTGTTTTGAGATATGGAAAGTTGTCATTTATATCCTAGTGTTTTCAGAATGGTCAGCTACTTTTAGGATTTTTGAAGAGCAAGGGAAAATAGTGATTCTGTCACCAAAACACAACTAACAAAAAAAAAATGCTAAAAATTTTACACTTTATTGTAGCAGCACCAAAGGTATTTCAGTGTAATGTTCTGTCACATTTAGGCAGTTATCTACTCAAATGAGGAATTAAAAGAGCATTAAGTTATCATAACTTCATTAACTTTTATAAATGGCCACGTGTTGTCTCTTAGGAACGAGTCTTTAAGCCCTTGCAGCTGAAATATCTCACTCTCTTACTCTGATAGGTTGCTGTTTTATTCTAAAATGAGCAGGAAAGGAGTTTCTGAAAACCAGAAATTTCAGCACCAGTCAAAGTAACCATGAAGGCACTGACATTGATAAATACCCCAGAGATATACTGTGGCCATTTTGTGCTTTGGGGCAATAAAAAAAAAAATCGTGTTTACTGGCACTTTAATGTTATTCAGCATGTTACAGAACACTCTTCACAGAGGGAGAAATACAGCAAAAAAAAAAAAAAGATGCCAGACAAGCAGGAGTTGATGGTGTTTCTTTTTTGGACTTACAGCAACGTTGTAAATAGCCATCCCTACAGCCCGATGGTCATTGATCTTTTCTGTGGAGACAGACTTGGTCTCATAAGCCAGAAATATGCCCAGCAGCAGCAGCAGACCCTTGTAGCCATAAACCACACCTGCGGGAAAAGAGAAAACAGAGAGAGAATTCAGGTAAAGAGTGAATGAGCATCATGTCTAATGGAACAGAGGCAGTCATTTAATTTATGGAGCACTATATAAAACTATATATATATATATATATATATATATATATATATACATACACACACACACACACATGGAGCCAAATGGTTTATCATTTAGAAAACAGAACAAATTGATCAATCAAACTGCACATGAATGTGTGTGTGATTAAATGGTTACATTTTTTGTGCTCAAAAAAAGATACGGCCACTTTCAGAATCTTTACTTCTCATTCACTATTTAGTCTTTTGAATAGACAATTTTGGAGTATAATGATAATGTAGCTAACAGAAGTCTCGTTTTTTGAATTAGCAGAGAATATGTTGTGTATGTTGAAGGATGTGAATATTGAAGCCGCCTTAAAACATCAAAGACCTAAAATCTGAAAGGTGGGGTTTTCAGAGTTGAGTTTTTTCTTGAGAAAAACTCAAGATAAAACAAAACAAAAAAAAAACTCAACTCAGATATCGAAAAGTAAAAAAAAGCAAAACGCTCTAGTTCTCATACATCCACTTACCATGACCTCCTCCTGAACTTTTGGGTCACTTCATTGATTTTATGTGTCAAAACTGATTTAATAGTAACAGGAAGTGCTACATTTCCTGTGAAAACAGCTGTATAATGTCTTATGAGAGTTTGGTGAGAGCTTTCTAAAGACATCTCAAATCCACAGCTCAAAGACTGCCCATCAGACTGAAGTCTAAAAAGACTCCAGCAATTATCACTCAGTGTTGACTTTGATTATGGGAACTGTAGGCTAATAGAGTAAAAGTCAGGATTTCATGACCTTTGCAGCATCAGCCATGCTCATTGGTTGGTCCAGACTGAAACAACAGCGCCATCATCAGTTTGTCATCAATTTTCTATCTATTCTATTTTATATTATAAATTGTTACATTATAAAATCTTTGGTGGTCCCTCAATTGCTTGCTGCCCTTTGTATTCAGAGCCATTCAGAAAATGTCAGTATGCTAAACTAACATGGTGAATATGGTAGAGACTGTACTTGCTTATTTGGTGTCTCTGTGTCAGATTTTGCAATTTTATGGAAGTGGATGCTGAACTGTGAAAGTTCCTCTTTGGGTTTTAAGCCGATGAAAGTAACTCATCATGGGAATTTAAAAAATGATAGATTCATGGTGACTTGACATCACTTGTTTCACTTGCTCCTAGTGAAGGTGACAGCAAGAGTAGCAGGAGTCACGAGTATGAGCCAACTGTACAGAGACCTACAATGTAGATACAATAGATAGTACAGAGCAAAAAGGTTGAGCAGTGCAAAATAGAGAGACAGGCAAGAACAGAGAAACTGTGACTGAGTAAGTTAGACACTTCTTCAGACTGTCCACTGTCTTTATACTGCATGATATTAAAGTGCCATCTTTTCTTCTCTGAGAAAGGAAATGCTATGGGGCAATGGCCCAGTTTGTGACCCACATTATTTGAATTTCAGCACCATTATACTTTCATAAGAACTGCCACGCTAAGAAAGACAGCAGAGAGACAGACAGCAAGAAAGAGGGACTGTGTGGGCTGACAAAAAGCAAAGGAAAGAGGGAGAAAAGCAAGAGAAAAGAAAACAGTAGGAATCAAACGTAGCAGGGTGGGGGGATGGGGGCTGAGGGGGGCAGGGGCTGTTATATGAGACTCGTTTAATTCAGAGTGAATGGCAGCAGCACAGTGTGTATGTGTGTTTGTACACATATGTGTCTGCATATGTCCATGTGTGTGACAAAGATATTCCAAACCAGAGCAAAGAGTGATAAAGAGACAGACTGTGATGTGAGAGGGTAAAAAAACAGAAAAGAAAAAGAAGAGAGGACAGCTACCAAGCCACGTGTTCATCTTCTCAGAGTTGCAGTGTTCCAGTAAGGGCTGAATCAGGACATCCAGATCTTCTTTAGGGGCCTCCTTAGTGAACTTCTACTCACATGGCAGAGCAAGGGAGAGGAATAAAAAGGATAAGAGAGACATAGGAAAGAAGGGGATTCAACAATGAGGCAGCAGCACATTGTTCACATTTGTTCTTTTTTATGATCAGCTTGTCAGACGTTTGTGAAGCACTCTGGATTGCATTAACCTCTACCAAAGGAGCCATACAAATACAATTTGATTCATCACAGGGGCTGAACCTACAGGTTTCAGTGACAAACCCTCTTCTCTAACCTTCAGGCCTCCATTACTCCAGCGTTGCACTGATGTGTAAATAAGCAATGGTATACCTACAATCTAATGGTTTTGCCATATCATTTTAAAAACTAATAATGGGTCTATGTTTTGTTATAGGTTTACAGACCCCATGAAAATGACACTTTGCAAAACCCTGGATATCTGTCTGCTCTTGAAAACAGCAAATCTTCAATATAAATCCAACAAAAACTCTAACCAGTTCATTTAAGAAACTGTTCTCTTGTTCTCTTTCAATCAAACCAGCCAGCTACGCTCAGAACTTATCCAAATGTCCCATTTAAAAGCCTATAATCTTTCACCATGATAGATCCCATCCAAATACCTCATTAGAAGAGAAACTACATCATGGAGCTGCCTTAATCAAATTTTGGTCACTACATGGCAGCGAATCTTAAAGCCCATAAACACTTTAAAAAAGCCTGATTTTATATCCATACAAGGCAGAGTGATGTTAACATTTATTTGGAGTTCTGAAACACAAGTGTTTTGAATCATCTCAATTTAATTCATGCGCATGGAGAGAAGACTTCTATACAGCGCTTTTTCCAGGTGCATGAATTAAATTGAGATGATTCATCAAACTTGTGTTTGTTCTTAACTTAAAAGAAATTTCCACGACACTACTTCACTCTTCTTTAGCTCTGTTTTGGTTTCCACCAACTCTAAAGAAATCAATCTTGGATTGTGGTCTATCTTATGGTCAAATCATAACCTACATTATAAAACCCAAATATAAGTATTGAAGCTGTTACTTTTACAGTTCATATTTATCCTTTTTTAGAGTGTGCTCTTTGAGTGCAAGATGAATAAAAACGAAAGGACATTTGTGCAAATAAAGCTCAGTGCCTTGTAATTTTGTTATTGACTAACGACAGTGGCTGCATGATCTGCGCAAATGTGCAGTGACACACAAATTATCTCATCTGTCTCTCGTACTCTACCTCCACCGTAATGTGCAGAGGATCCACAATCTGCCAGATCATGAGTGACAGGAAGTCGATAGCCAGCAGCACTCCAACTGTTGCGTAGAGTTTCCATGGCTCCAAGTGTTGCTGTGTGAGTTTGAGCAAAGACATACACACACACACACACACACACGCAGACAGACAGACACACACACACAGATACAGACACACACACAGACACACACACACAAACAACAGTTGTCACTATCCAAGGGCATCATGAGGCAGTCCACAAACAAAGACAAACAACCAGGACAAATAATATGACAGGCGTCCTTGTGATTTCTGGATGACTGGGCATGAATTGTCTTTCTGAACGTGTCTCATCTGAGTGTCTGAGTATATTTTAGGAACAGCGTGAGTTTGTGCGTGTGCGTCTGCAAGAGACACACAGCGAGCTACAGTGGCTTTATTTGTGCTGCCACCTGAAATCGGCATTCATACACCGAGATGACACTGCTTTTGTGTGGACATTTCTCGAAGAGACTGGTATCAACTCCATTGTTCTTAACTTAAGCTTTAACAGAAGCAATACTCCTGCAAACTGAAAACAAGCAACAACACTGAGCACTCCCACTTTGCTCCCCCTCTCTTTCCACAGATCTTTTTGTTTTTTTTTATTTGACCACACTGGCTTATTTCCTGCACCTCCAATATAGTAACAGCCATTCATGTATGCAATGAGTAAATGTGAAAAATAAAATAAATAGAAAAAAGAAAATACATTACACACTTCTGGGCGCCACTTCATGCATGAATGAGTTGCATGAAAAATGATTTGAAAAAGGCTCATTTTCCCCTAGATTTGTGAAAGTTTCTTTAAATACTCATACAGAGCTTTCTGGCAAATTGCCCTTCTGTGGACATGAAGAGAGCTGAAAGTCAGCCCAATTTGCTGTGCCTTGACTCAAATAATAAACCCCCTGGAAGGTTGGATTTCTGCATAGAACTTTAATACTCATCAATATTCATAAATATTCCATAAATGGCTTAATCTCTTATTCTTCTGATTAGGTCTTAGAAATTCCCACAACATATTACAGACTGGCAGTATCTTGTTGGCTCCAGGATACACTATCTTCAAGAGGAAGCACACACACACACACACACCCACACACACATAAATACATACACACCAGCATGCAAATAGAGCTGGTGACATTGGAATCAGAGGCCTGGTTGTGGTCACAAAATCTGCATCTCCATGTGTGTGGGTACATGTGCTTTTTGTGTGCATGTGTAAACTGCAGTATCTACAGTGCTGTGTGTTTGACATACTTATCCCTACAACCCCGCCATAGTGAATGATGCCAAGGAGGCCTTTTAGAAGCTTATGTTAGTAGGAAGCCTAGAAAGTTTCTAACTTTATTATCAGCCAGGGCCACACATGCTGCGTGCCTGGGCCTCCCTTTCCCTTTCTCAGTCGTCCTGAGACCACTGAGAGGCTTATCCCTCCCTGCCTGACTCCCTCCCACTCCTCATCTTTACCTTCTTCTTCTCCTTCTTCTCCTCCTTCTTCGTGAAAAGGGTGTGGACCCACCAGATCTTGGTGAACATGCTGCCGTACGCCAGGCTGAAGCCGAGCCCGAGGAGCCAAAGGCGGAACTGTAGAGCAGAAGAGCAAGAGTGGAGAAAAGAAAAAAGGTGGCAAGAGAAGATAAGACAAGAAGATTTAACTAGATTTCTTCAGGGGAATAAGTGTGTGGAATATATCTTAGTGGGCCGGGGGCACAATGAAATCAAAAATAAATATATCACAGATCTAAAGATTTTCTTGGTAAAAAAAATGTCTTTACTATAATGAGCTCTATGCTTTTTATATTTTCTTTAACTGTTGGCTGAACAGCCTTGAGTCTAGAAAGATTTTAGTAAAGAAAATCAACCTGAACACAAATAGGATTTTGAAAAGTTACCCCAGTGGAAATTAAGCCTTTATTAAACTACAAGACACACTCACGTACTAAAATAGATATATATATACACAGTCCTTCCTTTATGCCAGAAAAATAGAAATGCACATATTCTCATTGTCACACATCACACCAATGAGGATAGGAGAAAAGATGAAAGTACTGGATAGGGAGGAGAGAAAGGTGAGATTAAATGTGACAGAGGAGAGGTGTGAGATGAGAATATGAGGAGAGGAAGAGGTGAGATGAAGAAGAAGAGTGTGAGATGAAATGAAAATGAAAAGGTAAGAGATTAGAAGGAGAAGAGATGATAAAGAGAGGTGAGCAAGATAGATCGATAGAAGAGGGGTGAGAGAAGGGAGAGAGAGGATGAGTAGGTGATGCAGAGGTGATAAGGGAAGATACAGACAGTGAGCAGGAGCAAGAGAGAGATATAAGTTTGAGGAGATGGAGTGATTTTCTAAACAGAAAGAACATCCAATGTAGAAGGCCAGAGGCAGACTGTGCAGGAGAGGCAGAGCAAAGCACGAGAGAATAACTGGACAGGGACAAAGAGCAGAGAAGTGACAGAAATGGAAATCTCCCTCTTGCCTCCACAACACAAAGACTCAACATGGGTGACAGAGAAATACACCCACTCCTCATTAAAGCTGGGATCCTTGTCTGTGCTATTCTGGCACCCAACAAGTCAGGCCTGTAACACCCAATACCAAAATACATTTGAACACTAAATCAGTGTTTCTTTGATTGACTGATCTTTCATCCAATGAATGTGCATTGTAAAGTGACTGCTGATTGGTTTGCGGGTGTTTGTTTAAAACAGGCAGCAACATTGTGACTGTCAGGGCGTCACAAACCCTGTGAAAGTGGGTTTGCTGAAAGTAGGAACGCAATTTCACACTTGGATAGGGTTTTACTAAAACTGACAGCTGTACCTGCAACGAGCAAAAAATAACTGCAAGGTTCAGCAGCGCTATAAATCAAATACAATGAATCAATGACAATTTGAGAACGATCAACGTGCACTTTTGTGTAATGCTGATATAAATGTTAAACTTTTGGATACTAAGCCTTAACCCTCATAGAGACCTAGATCCTGTACCATGAAGAGATGATAGTGTAATCACATTAAATTAAGTGAGATCACCATGGTAACAGATGCTGCACAAAATTCATAATAGGAAGAGTTCAGATTGAAAGTGAAAACAACAGAAAAAAGGTAAACCAGTCAAATCATTTTGCTCAATACAGTAGTTTTGAAACAAATGGATAGTTCACACAATTAATACATAATGACGATACACATAATGAGACGCTATTTTTAGAATACATAATTTGACAGTGTTCATGTTTTTACACTTTTATTCCATCAATGCTGCCTGGACAACAAATGACTTTATAACCATAATTGCAAACAGTGACAACCCTTTGTAGTCTGTTGTTAGAAAAATAGTCCACACATGGTGTCTTAGCTTGCATGATTATAAATCCAATCCCAACTGACATTGGACAACAGGTGGGGTACACCATTATAAGGGCTTCACCATTTATATTATATGACATCATGTTTTTCAGTGATGATTTTGACAATATGGCTCGCAATGAACAGCTCTACCTCCTTCAAATGAAACACCATCTATATGTGATGCTGTCAGATACCACAGGAAAAAAAATGAGCAAATCAGCTGCAACCAAATATTAGCAGACATTACCCAGCCCTCCTCATCACCCTGCCTTCTGGCTCTTCTCTGCCTCTTTCTCCTGTTACCTGGCAGACGACGGGGAACTGTGATCTGTGGACATGGTGGCCATCAATCCCCAGCGGGAACACTGCAGCCAGAGCCATCATGCAGCCCACTGCTGTCATGTTGTTCAGGTAGGGCTGAGAGTTCTGGATGTAGCTGAAAAGATCACAATTCACACAGGGAGACAAAACAAAGCACATTTAGAAATACACTCACAATTTATACTTCTGCTTAAATGTACATTTGGTAAATTTGCAAGTAAATAGGATTTAATTGTGTTGGCTTATTTTTGGTTTATTTACTGTGTTGTGTCACTTTGAGAAAAAGGTCCAAATATGGAACGCTGCTGTTCCCCGAGCGTCGCCTTTGATGTGTGATTGATAGTCATTAACCTAAGTAGTGTTGACAGAAAGCAAAGTCCTGTATTCAGCGAAGTGCTGCACAGTGCAGCGATGATTACAAATGAGACCTTCAGTTGACTGGATGTTTTACCATAAAGATTTTAAGGGAAAAAGGAAATTTCTCTGCAGTATACATTCTTGCAGAATTAGATATCAAACAAACTGTAATACAATTTAGTGCAAGAGAAACCTTGATAATTTTGTGGAGCCCAGCAGCAAGTGAGGTTTTTCCTAATTAACTGCAAATTAGCAGCGATAAGTACACAGAAAAAACGTCCCGATTTCTCTGGGTTATCCACTAATCAAGCTGTCAATTTTAATGGGGACTATTTTATATGCGATGTCTAAGCATTAATATTTATTTATACATAAAGCTGCTAGTGCTGGTGCATTTGCAGCCATTCTGGCAATAGATATTGTCAGTGTCACAAATTCTCGATATCTCCAACTTGGAATCACAAGTCAGAGGCTTTTTCCATGTGAATGCTCATAATTACAGTTGGAATGATGACATGAGTACATGCAGTGATGCTTTGAGTTAAACAGTATTGCCCGAACAGAAAAAAGCTCCCGATGACAACATAATGATGTTAAGCAGGTACAAAACCTGCTAAATAACTGGTGGGAATGTTATTAGTTTTTCAAGATATAAACCAAAGTTCAGACAAAACAAAAATATAACCTGAGATAACCTATATTAGATAAAAATTTACAATTAACTTGGGTGAACTTTAATATCTTTACCAAAGATGCTATATACCACGGCAAGAACAATTAATTGTGGATGTCTTAAGCTTCTTATCCAAAATCCTGTGCCTACACCTTTGACAACAGATCAGTTTTACCACTGAACTAAAGTGTGTGTTGTGCTAATCATGTTTAAACACTGTACTATATGTGAAAGAACAAACAGCAGCCTAAAGAATATGTGTTTCTTTAAATATTACATTTGTAGGAAGAACCACAGTTTTATAACATTCTCAGAAAGTCTGGATGTGAGTTTCCTTTAATACAAACAGCAGCTTTACTCTACTCTGAGGTTGCACTGTTCGTATTGCACGTAAACTGAGGCTACTGTTCAAAGAGAAATGGGTATGTTTTTTATTTTTTGTCTTTATCCTTGAAAGACTATTGAATGTTTTTGAGTCTAGAAAGAAGTTCTTGTGTCACTCTGGGCAACTGATGTTTTGTGTTCGCTGCTGATGTTTGAGATTGCTGCAGGATATTCTGTAATAAAACTTAACCATAATATTGAAACATCACATCACTGGACAGACATTACAGCACCAGATATATAAAACAGTGTCGGTGTTTCAGTGTCCAAAGGATTGCTCCTTTAAGACCATGGCTACATTTGACTTTTTCAGTTTTGAAAGTGGAGTGGTTATCTATTTTTGTCTCCTAACAAGGCAGTTGGTGGCAAACTTGTTTTGTAAAAGCAGCTTACTGAATACATTTGATTTGATTTGAACTGACTCATTGTATTTTGGCGGCTAAGAGCAGCCCTTGGTGAAATTATGCTTGAAATATAATCAAAGCTAGAGGAGGGCCTGACTGGTTCACTGGAGGCAGCCTGACATCCCCAGAGGAACAAACCTCTCCAGCTTACCAAAAACTCCTGATCACGCTCAGCTCGCAGACTTATGGGACTTTAAATCACTTTGACCCAGGTTAAACATAAAAATATTGGGTTAACACAGAGACACCGGAGATATGCTACATTCACAGACATGTATTAAGCTTAGAAATCCTAGATCAAAAGGCTTCTTATAAGGAAAGTTTATTTGCATTTGGTCTATGGCTATGCTTAAGCAGTGACAATGAAATCAGCTGCTAGACTGCAGAAAGCCCCACCCAATTCACTAAGTTTGTAGCTCCTGCACTCGACAGTCAGCAGTGCCACTCAGCATTTACAAAAGAGGGAAGGATCTCTGCTGAACATTCAAGTTATTTTCTTCCTCTGTCTCACGTCCTACAAATACTCACATTCACACTTGGAGTGTAACCACAGTGAATGATCAGCTCTGATGGAGCAGCCAGAGGCTGCTGCAGGACGTCATTTCCATTCACTACTCAAATTTTCAGAGCCAATGTAGCTCCTTAAACAGGTGACTTTCATGTAACAAAATTGTGTATTAAACATCTGGGCCACTAATACCACATTTAATTGATCTATCAGTTCTCATTATTTTCAGATTTTTAAAAAATCCTGTTAAATATGACATCCTGCTTTATTTTCACAACTATTTATACGTTTACCTCATTACTAATGCCTTTGAAATGAACAACCATGGAGGCAAACACTACCATAAATACTTTAAAAGAATGAAAACTAATCTTTTATGTAAAATACAGCCTAAAAGCCAAAGATATTCAATTTACAATAACAAGACCACAAAAACAGCAAATCCTTACATTTGAGAAGGTGAAATGATGATTTCATACTCTGCTTTAAAACACTTAAATGAATAATCAGCTCTCAAAATATCCAATTGATTTTAAATTATTCAACTAATCAATGCATTGACAATCATTGCAGCTGTAATGAATTCAGATGCATTATGTTACGTTTATAAATATGGACCCAGAATGAAATGAAAAAAGAGAATGCATGTACTCATTCATACCGGACGTTGCCATTATAAATGTTGAAGGTAAGACAGACAATGCCCAGCAGGATCCCAAGGCCGGCGAAGACAGAGACAGCTGCAAACAGCTTTTGAGACAAGAACCTGTACTCTTCAATCACCACTGTCCGATCAGCTGGAGGTCCAGCACCTAAATGGAGAGAGCAGAGAAAGAAATGTTAGGAAAGAAAAGTATCCGGTGCCATCTTCTCTCATCAGTGGAGCCGAGGACACACAACCTTTCGTTATAATGGGACACTAACTGGTGGAACTGGTGGGTGGTGGACACAATGGCTAAACATACAACAACACATTAAGAACAAGGCTGGCGATATTCTACACTTCCTGCACTGTGGCACCCAGCCCCAAGCCTATTAGTTCCTCCTGAATTATTTAAAAACAATGATTAAAAAAAGGCTAAATTACTTCCTAGGACAGCTTTATTTTTCAAACAATGTCACTCAAATAATGGGAACCATTTTCACCTGCAGAGTAACACACATTAAATACACATTCATATTTACAGAAGTAGGTATCTAGGTGACCTTGTACAACATTAACAAAGCAGATATTAACTACTCAGATGTTCTGCATCTGATAGTACAGAACTTTTTATCTAACCAGCAGTGTACTGCACTCATGCAACCAAGGTCAGACAGGGCCATGAAGCCAGGTTGACCTATGCAAATCACTACTGTATCAGTCCAAAAAGTAACATTTTAATACCATTAACATGTGATGACTCTACTGTATACATTTTAAAATGCTTGACCAGTCTGTAGTCCAGCTGGAAATTAAGAAACCATTAAGCTGCCAGTGTCTTTTTTTTTTTTAGAAGCACACATCAGATTGTCAAAGAGCTTCAGAAACTCCCTCTCCTTGCAGCTTTCCAATAATGGATTGGCAATGGCCTGACCAATTCTATAAGTTTCCGAAACAGATAATCTGACATTCACACCCACTTCGTCCACCCTCTGGCTGTGTTTTTATTCTTGACAACTATTTCTGTCACTTTCATGTGGACAACAATGTACAAACACCATGAATGCCTTCCAGGAGAGACTGTCTGACAATGTGCTCTGCTGTCCCTTAATTTCAATAATTGTTGCATCTCCCTGCTCTTTAAGACAGTCAGTTTTTCATTCCACCTTCCAATGTAGCTGTTCAGAACAGCTATTCAGACACAGTTTGGACAGGACATCATTTGAATATTTCAGCAAAACTGAACCTTTAGAAGTGAAATGGCTGTGTCAAAAGCAGTTAATAGTTTAAATAAAAGAAATCATTAAAGAACAAAACTGAATTCAACAACAACTCACTGCATAATTGCATTTATACCACGGGTGCCCAGAGTTGTTTCACACTCCACTGAGTATTAATACAGCTTCAGTCCAACAACCATCAACTGTTACAGATGATTTATACTTACATGTTATTTTCAGTATTCATATCCAATACTTCAGTGAGAAACGATGTAACTTTAGTGTTAACTAAGACTGTAGGGTTTTAAAGATTGTATGCGTGCTAGCTATCTAATTATTCAGTCTTGTGTAGCTTTAAACCTCAGTTCGTCTGTGACTATGGTTCAAAGAGGGGCAGATGGACAGGGAGCTTCTATTAACACTCAACACAGGCACACATCGGCCTGCCTAATTATGGAAATGCCTGCAGCTTTGCATGTCCAGATGTCTGTGCATGCTCCATGCTGATGCAAATGTAGAATGCATGTATGATATTCATGTAGACCCATGCAGTAAGCACGAGTGCATACGCGCATTTCCATGTGCATACCCAAAGAATGTTTTCAGTGTGTGCGCTTGTGAGAGCAGGGGAAACAGAGGGAGACGGAGTGTATGTGCATGTCGGAGGGGAAGCAGAGCAGAAGTGTCAGTGCTGCGTGAAGCTGATGTGTCAGATGTCAGAGGAAAGTGTCAGAGTGTCGCCCCCTCGAGGGCCACAGAGTGTCAAGATGCCCATCATGCTCTGTTTTAGATGCATTGTCACTGCCGTCACATGGCTGATGTGTATCTAGCGTGGTCTGCCTGAGGAAGGATGATGCTACAGGGTTTCTGCTGAGTTAAATTTAAGACCTTCATAATACTACATGGGACACAATTTAATATCTGTTTTTATGACTATTCCAACCAGAATATGAAAGAATATGATGGAAAACAAGTAGGGACAATGTGGCCTAGAATAATTTTACATTTTTCAGTATTTCCCATAAGTACGTAATGTTTATTTTTTAATTACAGCATATAATGACTTTAAATAATGTAACTTGGACCTTCATAAGCATCAGATGTATTAACCAAGTAAAAAAGTGTGATGATGTGGTTAATGAGTTTTCTAGCTACTGTTGGTGGTACCAGGTTTTGCCATGGGTCTGATGACGTTGACTGAAACTCAACAAAAAAAGACTGAACTGTCGCCTGCAGCACAATCCACTGTCGCAACAAACCCACTTTTAGTGTAATATCCCCCAACAGTCTGCAATCAGGCACAAAACAATTTTAACATCACTGTCATAGGCAGGCAGAGGCAGACATTTTAATACATCTCGATGTTTTTGAAGAAACTGAACTGAATGCTTTAGAGAAACCTACAGGTACTGTGTGTAAGCTTAGATTTCTTTGTGGGCTTGTTTCTTACAGTACTATTACTATAAAAAAAACAAGCGAGCATGCAGGCTACAACTGTGCTGAAAAGTAGCACAAATGTACAGTAACCTAGGGTCCACACTTATGCATTGTTTTTAAACTTCCAACTAAGTTTATAGGCAGAGTAAGTGTCACATATATACTCACAAATGAGTAAGGCATATACTGCATGCTGCCAGAGTTTTAGCAAGTAACACACTGCACCAACTTAAGCATCTCTGCAATGACTGTGTTGATTTTAATTGGTTTTGACTAGTTCATCGCCTCTATACTTGGCTGCCCATATAAATATATAGCTGCCTTTTGTATCAAGAGTAAAGAAAAAAGTCATTTTATTTATTTAACCAATATCACAAAACACAATTTGCCTTGCGTGTCTGTACTGCATAGGATGCCCGCTGTCCTTACAGTAGATCTTGTAATGAAAAATCCCTCTTCTAGGAGCAAGGCAAAAACTGTGGACTAACCCGTCCTTTAATATACAGTTTGCATATTTTGAAAAATCAATTTGACTCCAGTGATTTTACACCTTACAGGCGCTTTATAGAGCTGCTATATGTAAAAACATGTATATAGATAGTTTGTGGCTTCCAGTGAAGTTGCTTGAATGTGTTGGTTTGGGCAGACGACTACAAGTTTGAAAAATGGGGAAAAATGTGCCGGTCAAGTTGCACTGTAGGTAATGTAGGAACCCAGTTTTGCATTTATAATGTCATGCTTGCTAATATTGAATCCAAATGAAAGAATTACTTTTACTTTTATTTAGATTTTATTCTCATCATTTGACTCTGTTTGTAAAGCATTGAGCTGCATTGTAAGTATGGAGACTGCCATAGAATAATAGTGTTATTCTATTCCTATTATATTGTGGACATAAGGGAACACAAAAGACTGTATACGTGACTAAATTGATGTACGTGATGAAATAGTAACACTGCTGTGTGTGTGCATATGTGCGCATGTGTGTCAGCTGTCCATTGAGTCAATGCATTCACACCATTTAAACCCTCCTTCGTCCTTGATCAAGGAATCAGGACAGGGTGTTGCCATGGAGACCCAGCTCTATAACAGTTGCCACAGTGATCAGAAGAGGAGCTGAGCTGAAGCGGTTGTTAGGGCGACCGTGAAGACAGTGAGAACACGAGGCAGGGAGGCGCCTGGTAAACACGCAAGGAAACAAGCAGAGGGGTTGAGACCCCCCCGTGCACTCCACCCTGCCAGTGAGGAGCAAATCAAGTGCGTCCCCTGTCAGAGAAAAAACCTCCCTGAACTGAGTCAGCGCCAGAGAGCAGGAAATTACTCATATCCTCTCAACAAGCAGATGTCAAAAGGATGCGTCTTTGTTTGGTAAAGAGTAAAAAACAAAATCAAGCTATAGCAGAGAAAGCAAGGAAAAGGCAACGTAAATAAAACTTACCTCTGACCCTTTGCAGAGTAACTGCATTTCAATCAGGTAGGATTTAACAGGCCTAGCACTAAGCTAAGCCATACTAAAGAGCTGTCAGCCAGGCTGGTGAAGGACAAGTTCCCTGCATGCATACAGGTCACCTGTCCCTCAGCACTCATGCTGACCTGGAATCTCTACCTCTTCTGGGTTCAGTTAAGCCTTGGCCACAGATTATTTCCTTAAAAGCCTAAAAAAGGCAGCTCTCTCTGGGCCACCACAGTGTGCAGGATTGATTAGTGGCACATTCTGTCAAGGCTCAAGTATGTCACCTCTCCGAGGAATGACAGGCCAGTAAACAACCACCAATTTGGTCTTGGTGTCTGAGGCAAATCAACAGTAATGGGTTTTCACAGAAACTAGAATATGGGCAGCTGGGATTTTGCAGTGTGGGTTCTGATCTCTGTGACATAGGCTCAAGCTTCTTTATAGCAGGATAATGTAAAAACAAAATCTTGATTTGTATGGTAGGGTACCCTCAATGTTTTTAAAATGTGAGATACTACATGGCATGAACAAATGCAGCTGCAGCAGAAGGTCAGCAGAAGCTGAGAGACGCTGCTTTTGCAGACCATTAAAGCACAATACAATCCTTACTCCTACTCCTTCTCTGAGACCTGAACACAAAAACGTCTTTATATCCAATAAGAAAAAAAAAAAACATTATTACATTTTTAAGTATCCTTGAATATCAAAATGGTCCCATAATAGTTGCCTGTGCATTCATGGGTACAATGCAAACAGTAACTGTAAATAGCTAATTCAGCATACTTTTAATGGTGCCAATTTACCAACATGTACGATAAACAATCACTGAGCTAGACAATCAAAGCTAGTAAGTTTGATTATTGTGCACTTTCTAAACCAACATTTCAACATTCGTTGGACAGTGAGTGTGCAGGTGGCTAATTTTGGATGTGCGTCAGCAGCCAAATAACTAGCTCCACCCAAACTAGCAGTTAGAGAAAATCCAGCATTACGTTACATATCATTAGACGGTAAGAAAAGCTAAATGAAGCTACACAGAGGAGGTCTAATGTCAACGCACAGAGATGTGACACTGTATGACAGACAGGAAATAAATACAGGCACAGGGAGCTGGGTGAAGATAGTGTCATGAACTCCATCTTACCTATCCAAACATCATTTCCAAACCAGGAGAGATTCTTCTGAGAGCTGTCATAGTAACCAATCTTCTTGTAGCTCCCTCCTAGATATTCAAGAAAGAAAATAAAGGAAATATAGAGATAAAATATTATTATTGCTTGTATAATTCATTTCATCCCCTAGTGTTTTGTGTGGGATCATAATTTCATACAAAACTTGACAGAGCAGATACATATTTATATTCATACAAACACTATTTAGCTATTTTTCAATCACTCCTGTGCTTTCATGTTAATGGAATGCGTGGGTACAGAAAAAACACAATGAAGGGATAAAAGAAATGAGGGATGAAAAGGTGCCTAAAGAAGGACAAACAAAGAAGTACCAAGGGGAGAAGGAGAAAAAGAAGAGGGGAAAAAAAGGAGCTCATGTGGCAGTCTTGACTGGGAATACTGATGAGGTCCCACAGTGATTCAGGGATTCATGTCAGGTTGTCGCATTGTGGATGTCAAATTACCTCGACACCACTACAGGAAATATGAGACAAAATGTAAGAGGAAAGGGGAATGATTATAAATTCTCATCGTTCAGGATGCTAAAGAGAACAGAGGTGGAAAATAATCCTCAACCTCATCCTGTATGAGGAAACTCATTAAGGCACTGCTGACAAATATGATGCCATTTCTAGAAACAGCTTAAAATGAAGACTTGTGCCTAATTAGAGTGAAGCCTTGAGTCAACACATTCCTGCAATAAGACCAATCGCATGTTCAATTATAGGACACTGAGACTAATCACAGTGAAGGCCACAAACGCCCCCAGAAAAGAGGATCTCATCTGAAATGGACTGATAGTAACAGTGAGCCGTTTTTTTTAATGAATGAGTGACATTTACTATTTTATTTCAGAACATCTTTGGGGAGTTTTACCTTGCAGTTGTTCAATAAGAGTCATTGCCATCCTGGAACCCTGGGCGTCGAATACCACATGGCCCTGAGACACAGATGGGAGGAAGTTTGTTTCACTGCAAACACTTTATTTAAAGGAACAGCTCAATATTTTAATAAATATAGTTTTGCGCCACAATTTAAAGGAGAAGACTGATGCCACTCTGTACGCAAAACTAGTTAGCTTAGCTTAGCACAAGAAAGGAAGCAGGAGGAAACATCTGGCTTGACTCTGCCAAAGGTACAGTAATATTGTACTGACCAGGTCAAGAATTTTAATGTGGCTGGAAATACAAGCAGCCAAACAGCCAAACAACTTAATTTTACTTAAGAGATGGGAAAATGGCAAGCAGGCCAAACAACTGTCCAGTGGCCCAACAACTCCAGGACCCAGAGCACTTACAAAAAATGATCAGCTTCATAACCACAGAATACATAGCAGAGCTGTTTCACTGGTCTGCACCAGACTACAGGTGATACAAAGTCCAGACAGTGTATGCAAACAGTTATTTGCTTCTTTCTTGTACTGAATGTAATTACTATGATGTTGATTGCTGAAAATGGGCAGCTACAAATATGTGTTAAAAAGTTACTCTCTTTCTGTATATCATTTTATGCTGTTTATTTCTTAACTTGATCATTGATTTGTTAATTGTAATCTACTGTTTTTGTAGAAGCAAGATCTATGGCTTAACTTAAAAACTCAGAAGTACGAGAGGTGGTTTCACACACCCATACAAAGAATATAAATGAAAGATTCATTCACGCACCTCCACTTCATATTCAGTAATGTGGCAGCATTTCTATGATGCATACACAGTGGTCAAAAGGCACATTGCTTATGTATAAATGAAAAATAACTGAGTTACCAAAATTGGAGCATAAATATCTTTTATGAGTTTCTGTTTTTTTTTTTTTGCCATCTTTTCTCACTTGATTTGCACTTACAGAAACACCTTCGAAAGAGCTTGTGTTGAGGGCCCTGTAGATCTCAGAGGTGATGTCATGGTTGTTATAGTTAAAGTCCTCCAGACGTCGGCCTTTGGCCTTCAGTGGTGCCACAGTCTTATTGAGGGCAAGAGCCAGAGCCCACACTGCGTCATAGGCCAGAGGAGCCTCCTGAAAGCCACCAGTCTCCTCAGGGTTTTTCCCTCCCAGACGAGACATCAAGGCAGTGAGAAACTCCTGTGATGTCTTAAGGAAACAGGACAAAAGTTATCAAGCAAAAGTTCTTCTGAAGAAAAGAAATGCTGTAAAAAGGGTCAGACTGTGTCAGTTTAAATATCTGTAGCACTATGGTGTAGTACGTCTATTATTTAGACCTGCAAACGTGAAGAGATGGAGACACTTTCGAATTCTCTGGAGGAATTTCAATGAACCCTGGAAGTGATCTTTGGTGAATAAGAAACGTGACCAAACTGAGTGGTCAGCAGACTTTTTGTAAGACTACGAATGAGTTTTAAACCTTCTGGAACTGATGAAGGTTAGACTGCCAAAAACTAATCTTTCTTAAAATTACATTTAAATTCTGCCTCAAGGTCCCATCAGTTTAGTACTGGAGCTATTCAGAGGAACACTTGAGTGGTCCAAGTACTCCTCTGATTTGAACAGTACATCCTAATATAAGATTTCCCAGATAAAAGGTTTTTTCATCCACAATATGCCTTTGGCATTCACTGCTGTACCAACCAGGATAACTGCTGCAGTGTGACATTTCTAAAGGAACGCTGACATTTTGTAAAATATGCTTGTTGGCTTTCATGCCAAGAGTTAGATGAGAATATTTATACCAGCTAATGTCTGTCTAATGTTAAATATGAAGCTGGAACCAGAAGGTTATTATTTGAGTTTAGTGAATGGAAACAGAGAAAATAGCCTGATTCTGTCGAAAGTCACAGTACATTGCCATTTGTATACAGGATTGAACAACTAGGGTGAGGTGTTAAATAGTTCGATGTAACCAGATACAACTAGTAAATTAAAAAATGAGTCTTACAGGGGTTATGTGCTGGATTCAGAGGCTAGGATTACTGCCCTGATTGCAAAATTATCATTAGCTATTTTTCAAATAAAACTAAAAAAACAAAAAAACAAAAGGATCTTAGGAAAATTAGGAAAACTGGGCTGCTGTGGTTACAAATCAAATCAAGGAGAAATGCCATTTCTTTATTGGCCCTGATGAAGCTTATTATTTTCTTGCTTTTAACTGGTGTTTGATACATCTATAATACATGCAGACTTTGGTGTGGCCCCACTGTGAATTAAGAGACTACACCATTAAAAATGTAGGATTAGGATGTCTTGGTTTGAGCAAATATTACTGATCCTTTCTCTTTGCTTCCGTAAAATATGAAATGTGATTTTTTAAAATCCATACCAAAGTTTTATTAAGTGCATAATGAAGCTGTTGGAAACCATTTTTATAATTAAACACCAACATCACATTTTACTGAATGCAGGAATAAATGTGTGATGGGAAATTACTGCTACAAATCATCAAGGTATCCCTGTGGATTCTCTGAGACCAATTAGGCCTACACACCTCCAATTCAGCTATGTCAAACTCGTCTAATTGAAATTCCACCCTGGAATTTGCCATTTAAATATGCCACCAACTACTGAAAAGTAGCTGACAATGTGCTATTGTAGACAATGTAATATTGGCACAAGAGCGTCATCTAAGTCCCCCATCTAGAAAAGAAATATGCCAATTTCAAACTTGGAAATTGAATTTGAATAGATTGACTATGAGCAGGAGTGAGTTGGGCCTGTAATTCTTATCACCCATTGAGCAGCACATCAACAGCTAAATCAGCAGGTGGTGGCAGGTGCTGTATGAATATAAACAACAGCTGCTGATGAAGTGTGAGAGACGGAAGGAGGGGAAGAGGGAAGAGGTGGGATGGTAAAAAAGGTGGGGATGAGGAAATGGTAAAAGAGAGGTGGGTAAACATGAAGAATAAAAGGATGATCATCCAAAATAGACCGATAGAGTCAGAGATGGTCGAACAGTGGGAGAGAGAAAAAGACTGTTTAAGAGGATTAGAGGAGGTGAAGAGTAGAGAGAAATAGAAAGCTAAAGCTAAATTATAGAGGACGAGACTCAAAAAGAGTGATAATTTAAACAAACAATCCAGGGTCTTCTCCAATGAAGAAATAACTATTATCCATCAAGAAAACATATTTTTTCTTCAGCTCATATGCAGTTCACTGTAGCTATGACATTATTGCTCTAAATGCAGAGTGTCTGTTTTTTCCTGGAAAAGATTTGGTCACATGGGAATCAATCCATTTTACATAAATTGGCTGAAGATGTTTGGTAATGATGTGGATATGGAGAGCTGAATAATAACCACCACAGATGAGCAAAGAGCTCAAACTACATTGAAGTCCAAGATAAGAGGACACCACAGTACAAGGTCCTACAGAATGTTTCAACATCAGCAAGAAATCTCAAGTATCCCTGGATTTTCTGAATCTGAAGCCAAGACACAAGAGATTATAAGCAAATAACAAAATACTGGTTATAACAGCTCAGATCTAAAACGGGTTATAACACAAACATACTGACAGTTGGTGCATATGTTGCTAGCTCGCTTCCATTTAACGTTACCATCTGTTCAGTGGGTACAATGGCTTTTGGTCAGAACATAAAATACTGATGTAAAGAAAATTATATTTCAGTATTTTTCCATTAATATCAGTTAATGGAGTTTACTGAAATGTTTGAGGGTTGCACTTCATTATGGATGCACAGCTATTTGCACGATATGTCCTTTATTTTATTACCTCTGATTTTGTAATTATGTTTTATTTCCTGATTTTTCTCTCTAATGTCTTATTCTCAATTTTTATTATGTACTGTGTTTATAAAGTTACACACGTTTGGACCATGGGAAATACAACTGAACTCCATTTCCCTTGTGTACTTGCATGACAAAGCACAGGTGTGCTCTATTTGATGTCATTAGAAGCTCGTTAAGCACTTGTTTTGGATCTAAGTGCCTTAATTATTCTTTCAGTGTGATGTATTCTTCATTAGATGTTTCATTCATTTCACTCTATGGCATAAATGTGACTTAATATTTGTCGATTACACTGTGCACACTGCAATTCCTTCTCAATGATTAATATCTAACATTACTTAATAACTCTAATTATTACAGTAGTGGGAGAGAGGATGAGACAATAGGGTGTGTCATGTGCTCCCACCATGTTGGAGACGCCTCGGACCGTCTCAGGGTTCAGCATGACGATCTCTGTGGTCACATGTCCCTCCACGGCCTCCGTCATGTTCTCCACGGTGCAGTTGATAGCTGGGTCTTTGATCTTGAACCAGTTGTCTGCGTACCAGCCTATCAGGAACCATACATACTTCTTCCCATAGAGCTTCTCCTTGAACACCTGCAGCAGGGAGGGAAGTGACGGAGCGATGAAGGGAAGCAGAGAATGATAAATAACGAGGAGAATTGTTCCCAGAGATTTGTTGAAGATTTTGCATCATTTCCAAATAAGCAAAATGATTCAGACAATCAGCTCATTACAGAGCTCAGTTTCTGTTAATACACAGTCAGGTTCAGTCTGTTGAGATCAATAAAGTGGGAAAAGGTACTAACCTCACAAAACACTTTCCTTGCTTCAGTCTCATAAAAGAGTCCCACGATGATCCTTGCATCCTGGCGCTGCATCAAAACAAAACAAAACTTTGCTTATTTAGGTGAGCAGCAACAACATAACTTCACAAAATCAACTCCATACAGCTGCACAGTGTGACAAAGTTCCTGCTGCTTTGCAGGACAGCAGATACCGCTGTTCAGGAGTAGCTAATTAGAATGATGCATTTATTTCTTCTATCTCACTGCCTCTATGCTAATGGTACCATGCAGCTGTGAGCCAGAGGAGGAAAGGAAAGGGTGGTGGGGGTTAGCGGGGGCCCACCAGCAGCTGAGGTGAATTTTTAATCAAAGCACCTTGAGGTTCTTGACAGCGACAGCCGGGTCGGTGAGGAAACTCTGGCGAACGCTGATCTCAATGCCTGCCTCCTTCACCCTCTGCTCCAGATCGTCCAGAGTCTGCGAGATGAAAGGGAAGGACAGACGGAGACAGACGGAGGGATGGAGGTGTGAGGAGGGGAGAAGAAGGTTAGAGAAGCAGCTGAACAGAGCGAGGTGAAGGGGTACGATTTTATAGAAATACCAAACAAAAGCAACCAAAGGGGGAGAAAAAAAATTTGAAGTGTATATGAGAAACGTCAATAAGAAGATGGAAGGTGTGGGGATGTATGATAAACAAGAAAGGCAGCATGGGAGAGAATAGATTTTTAGACAAAGAACATGACTGGAAAGAAGAAAAGAAAAATGTGAGAAGGGAGAGGAAAGAATGTGAATGCGGGATCATTAACCTCCATTACAGGAACTAACCCAACTGTCATGATATTGACCGCCATGCCTGCGAGAGATGTATTGCTCGATCAATATTTCTCACAACCAATATTCCAACAAATTACTTCAAAAATCCTCCATCAATCGTCAGGAGAGATTGCCTGAAGGTGAATCTCACAACAGCTCCAATAAACAAACATATAGAGGCAGGCAGGCAATCAGGCAACCCACACCCACACTTTACCAAAAATGATAGGACATAGAGAGACCAATAAAAAAAACAAGGGAGGGAGATAAAAGAAAATGAAGAAGAAAGAGTTGGAGATAAAAATAAAGGTGTAAAATTGAAATTGATATGAAGGCAGTGAAAGTTACTGACTGAGGTGAAGACTTCGGTGGTCTGCTGGATGGTGGCGATCCGAGTCCACTTCCACTTCTGAAAGAGCTGCACCCTGGTGGGGTTGTGGAGGGTGGCTGAAGGGTGCGTGCGAAAGAAGGTGGGGAAGCGCTGACGGTTGGACAGGGCTGGTGAGCTGGAGCCATATGACAGCTGGGAAAATAAAAGAGAGAAAAAGAAGTGCAAAAACAGTCACAAAGGCAGTAAATAGTGAAATATGTAGAAGTTTAGTGAGGAAGGAAACAGAGAAAAATATACTTCTGAAGGTTGTTCCAGGCATCAGTAGTAAACAGACTTCAATCAAAATGTATTCAAATCAGGACTCTCTTGTTCCTCCCCTGTACACAGTGTTCTTTGATGGCAACCGGTACAAACAGCAAACAACAGAGAGGAAAGGCAGGAAAAAGACAGAACCACAGAGACAATCCCCATTTTCTCATTTTCATCCACACCCCCACCCTCCTTCCTTTTAGCTTCCCTCTGGCTTAAGAGGTATATCGATAAAGCTTGCAATTTTCAAATTCAAATGCATTGTTGAAATGCATGCTGGATTTTCCACTGAAAACAGAACACATAAAAATGATCTAATTATTGTTGTTGCACAGCGCCCTAATGATCACCTGTTTCTTTCATATCTGTATTCACAATCGGAATTCTCAGGCACAATGCCCAGAGACAAAATCCCCCTGTGGTGAAGAGGCACACTGCTAAGATGTATGTCCAAAGCAGCAGGGAAGAGGGATGGTGGAAAATGCCAGTAGAAACAGAGAGAAGACTGTTCCTCTAACAATTAGTTTCACAGTGACAACTGGAGATAAAATCTTCGACAGTTCTCCTTTAAAAGAAAAATTTGGCGTTTAGGGAACCAAAACAGAAACATGCAGTCTATCCTCCTCCCCAGCTCTCATCTCAGCTCCATTACGTATACGGCACTTGGATATTCACCACTGGGAGCGAGAGCGGGGTTGATAGATGTCAAATGTCATGTACAATGTGGACTCCCAACAGTAACAAATCCCTGTGAGGACATGAGCAAAGGCAGGTTGGCGAAGGAAGGGAAACTATACAGGGAGAGACAGCTAATCTGGGCATGCCACCAAAAGAAACCTGCAGCTCCTTTGGCAAATGACATCAGCTCAATAATAAAATAATACAGGTAATAGGCAAATGCAGACAGCATGAGAGCAGATGCAAATAGCTGACTATAATCTGGATTTTCACTTACTGTCAATATATGGATAAAATCACATGAAATGGCCAAAACACATGACCTGTGTGGACAAGCATCAGATAATTTCTTATTTCCCATCAATCCCCAGGTTGTTGAGAGATTTCACTCACACGTAAACTAACATACCTGCAATGCATTTTACAGATGTAAAAATAGTGTATTGACACTACACCTGTCAGTGATGACAGAAAATAATGACGATCCAGCGACCAACACTTTGTTTACAACACTGGCTACTGAGTACATGATCAAATATCCCATTTATACAGAGTAGTGAATAAGTGAAAGAGTGACTATAGTCATGGTCAGAACACATACTGTCATTGTTAAATGCTGTAGGCAACACAAATGAAATTCCAACCACCTCAATGTCTCAATCCCAAATAAATCAGTAACTACATACCACTAGAGGTAAGTTAAAATCGGTTTGATAGTTTGTCCAATCTGTTCGAATTATCACAGGTCAAAACCTGAAAATGACCAAACTTGGAACTGCAAGGTTTTCCCCACAAAAAACACTCAAATAAACCTTCACCAGACATGGAAACAGTGACACAACTAAAATAGAGCAGAAAGCTGCTGCAGCAAAAATAGACCAATGCACTGTAGCAGCACTCTGCAACAGACAGTTCCACATCAAAACCACAACAAAACAAAAAAACCCAAAAAACATAAACAATATTTCTCCATTTTCAGTTAGTCGATTCTCCCATAGCCTTGTAGTAGCAGATCAATGCTTGTCTGTGGCTTACAGTGTTTTTAGAAAAGGAGATGGGTGAGCAAATTAGCATGGTGCCAAGAGGAGCCAATAGAGAGCCCCTCCTTGATCAGTGTGCAGAAATGGAGGTAGCTGTTGTCTCCTCGACACTCTGATGAGGCTGTTTGACATGTGAGGAGGCTTGTGTAGGCAGAAAGCATACAGAAATAATTGAGTGTGGTGGTTAAGAGGTTGCGCCAGTGGTGGCGTGTAGTAAAAAGAGACAGATCCCTTTGTGTGTGGCGAGAATCGACTTCTCGAGTTGAGGGAGCAAAGCGGAAATGAAGAGTGGGAGAAAGAGATGGCAGAGATGGAATGGAGGCAGGAAGGAAGGAGGGGTAAAAAAGGCTAAAATAAAGCAGACCAGCTCCAGGCAGAAACAACAGAGAGAGGAAAGAGGAAGGCAAGAACTCAAAAAGTGGAAAAGAGTTTTTAATGATGAGGAAAGAAAGGGTGTCAGAGAGAAATACCAGAAACCAAAAAGAGGGGCAGATGCCAACCACTAGAACTGATTGTTCTCGATGAGTAATCTCTGGATGAAACGTCAATTATAGGACAAAGCTAATAAGCAGAGAACTGAGAATGACAGAGAGGCAGATCAAGAGAATGGGATGAGAATGAGATAAACAAAATAAACTGCCTGATGAAGGCAATAAAAGCACATAGATTTCCAAAAAATAACAGCAGCAGAAGACTGCATCAGATCTCTTGTTGATTTACAGATTTTGGTTGTGCTTATAGTTTTAATAAATGTATAATCATGCAGGCTGTGATGTCCAACCATATGTTTTGTCCTCCTGCACAGTGTAGCTGTCCATGCAGTACTCCATGCTGAAAGCGCCTCGTAAAGTCTTGGAGCTAATTAAAGATGCTTTAAGAAGTATTTTAAAATCAATAAACAACTACAGCATTGATTTTGGGAACTTGTAATCACCCCAAAGTACAAAACATCACCATTTAGATGAATGTCAGCCTCTAGCAGCATCTGCAGTACATTTCACATTGTCTGCACAAAACAGAGACTCAATATTCTTTCAGCTAAGACAGAGCTAAAGATCTTGGCCAATGTCAAGGTTTCTCATGAGAGAGAACCATGGAGCAAAAGACAATATCAACTTCCTAACTGGCAGCTAGCACTTGTTCCCTACAGAAAACCAGTGCAGCTACTTAAATTAAAAGGCTCCACCAAATAAATGTAATGTCTTGAGAAAGTAACAGGTTTCTTAGCAAACATGGTTCTAATTTTAAGATTGAACTTCCATCTTGTTTAAACTATGGCCTCCATTTACAGTATTAAGGTTGTGTTATGCATGAGACAACCTTCTTCAACTGACATTTGGACACCATGAGATACAAAAGTGTTAACTCCTGTCTTGAGCCAAACTTAAAGATGGGGAGTAAACCCTGAAGAGAACCAAGTTGCAATATTATGAATGTAATGAGGTTTTACAGGCAAGTTCTGTAGTTAAAGAGTTTAAAGTGGATATATGTGTGCGCTCACATGACTGAGTTGTCTACGTCATGCTCTATAAAAACATGTGCATCGTGTCTGTGTGGCCCCCTTCACTAATATGAAAACCTCTGGGTTAAAATTGCAGGAGATCGAAGAGCGTTGTGTGTGGGAAGAAAAATGAAAGACACCCACCACTATGAGGTTCCACATGCGAGCGGCTTCGGCCACCAGTGTGGAGACACCGCTGCAGCCAGGCATCAGGACGATCTTGATGGGCTCCGTGTACAGAAGGTCATACAGCAACTTGGTGGCTTCTCCTGGGTCACACTGGAAGGACAAAATGAGAAAGTGATGAATGGATGGATGGATGTTTGAACACATGGATAAGTGGATCGATAATAAGGAGGAGAAATCAACTGAGGTGATTGAGAAGGAGAAAAAAAGGGAGAGAGACATACATGAGAGAAGGGAAATAGAAGAGATAAGAGTGAGGAAGACAAATGGGTGAGAAAAAAGGAAAACAGAAATAAGCAGAGGATTGTGGGAGATGGAGGCGACTAAATAGAATGAGAAAATAGAGGACAGCAGATAAAGGGAAATGACACAGAAGTAGCAGGGAGCAACAAAAAGGCAGATGCAAATGTGAAGAGCAGAAAAGCAAACAGGGGAATGAAAAGGACAAGTAAGGAGAATGGAAAGAGCAAAACAGACAAGGTCAAGATAAAGTAAAGAAAAATGACAAAAAAGTGGCAGGGAGCAGCAAACAAGCAGATGCAAATGTGAAGAGGAAGGACAAGCTAGAGGAGAAAAGAAAAAATATCTGTTCAGAGTTTACATCCACAGAGCCAGCATCATCACAACACAGCAAGCTGTCCTCAGATCAGGACATAAAACAGGCAGAAACCAAACAGAAGTGAGCCCAGCGACCACAACAGCAGCCATCAGAAGTCATTATAACCCTTCAATAAAGTCATTTACAGCATGTCTAGGTGGTGAGAGTGTGGCTAAAATGATCCATCACTGCTCTGTCAGCCAGATTACCAACAGGCCGTCACCGCCACACTGCTCATCACAGTCAGATAAACTGGCCTGACACATCTAAGGATTCAGCATAGAGCTATGGCTCACAAACACAAATACACACAAGCACTTAAAAAAACAACACACGCACACACACACACACTCCAGATAAGTGTCCCAAACAATTGTACCAAGACAGATGATGGCAATGACGAAATATGGCTCCTAATTGGAGTATTTGTCTCAACGGCTGAATTGTCTCTTTGAGGCAGCCCTGTGATTTTTCTGAAGAGGTAATCACCACTCAAGCCCCAAGAATATGTGGAATAGCCTGGGCCTCTTATTGACTGATGTGTTTCCCATTAACTCTAGATTGGGTGGAATAATAGTGGTGTCATGTCATTGCAGAAAAAGGCAGGACGTTTACATGCACTTAGATAATTCAATCTGAACCCTGTTAAAGCAGAGAGCTCTGAGTGCTGACGTTCTCACTTAAGTGCCACTGTATGGTTTTCTTTATTGGTCCTATGTAAAGGTAAAATGTGATTTATGGCTTTTTTATTTATTGGTCCACGGAAAGACCTGGTTCTTAAACAGTGCATCTCATCATGGTGATGACCGTAGACTGTGGAAAACCAAGGTCACGATTTATAATGTGTCCTGCGTACGTGCTGATCCACAGGCAAACAATACGCTGAGGTGACCGTATTGATCTTGTTTTAACTGTGTGCTAAACATTTTTATACTTAACTTTCTTGCTATCTTGTTTATACATGCTTCTTACTGCTCATTAGTTTCTTACAGTTCCGTCACATGAATCATTTAGCATCACCTTGTGAAGCGCTGCTATCTGACGTAATTGGCTTTAACAAGTGCACAACCACTTTTGCACCACCAGCTGAAGCAACCAGTACATCCCACTAACACCTAAACCTTTTAAAAAGACATAGGTGCTTAAACCTTGTAGTGAGTTGGTTAGCTGAATCATGCACCCGCCACAAAATGAAAACCTGTCGCCTATTGTCTCTGTTCAATTTTCTGAAAGGAGGTTCTGAAGCTTAGATCTTGGCTTCCCATTACAGTCATTATAACACATTTGCTGTGCCACAAAACTGGAACTGATTAGCATGAAATTTGTTGGATTTAAGACAACAAAAGCAAGTCAACCAAGTCTGATTATTGTTCAGAGGTCAGACTACATCTTATGTGTTACTAGTCTAATATCAATGATATTGATATTACATTAATACACAGTAGATGTTTGGAGGTGGCTGTAGAAATACGTCAGTTTCACCTTTGATCTAAAACAGCATCTTTAATCAGCTTGAACTCATGTCAGTAAATGGCTGTTTAGGCCACAATACAACACTCTTCACTAACACACCCTGTGAGTTGCAAAACAAGCATTTAACCGTATCTTAGCAAAAATACAATATTAGATTATGCTGCTGATTTAAGAAGGTTCAATTAATATTTTATTCTTACTCTTACCACAAACGGCAGCTCTAACTATATCTATTTGCACTATAGCCTATAGTCCCTTCTGCCTATGTATACTATCAATAAAAAGACAAGCTATAACAATGAGAGTAACTTTTAAACTATGTAATAAGTTTTTAAAACCTTCACAAATGTCAATTTATTTGAATATAACAGCACCACAGAAATATGGTGGGTAATATGGGCTAACAGGCACCTTTCAAAGCAAGAGTGGTTAAATATTGGACACTAGAAACATTTAAGCAGAGTTTAAGACCTTCAGCATTGAATTTGACATTTACATATGATAGTTGCAACTTGATCACCAAAAACACAGCAGAGGAAAAACTTGGAGAAACTGGCTTTTACATTTTAGGACCAACAGCGAAATAAATGTGTATGAATCCTAAACATGTCATGAAAATGCAGTCCTAAGCTGATTACTTTAACTAATTAAAGTTTTGAAGAGCATGTCTGTAAAACTACTGAGAGTCAAATTGCCATGCACTGCTGGCCGTCCTCGATTCACTGGGTTAATAGTATTAGTACTGACTAGGAAAGCAGCTTTACAACATTGATGTCATACAGGAATAGGCAATCTTGTGCAATGGAGGGGCGACAGGCTGCGGGTTTTCCCTCCAATCAATCACTTTACCAGCTGATTTCACAGATCACTTCCTCCTCTCTGGTGTTTCTGGGAGAAATCAGCTGCTGCAGGTGGTTACAAACCTGCAGCCTGATGCCTCATAAAACTAATTGCTGTGTTATCTTCATGTGAGGGAGAGGCAGATTGATGCACAGGCAGCTTTAACCAGTGTCTTTCCCGAAGGTTGTTTTTGTTCTCTGTCACTGTAGCTGTGGGCTGCCTGTGTGCTGAGAAGAAGCGTGTTAATATCCTGGTCTTATGATGTTTTAACTTTACTCCAATGAGTGCTAATTCAATGCCTGTGCTAATTATCTTCGAATTATTTAATCAATCTTTCACTATCATAAAACATCACTGCTTTTAATGAAAGCCTGTTTCAATCATTTTTTAAATGACTCACTTCTGGCAACATGTAGAAATTAGAATGAAATTAAAAGTGCTGATTCTGACCTTGTGGAGGTCATTTGAGCACTGAAAGCTATTATCCCTCAGCTTGTCCACTTAAACTGCTGTTTTTACCTATTGTCTAGCCATCATTCAAAATATTTTTGTATCTTGAATATATTTTGAATTGGAATAAATCTGGCAACCGTATTGAATGTGATGTTTAAATATAGTTATGGTAGTATACTTGGCTGCAGAACTTTAATAAAAAGGTGTATTTTAGGAGAATGCTTGCTGGGAAAGTATAATAGTGTGCATTAGTCTTTTATTGGATGGTAAACCAGTGGCAAGCCCAATCAATAGTGTGTAAACATAGCACAAAAAGCTCAATCAGGCCTCAATTAGCCTGTATAAAATAAGTGTCCCTGAGATTTTTAATGTAATTAGTCACACTTTACTTATTTTCCAAGATAATGGAACAGAGGAGAAAATAAAATAAAAATGTTGATATTTAAACTTGTCATGAGTGTAAGAGCAGAGGAGGAAAAGCAACAGCCTGGGTTTACTGGGGGATAAATTCAGTGCTTCCACCGACAACAAATATTTGTTTCACACAAATTCCACACTAACATTAACATGAAAAGGTAAAGGGTATAACAAAAAAATGAAGTGTAGTAATATATGGACATGCATAAGACTGTAAAACAGCATCAAAGTTCACAGGTGAACCTTTGGATCGTTCAAGTGTCTCTGTAAGAACAAAAAATTTAATCTTTGAACAATAACAAAATGGGAATATGGTGCAGCGACGGTGAAAAAGCAGAGTCACAGCTCTTTCATTAAGTGGAAACCTGATGCCAAACCCAATCAACAGTCAGCCAAACTAAAGTGAACAAAACATCCCTTAAAAAAAAAAAAGCTTCAAAACTGCTCAGTCATGCTACATAAAATAATGGTTCCCTAGATCTCTGAATGTAAGGCTTCAGATTTGCGAGGATATGGCATATGGCACTAAAATAAAGCTTACATTCAGATATTTAAACCCTTCATTGTTAATGTTGCAAACGGGGTGAAGAGAAGCTGTTCGGACTTGACTTTGATCTTTTTCAAGGAAAAAAAAAATTAATAGATTTTTGTGTTACTTATTCCCTCTTTATGCCACAGTAATGTTAATATGAAAAGGTTAACAGGCTGTAAGGGAATATAATGAAGAAGTCTATTCTGGACTCTACACATCTACTGCTCAATCATTCACCTGAATCAGAGTCAGAAATTAAATCTTTGTTTGAAACGTGCAGTAAGAGCGAAAAAAACATACATTATGGCTTTTGAAAAAAAAAATAGACGGGTGGTGGCAGCTATGCAATAAAGGCTGAGGAATCTCTGCTATTCTTGGAGGTTTGTCTTCTACAACCCTCTGGGGTCATTGCTATTTCCACTTTCATTTCTAGCCTTGACTCGTGAGAGCATCTGGATTGACGGCCCTGATGCCATTCACAGTCACACATACACACACATACACAGGGAGGTGTGTGTACACAGCCATAAAAGTACACGGGTACAGCTACACACATAACATAGCACCAGCACTTCTGTCACTGTCCTTGATGCTGAAATTCCCTGAGCCAATATCAGTGTTGACGCTAACATGGCGATGTGGCCTTTCCAATCAGTAAGACTCAGTCTATGAGAACCTTTGCATTAAACTGAAGGTTGCCTGAGCTGAGACGAACAGGAGAAGACACTGGTTCATCTGCACACTCTGTAATTACACTCCAGATTGATAGTATAAAAAAAGAACGTGAAGTGGGGATAAGGGCCTGGGGGACGGCCTACGTATTGAATCCCAAAGCCTGCACAGCGACATCTCCTAATTTCCTCATAATTATGTCTGGCTCCCCATTCCTGGCGTGTATGCCAACAAACAAGCATGAAGACCAGTGATGAATACCGGTAATGCCACAATTATTGGGAAATTTTATTACGGCTGCCAATTAAAATAAAGGTGTGGGAAATGAGGAAAGCACCTTGTTTCACCATTTCGTTCCATCTCCACTGTCTCACTCCATCACAGTTAATAATTGATCAAAGTTTGCAGTCTCAGCTTTGATATATCCATGGCAACGGACAGTGTGTGTGTGAGCACGTCTGTCCGTGTGTGTAGATCTCAGAAGGCTGTAAATAGTCTGATGCTGCTGCCAGAATAGCCAGAGAAACAAGCCGTTCTGCTACCACGGGGCATCTGCATCCATTAAAAGGACAGGCTGGGATTAAGTGTTGAGCTTCATGAATATTGTATGATGTTGAACAAGCTGAGGACATTGCTTGATACTACCAATCCTAATGGTCACAAACCAGTGTGTGTGGATGTGCATGTTTAGGCACCTCCTTGACAAACCCAAGTCAAACTTTAACGTATGTCTTTTATTCAGTACGGCTGTTGGACGTGAAAGACGCAGTAAAAGTTACACATCATGATAAGAAATTCAGATCAAGAGAGACCGCTGTGTAATTACATTCCTCCAGCCTTGATTCTGAGATGCAAGCAAACAAAGAATCAGTTACACCCTTGTCTTAATCTCACAGTTAAACAAAGAGTTGTGCTCACAAGGCGATCTGCTCTCTGACCAAACAGGCTGCAATAACTGGATGTAAATATCTTAGTTAATTAGTGCTTTTCCTCATAATTGCTTTTTTGCTTCTCAGAGGTTAAGGTCCTATTTACTATTCCAGTCATCTGAAAAATGTTTGCATGAAAAACTCCACACAATACCCAGAGCAGGAGCAATAAATTCCCCCCTTGACTTAGTTCAAGGAATTAACCAGCATCACTGAGACAATGTTATACCAGCCTCTCTGAGCCGCACTTGTCAGAGGATCTGCATCTATTTCTCAAGCCCCAGGCACCAACGACTCCTGGAGCATGAGTGAGGTTTCCCAATCTCCATGAAATCTGTTCATGCAACTGCTTTGTCTTTATGTATATGGCAGCTACATCTGCAGCTGCCTGCTTCACTACACTTGTAATCAGGGGACGCAGACACACGGAGACGCACACACGTAAGATCTGTTTGGCATTTGACTGCAAAACAAAAGAAACAAGGTGTATGTATAACAGAATGTGAACAGGCATGCACTGCATACATCCAGCAGATGAATTCGCACACATATTTTCACAGAGCTGAAACCTTATTTGTTTCTGTGGTTTGCTTTGAGAGTAACTGTTGCCATGCCAACTCTCTCTCTCTCAACCACACACACACACATATATACTCTCTCTCTCTCCCTCTCTCTCCTTGCTATTCTGTTTAACAGGATTCCAATGCAGAGCCTTGTACACCAATCAGAATAAAGCTCGTAGCAAATTTCCAACCAGTCCCAGTACAGTTAACTGTTTGGTGCCCCGGCCGCTCTCCAGGCATCCGTCTTGCAGCATGATTGATAACGACCCTCCAGACAGGAGGCAAAGGGGAAATCCAGAAATCCAGTAATTGGTTTCATGTGCCTCCACTCATCACCCTGTTGAGAAAAATCACTCCTTCTGGAGACAAATATCTAAAAACCATTAAGATATGCAGCAACAAGGTGCAAATAAAACAAAAATAAATATTGTGCTCTTTGATTAAAGTCTGTGTGTGTGTGGTAGGTAGTAAACTGGGACAGCGAGGGGAAATGAAACCAGTCGGGGAGGGCGGATATTGGATTTATAGTGGTTGATATGCTGACATTTTAAAATACCACCATGATTAATGATTGATGAGCAACAAGAAGGAGTTGTGTTCATTTAGCACAGACCAGCACTGTACATGGCATGGCCGGCCCTTTCATTAACCAGAGTGAGGACTTGAGGTTAGTTAGCACTGGGGTGACCTATTATTAAAACTCCTCTCTGAGATCTGGGATGTTGGAAAAGACAGGTGGTCCCTGCAAAGTCACGTTTCACTGTTGTGTTGGCAGAGTGAAATTTCATATATACCCACCATGACTCGTGAGAAAACAAATAATCTCCGTAAAGTCAGAAAACGTTGCTTGTTTGCAAGAGGACACATCGAAATTACGCACAACGGTGACGGTAAATGATATGCAGCGCACAAAATGACACAACAGAGTCGGATACTCCTCATCATAATCTAAGAGGCAGATCATTAGATCCCTCTCTGACTGACACCACACATCACTTAAGTGCGCACCTCCTCTGACTCTCCTCCACATGAACTCACCATGCTGTCGTAGTGGATGAGCTCCAGCTCGTAGTCGGGCAGGATGTCGCTCCTGTTGTTCACCAGGTCCAGGGCCATCTGGGCGGAGGGCATGCACGCTTGACCACCCGGCCAGCCTCCGCTCATGGGGAACAGCGCTCCGATGTACAGCTTCTTTTTGCCTGCGGACGGCCGTGGCCAGAGGAGGAAGAGAACGATGAGAGATGCCCGGAGGAACAAGACATGCCCGCGGGCTGCGCGAGTCACCCGCGGAGGACTCCTGCTCATTACCGGCATGGTTCAAGGTGAGATGGACCGGGGCAGGTTGACCCCGGTGCTGCAGCGGAGTCGAGCAGATAAAAGCTGTTTTAAGTGCGAATATTCTAAGAAAAACCTAAGAGAACTCAACACGTGTCCGGCTCCTAGAAAAAACAAAAACACCAATGAGTTTGGATTGATGTTGAGCTTTGCAGATATTGGTTATGCTGTTTACTTTGAATGGCAAGTGTTTAGCGAATCTAGTGAATAATTTAGTCGCTGTATGATTTAGCATAATGCATGGTTAATTATACATGGCACGCTAGATCTAGATTTTTTCGGCACAAATTCAAGTCAGTAGCGACCATGATCATTTCTATGCGGCCCCACACATTTAGCGCGACTAAACCAAAATAGCGAATCGCTTTTTGCGTACGATCAATCATCAATATCGGACAGCGCGTCCCTTACGACGTTTACGCAAAAATGACGCGCGGATCAGACGCTGATGTCCGCGCAGAACACGTCAGCTGGGTCAAATGATAGGCAGCGACGGCTAAAAAAACACGACAGACTGAAGTGCGGCCCTAAAGCTGAAGCAGCTAAAGCAGTGGAAACAGCGGAAACAGCAGAGTACATCTCCCTCTTTCAACGCAGCGTATTCCGACAGATGAAACGATTTGCCAAGGAAAAACAGGCGCGCTAGAGCTCTGCGTCTGATCCACTGCAGCACCGGCTGGCTGAGTGTGCATGTGTGTGTGTGTGAGAGAGAGAAAAGAGAGAGAGAGCCAGGACAATACTGAAATGCACGCAGAGAGAGAGAGAGAGAGTCAGAGGGAAGAGAGAGGGAGGGATGGCTGGTTGGGAGGGGGCCCTGGGCAAAAATCTCCTCAAAGATTTTCTAATGAGTTACACCCTGCGCTTAACTTAAACAGTAGCTACATCCATTTCACAAGAGTCTCACACAACCTCATTGTGCCACATTTCCTTCTTTGCATTTGCCTCTGGGAGCTGCTGCCTACACTGTCGGCTACAACATCTATAATCAATATCACAACATTAATAGTGAATCATTTTCTTACATTCACTGATATTGTGATTAGGCAGCAGTTAAAAAAATAATATAAATCTGTGATATAAATCTAAATCTGCACCACTCTGAGATTAGACAGTTTTACCTTGAATGAACTAATCTGATCAGTTTTCGATGAATATACCGTCACTATTCAAACCCATTCAACCCTGGAAAACAGCAATATTTAATTAAAGCTAAAAATATTTCACAAATGTTTTTTAGATCAAGTTCCAACTAATGCCTGAGTGTCAATGACATTTTAATGGGTTGTAGATTTGTGGCTGCAGCTAATGACTTTTTCATTCTTGAATATCTTATATAAATTTCTTTGATAAATGTGTTAATCATTTAGTTTATTAAATGTCAGAAATAATACATATCAGAATTTCCTAATGCCCACAGTGACATCTTCAAATTGCTTGGTGCCAGTCAGTCCACCAACAAAACATATAAAAACAAAACAGGGAAAACAAAAAAACACTAAATGTTAACAAAGAAGAAGAAACCGTGTAATGTTTGGCATGAAAATAAGCCAAATAATTTTCTGTTGATTAATCAACTAATTTAACTGGTGTATTAAATTAAATTAGCATTACACATATAATACAATAAAGCACTGCAGCAACAACAAACAATCAACAATAAACCAATACATATAATGCACGAAATGAGTGAATGGAGCAAATATACGCTAATGCATTGATTAGCTACGTGAAGCTAGTATAAAGCAAAAAGCTTTAAAGGGAGGTTATAAAAACAGCAGCTTTGTGACGATGTACTTTGGCACAGCAGCACATTGAGCTAAATGCTACAGTACCATTAGGATGCTAACATGACATTTAGCAGGCATCATGTTTGCCATGTTTTGGATTCTATTTGATGTGTGTTACCACTCTGACATTTTCTAATCAGCATTTAAGCACAACTGAGGCTGATGAGAATGTCAGTATCTTTTGTCTTAAATTATATTTGGGCAAAAATTAACTTTGACCCTGTGGTGTCACTAATGTTTTTACTCTTCATCCTGAGGGGAACATTAATTTGTTAGCAATCCATGCAATAGTTAGTTTGCTTTTCATTAAAGAGCACAAATGTGATTCTCATGGTGGTGCTTCAGAAAAGTTGGGGGATCGTGGAAGTTAACAGGATTTATCCTCCGAGGGACAACGAATGTTAGTTAAAAAAAAAAAACACACACTCAGAAGTTCAGATATTCAAGTCTGGGCCACAGTGGGGGACCAGCTGCAGGACAAACCATTGCTGTCCATAGAACAGGCACTATTGCTTAAAGCACTGGTTCCTGTCTCAGAACATGCATGATCAAGTAATCATTTAAATGCTGTTGAAGCAAAAGCTTGTTCAAATTTCCCCAAACGTTAGCCTGGGTTTAAACTACCTTGATGTTTGACCCACAAATCAATAAGTCCATGCTTATGCTGGGATACCAGACATGAGCAGTGTACAGTTCTGCTGTGTAACCACCTCTGCTAACTCACAGCATTTCATTTCTTCCTCCCCTACACAGCCAAATCTATAAAATGCTGCTTTGAGAAATAAGCACAAATGTGGCAGGTGGTATCAATCATAGCTGATTTTATTTGCCTTCACCTCTGTCTGAGAAGAGCACAGACAGTAATGTAGTTAGTGCGCAGGAGAGAGACTGGACTCTGCACACCTGCTGATTCAACTCTCAGTTCTCAGGGGGTCCTGTTTTCTATCTCTGACACACACACACGCAACCACGCACACGCACGCACGCACACACACACACACACACACACACACACACACGCACACACCCACATACATAAACACTTTATCTAAAACAAACTTCTGATGTTTTAAAAGCTATATGTTTCATTTAACGTCATAGAAACAGTGGAGGAATGCTATTACTGGCAGATTAACAACACATCTAAAGAAAAAAATAAATTGTGGTGGTGAAAATTTACCATTTTCTATGCAGTCTTATTTAGACTGATGACAGTTTTATTCCATTTGATGCGCTTGTGTTTGCAGTTCTTGTGTAAGTGCTCTAATTGCAATGTAATGTTAATGTTAAAGTTCCCTTTTGAAAATTACTTATTGCAGCAATTGAGAAGAAAACCATTATTCCTCCAGTCTAAATTAAAAACTTTCTGTAGTTGGGCAATGGAATGTGACTATTATATAACCCTGGTTCATTACCCAAAACTCATTATCTGTATATCTCTATGTAGCAGAGAACGATTCAGATCATGTTGCTAACAAGCCCTCACAGGCTGAGGTGAGTGTAGTGATCATCTGCTGACATTTGCCTTCCACTTCCACCTCCTCACTCTCTCTGCCATCCCATGACCCATCCATCTCACCATCAATTATTCAGCCATGAACTTTATACAGTGTTTCACCAACACAGGCAAAACACACCGGCATTGGGAAGTGCAGTGTTAACCCCTATGGTGGCAAATGCCACAGAGAAGGCATTAGCTGTGGCACAGCCTGTAACAAGATGCATTGGAGACACGAGTTCCTTAACATGTTGCTGAGCCACTTTAATGAGTACCTTGTACTGTATATTTTTGTGTCTGCAGTTGCACACTGGGCATCCTTCAGGATAATGGCCTGTTTTCCTCCTGGCAGATGTGTTAGTGGGGAAAATAGTGTTTTGAATGTTCTCTGTTTAACACAATTGCCAGATTACATTGTCCTTCGCCTGCAGAGTGCACTCTATTTCACTAAGGGAGCAATCCAAATCACTTTGAAAACGCTTTGGCAAAATACGTTTTATAAAAATCAATCAAACTGCTGAAATTCCCAAAACACTGATATTTTGAAGATGTAAGGGTTTTCCACAATGATGACAATACAAGTCATATCCTTTTTTTTTGAGCAGAAATCAAACTTTGGTCAAAGACCACTGAAAATCCATTGTGTTCAACTTCATTTGACCTAAATAGACAGTGAAAACTGTAAAGTTGTATTTCTATAGAGGGGCCAGAATTACTTGATAATGGTATGAAAATTATTTCCCAGTAGGAAGATAAATGGTGGCTAGCTTACTACAAAAATACTGTTTATCATGCAGTAAAGAGCACCAACTTTAATACAGTATCATCATTACATAATTTGCCTTGCAGTGGCACACTACACGCTATCTTGTTTCCAATAGTCTGCAGCATCACAGTTATTGGAGTAATACATCATGCCCGAGTATCCGGGATAAGAATAGTAAGTTCATTGTTCAGCTGTAAAAAATACCATGCCACTAGGGCATAACTTTGTAGCAACATTCTGTAGCTGGTTGTGTATTTTTATAAATATAGCTATGGCAAATGTAATTCCTTCTGCTGTATCAGAATAATTCCCATAAATCTGTATTTACCAGCATTAAAAACCTACTGTTGCCACTTGCAAAGTGTAATCATCAGGTGAGAGGTAAAATGAATAAATCTTTTTCACACTTATATTAAAATTTTCACAGTACCACACTGTATAAAGTAGTAGTAATATTTATGAACAGTTTGTCTGGTTTGATATCCTGTTGTACAGCACAGCTAAAATCCCAGTTATTCAATAATCTGTTGAGGGTGGCAGTATTTTAGTTTTATTCTCAGCCTCGTCCTATTAACATGTATTGTCTGTGTGCCCAAAGTCTGATAATGCTTATTCATCTGTGCCAAAGAGCTCCATTACCATAAAAACACATCAGTGAGCCTTCTTGTTACTTAATTACAATAAACATGGGCAATGTAGTTTATTTTTAAAGGCAATCCCACACACATACTCCTGCATCCAATGTATATTAACTCACCACTGAAAATAGTCCCCAACAAATCCTGTTCATTCCTGTATGAGTGAAATTTAATAATGACTGTTTATTTATCAAACTCACTAAACATTTCTATTTGCTATATTGCCCTTACAGATTAATCTGCTGATTTCTTTTTAATCAAATGAAAATTGTCCATCAACAATTTGCTGAGCTGAAAGTGATGTCTTTAAATGTCTTTTGTTCAATCAAAGGTGGAAATTTCCAATTTATTTTACAATGATATATGAAAAAACAGGAAATCCTTGTATTTCAGGGGTTTGGATCAGAGAATATTTGGCCTCTTTTCTAGTATTTTCACTTGAAAACAATGGAGCCGATTAATTAATCAATTATAGTATTGCTGTCAAACAGACACAAAAAAAAAAAAAAAATCACAATTAAACATCTCAAATATACCTACACACTTAGTTTTATTATGTTACTTAAGCACTGGGTATGTTATTTCTAAAAAGATTTAGGAAGTCAGCAACAGGAGGAGAGTCATGCAACACTTGATTTGGAAAAATATTTGATGTCGCTTTTAATGCAAGTTTTAAAGTCTAGAAACAAAAACAACATCTAAGAATAGCTGAAGTTTTGGTAAGAAGCCGTTTTAGTTTGTTATGTCCCAGTTGTTTGCTGATCTGATTGCATTCATTGTGGTCCTATGGTTTTGTTATACTATTTTTGAAGAAAGTGGATACTAGAAATGCAGTTCTGCTGCACACACACAGACACACACAGGATAGAGCAGACACAGACAGGAGCAGGGTATTAACCTTTCTCCCGCTGAGGAGGCAGTAAGTGGGTGGTGATGGCACATTGAGTGGAGAGAGACAGAACAGAACCAGGAGGAGGTCAGTGTTGAGACAGTAGATGGAAATTTCTATTTGTGGAAACAGTGTTCTTTGCTACTTCATTAATTACGTGTTTGTCAAGTCTATCCATGACATTTAGAAAGTTTTTATCAGCATCTTACAGGATTACTTGCATAAAACTGCAGAGGCTATGGAGCAACATTGCATGTCACGTGTGCAAATTTGAATGTGTGCAAGTCTGACCAGGAGTGTTTGGCATATAAAATGCTAGCACAGGTTACTGCTAATTCATTAGAGCCATAGTGCATTGTTGTGAGCCGGCCATGGACATCTTGTGTATGATTCAGTATCTGGCCAATTTGTAATGTGGCGACATGACAACAGTAACAAATATAGTCATCACTGTTGTCAGGGATCAGATATAGTAGATGTTTCAACCCTTTTACCCCCAGGGAAGGCTGAATTAGTGCATTAGTTCATCTTTAGAAATGGCTCCACTTTGTCTCCTACAGACACAGAACTACACTGTTATGTTTACACTGTAAGTAGAACTGAGGTAAGTCAAGAGAATAATTCACACCTCATTATTTTAATATTGGGATATTAATACAAACACAGTTTTATTATTCTTCAAAATCTCTTTTAGATTTTGAGGGCTAACTAATAAAAAGACAACCTTCATTAAATAAAACTGAACTGAAATGAACTTGGAGTTATCACTGTATGAGCAAATTAAATAAGCTTAAGCTTCTCTCTCTCAGTGCTTTGATTTATAAATGGATTTGCTCAATACTCAGGAGTAGAAAAATAATGTGCCTCACGTTATGGGCTAATAAGGAAATTGGGGAGGTGCTGTCAGCGCTGTATTATGTATGTTTTCTGATATTAAAACTAATTTGTACTATCTTCAAGTTGATAGCTATGAATAAAATGTAACTGAAATCTAACTAAATGGTTCTGACAACCTCTTTAATTAGACAAGTTGTTAATAAAAGAAGTTTAATTTTCTTAAGAAGTCTGATCTTGAAAGCTGGTTTGGGGATTTAAAACCTTCAGCTCCAGACCAGCCCTTTGTTTTAAGCCACTGCTGCCCCAAGGGGGACACTCTGGCCTTTTCTCAAAGATCACTGCTGCCCTCTTGTGTTGCCAAAGCACATTGCAGCTGCAGAATTTTGCAAAGCCTTGCATTAAGCAGATTTCAACCAGACCTCACAGACAGTAGCCTATCTGTGTGCACAGATATAAAAGGGTACATTGTCTATAAGCTATAGGAATGACTTGTCTCGGTGGCTGTTATGTGATGTAGGTGAGACGAGTCCATTTCATGCATGATAATGATTTATCCTTCCTCATAAACTGGCCATTCATGGTAGTTTGTTTTTGTTTTCTGAAGCAGTAATGGCTAAATAAAAATGAAAGCAAGTGAAGCTTGTTGGTGGCAGATTGTATTTGTCGAGCTTGGGTGAGAAGACAAAGTTCTAATGTTCTATGCAAAAAGTGAAATGTTTCACCACATCTGTGTGTTTAGTGTCATGTATGTAATGTTAATTGGGCACTTATATGTGCATGTAACAACAAATTACTGCAGTGTAGTAGCCTAGCATTTGATTAGCATGGACATATTGAGACTAAAACATTCCTACCTGTGTAGTTTCTGTCATCTTTGGCAGGCAAATAGAGAAAGGGGGGGGGGGGGGGGACAGAACAGTTGAGTAGATTATTCTGCATTAGCATTTCAACAGAATATTAATGAAAGTTTGATCAGTTCCATCCACTAGATGGCAGTGATACAATACTGTAGATGTCCTGAGGAAATCTAACTGTGGGTTAATGCCAAGCAGTAATGCCTGGCAGCAGGTCCCTAACCAGATATTATGTAAGCCTTTGATATTTTCAGAGGCATATAGGCTAACAAAAATAGACAGAAAACCCTTCACGTCACAAAGTTATATAGTCTAGATAACTCCATAAGAGATATAAACAGCACCTGAGTACAGTTTAGTATTTACAGTAAACAACAAAGGATAAAACGTACAATACGTAGCCTACTTTCTGTTGCCCAGTCCAACTGTGCCGATAATTCCCTCTTTCATCCTTTTTAATACTATCATTCCCATAGCAACTTTACCGGTTGCCATGCCAACTCCTTTGATAACCAGTTGGCAATCACATTACTTTTATTTCATCTTTCTGTTTTTTTCCCTTAAATCCTCATTTATTTTGTACTAGTTTGACAAAACACACCTCAGAGAGGACACATGTCAACTGTAACTAGGTGTCAGTGATATCAAATATCCTCTCACAGCCTCATCACATATTCATCCAGAATTTATCCTGTGTATAGTCTAATGTATGGGACTGGAGCTGTACCTGCCTGCGTCGGCGGTACAGACCGCCCTCTGTGGATTACGCTTCGATTGGCTGGATCATTTATTGCCTAGCAACCGCGCTCCACCATTGGGAGAGCAGGTGTTTGTAATTATCTGTCATCTTTAAAGCCTTATGTTCCCATTTCTGTGAAGCAGACTGGAAACGCTGAGTGAGCCCTGTCTGGCTGTGATTCATGTGATTACAATGTACATTTTTGTCACAGAAAGAAAAAAATATCTATCAGCTAAAGGGCATTTGCTGGGAATGCACCTAACAATTATTTCTTATGAAACAAGAATACTAGAAAAATCAAAAAATGTTTTCAAATGTTATTTGAGTTGTTCATCAATAAACACTTATACCTGTTTAAAACAGTATGATATAATTATTTTTAAATGCTTAGGCTATATATTGCTCATAAATGGTAAACAGGTGATTAAACATTTATGCCAAGGTCAATGTCACCATTCATCCAGTTTCCTTTGCTAGCTTCACTTGTAATGGCTGCCTAATCTAATGATATAAGTATCATTAAATCCATCAGCCCGCATAGCCTACTAACTGTCCCCCCATGGCAGCAAATGGCCTCCCACTGTACATCATCATTTACTTCTACTGTATTTAGCAGCTTAATGTAAAATCTCATTGACACATTATGGTTGAGACACTCACAGAGGCAGGTGGGTTTGGGTGCATCCCATTTGCCCAGTTTAGTGCAGTGGCTGATGTTTCTGCCCTCCAGGATGAAGCCAGCGTGGCAGCTGTAATGGAGCACCGTCCCTTCCACTGGGGGTCCAGGAGGCTTCGCCGTCACCCGGCCGTTCTCCAAGGACGTCCACACTCGTGGACACAGCAGCACTGGAAACAAGGAGGAGCACAAGAGATGGTGGAGGCGACACAGAATTAGAGAAAGGTAAATACATAAGTGGGAGGTGAAGCTGCAGTCACACAGACATTTCTCATAAACAACCACAAAAAAGGAGACAAAACAGCACTTCCACTGATTAGACTTGTTAGACCAAATTCTCATACTTATTAACACATTATTTTTATTCATTTTTTGGAACCAAGTGAATGTTTTACATTTTCATCCTCAAGTTTGTTGCATAAAGTCAAAGCTGTAAGAGAAATACATCGTTTTTTTCCCCCAGATTTCTTCTGGTTCTATAATTTTCCTTAACATTCAATTCTCTTTAAGATTAAGACTCTCTCACTTGAAATACATTTTGTACATTCTTTGGTAATAATTTACTCATCTTTAGCTCTGCTGATGTTTTTAGCTCCTAAGGGAATAGTCTGATGCTTTAGCTGCTAAATGCTCCATTGTGTTCACACCAACTAGTCTCAAACTTTGTCGTCGTTCTAGAAAAAGGTGGTCCCCCCCCCCCCCCCCCCACAGAGAAAGCAGCTACCTGCTGCAGATGAAAACAAGGCTGATGAGAGCAATAAGAAAACCAGTAAAGTCACGGACCACAAAACATGAAAAGTGAGCGGAAAGACACTTACAGAGCTAAAAAACTCCATAGGCAGATGATCATTTTCCAGTACAGAATATAAATAAGCTGCAAGGTAAAAATGTTTTAGCAAAGACAGGCTCTGAGGCAGAGGTTTAAATGAATTCTTCCTGTGAGATTATTTCTGCCTCTTGAACAGCTTTACCTCAGATGTTTGCATATGTTAATGTATGACTCTCAGGTATTAGGCTATTGGATACATTTGGACATTTTTATGTAATGAATAAAATACAATACAGAGACAATATAAGAATGCAAAATATTGTCCCTGAAAGTGTAATCTCTGTGTGTGGAACTCTTCTAGCCCATGTAATACAAGGTTTGGCATTAGCTCCCTTTAAGAAATAAAAGCCTCGCATTTATCTTTTGATTAGATTTTCTGACAAAATGGTCGAGCTCTTGGTTATAATTCTGTTAGGCTGCCGAGTTTGTTGAACCTTCCTTCCAGCATGTGAGCACATAATAAAACTCCAATCTGCACATTGCAGCTTGCATGCTTACATAAGCCAGAGAAAACAAAAATCCTGCTTAGGGAATGTACTCTTGGGAAAAATAAATTCCACTGATGTTAAATATGAACTGAAAGAACAAAAAAAAAAAGAGATATAAGAGGGACTGGACTGGATCGGTGGCCTTATTCTCAGTATTTGCAGCAGCAGTGAAGATGTGATCTGAGTAGAAATTAGATTCAGGCTTCACTGTGCAAATAATTTTTGGTTTGCTGCAAGAACACACAGTTTAACCACACAGAAGCAGGAAAACAACCTAAATGCTTTAAAAATATGAAAATGAATATGAGACCCTGCATACCATACACTACATTAGTATCAGCAAAAACAATTATGTTTAAGAGCTCTTAGAGGTGACATATCCAGTATATCTCCTGTAAAGAAGAAGAATATGAACATTCAACCGAAGTGTGTCAGTTGTCATCATATTAAGACAAGTGGTTGTCATGTCTTAATTCCATCAGTGCAGCAAGACTCAGATTACATGTAAAGATGTTAGGATCACATTATAGATAAGTGATGTCACTTTAGTTTTAGCTCTTAATGTGAAAAAAGAGTTTTGTTGACATCAACCAGGGTGATACTGTAAAATATAAAGATATGATTTCTGTTAAACAGCAACTCAGCACAGCGGAGTGGTGACTATAACATGACTTGTACTAATGTTAATAAGCACTGTGGAAATACATATTTTACTAAGTTCACCATGAGTGCGGTAGTTTAGTAGTTGACTACAACCACTTCCATCCATGCATTTCTATACCTGCTTATTCCTTAACCAGGGTCACAGGGATCTGCTGGAGCCTATCGAAGCTCTCTTTGAGTCAAAGGCAGGGGTCCACCCTGGACAGGTCACCAGTCCATCACAGGGTCACATAGAGACAAACAACCTCACACACTCACACTCACTCCTATGGGCAATTTAGAGTCACCAATCAACCTGACATACATGTTTTTGGACTGTGGGAGGAAACCAGAGTACCTGGAGAAAACCCACACAAGCACAGGGAGAACATGCAAACTCCACACAGAAAGGCCCCTGATGGGTTTCAAACCAGGAACCTTCGTGCTGTGAGGCAACAGTGCTGGCCTTTATTTTATTTGTTTGTTTTTTTATTACTATTATCTTGTAATTTCAGATTTCAGAATTTCCTGATTCAGAATTTTCCCTTCTTATCCAGGGTACATAGAGATGCATCTGAAAGCTCTGAGTAATCTGTGTAGGGAGCCTTTGAGATGAATGAATAGATGAATTTTCATGCTCCAGTTGAAATGTTCAATATTTACAACATCCTAAAAACTGTAATTATTATTTTGTTTTTTTTTTTATTAGCTCCCAAAATGTAACCTCATTCACTCACTCCTGTACAAACTGATTATTTGAAGCAGGATTATTTTATAATAAAGAATCAAATGAGAATGTGAATTTCAGCCAAATAGCCCTTGACTTCACAAAGCTTTATAGTGAGTTTCAGCTCAGTGTTTAGCTGTCTGGCTTGCAACTTTACTCTTCTGTTTCCCTCTCACTGCTCTCACAGTGCCATTTTAGCTGCAGGAGGCAGCTGTTGGCGAAAAAGCTCTGAAAACCCACTGTACTCTCCCTGCTCAGCACCAAATGGCTGGCAGGCAAAGTTAGCGACTAGCTGGTGACCATAGTGGAGAACAAAGCAGCTAAAGAGCCAGATATTTCCCTCAGCAGTTGGCAGCGTTGCAAAATGCATTGCTACTAACATGCTTTCCTAATGTTTACCTGTTATCTATAAATTGTAATGAAATCTTGCTATAACACAAGGCAATGGAGTGATTTCATATAAGCGCCATTTAGAATTGTCACTTTATTTCACTGTGGATCTTCATATTATGGTACTATTAACAAGAATAAAAATAACTCCAATCCCAAGCCTTAGAAAAAAGTGAGACCAAGTATTTCACACTTTTCTCTGTGTGTATTGTCAATGGGGAAGGCGGTAATGTGCTGTCAAAACAACTGAGATTTCATTTCATTGTAATTGTGGCTTTAATTTGATGTCAATGTTTCACCACATAGGATTAGTAAGAAAGGATTATATACACATAATAATACACATGATTTGTCAGGAAAGGGAAATTTGTGCAAGTCAAAAGACGAGAAGAGAGGGAAAACACAGGAAGAAAATTAGATCTAAAAGGACTCACAACATCTGCTGTGTTGTGTCATGTCCGTCCATGTGCCGTTGGGTAAGCACTTCCTGACCTTGGGTCCCACAATCACTCGGTTTCCTCTGCAGATGTACTCAATCTCATAATCCACAGGCAAGATCTGCACACTGCGGATCTGCAAGAGAAACATGGACAGTGAGTGATTGGAGGGAGAGACAGCCATTAAAGTGATAGATACCAATGTTTCAAATTCACTCAAGGACCCTCTTCATTTTCTCTCTTGGGTGGCATATGGCTGTGACAATAAAACTCTACCAAGAAGAATATTTTATGGCAATATTTTCTGAATCGATGGGCTGTCACACTGAATTACACCTTCTCTCTGGCTGGAAGAGAGGGGGAAATAAGTAGGTCTGCCTAGGCTAAATGTTTCAATCTCATGTTGAGGTGTGCGTCCTAATGTGTGTGTGTGTGTGTGTGTGTGTTGAATGGCTCAGCCGTAGAGGTTTAGGTCATTTTTACACATTGCATCAGTCTCTTCTCAATTGAGTTTTGCTGCACTATAGAATTAGAATCAATTTTAACACTGCAAAACTATTTTCACTTTCTCTGTGCTCACATTAAATCTCAGGTTAAGTAACAGCATGATTTTTCCCCACATGACAACTACTGTAGTTTAGAAGTGTATTATGGTCCAGTGTGCAACTTAAAAACCTTTAGAAACCTGCAACCTCCCAGTGCACATACACTTAATGAAGTAAGAGACATCTAGTCCAGCAGATTGGCTTCTGAAATGAGCAATAGTTATATATCCATAGACATTCACTAGAATTGTTAAGTAGTTTGTCTGTAGAAGAACCATATAAGACACAAATGATTAAAAAGCAGGATATTTTTATGTGTCTTAAAATATGCCTGGAAGGGAATCTCTGAATTTACATTTAAATTAAATCACTGGCGTGCCACTAGAGCAGTCAGTACAAGCCAAACATTGTTCAAAACTACAGTACTATATTTTGAATTCTTGTGGCAATCTCAAAGATGCATAGCTAAACAATTTACATTTGAGGCAAAGGTGCAGCAGAGCATACTGCATATGATATTATCAGACAAGATGCTACAAGATAATTTTTTCAACTCTACAAATATTTAAGGGGAAGCAAAAAGGGAAAACTGGGTTAAGGCTTAGACAACAATCTTTAACTCAAAGTACAGTGAGTAGATTTCTAAGCAACAAAATATGACCCATGGGTGCATTTCCTGAAGTAGAACTACTATGGTGGCTGGAAATAAGCCACAGACTTTCTGCAACGAACCATTTTATGACATAAGAATGGCATTGTTGAACATCTAGTTCATGGGCCTGCACAGGGCAGACCCAAATGCAGACTGACAGGCAGGTGCAGTGAAGTAACTTTAATAATGAAAATGACAGCAGCTTACAGTCAGACAGGCCAGCACAAAAACAGCAAGCAGTAAGAGCAGAGGGAGCAGGAAAAGTCATAGCCCACAAAAAAAACAAACAAACAAACAAAAAAAAAAACCAACCAGATCAACATGAAGACCATAATCTCGGAGAAAGCAGATTGGGCTGGCAGTTTAACTAGTGGAGAACTGATGAGGAAACTGGGAACAGGTGTGTGATTGGGCGGGGAGGGTCAGGTGACTGGGAATGGAGGGAAAGTTTAAGGGCATCTAGTGGCTGGATGAAGTGTAGCAAGAGGCAGAGAGAATTACTGAGGCAGGAGGCACAAAGAACATGTTGCTTTGAGTTTAAATAACTACTTAAAAGGAGGAGGGCCTGTGCCATTATGATTTTAATAATAAAGTCTATAAATCTGTAAACATTGATGGATAAGGGTAAGGGAATAGAAAAATCATGGCCATGAATAAAATAAACAAATTTCAGTGTGAAACCTTTAATGGACCGATCCATCTACGTGCTGAAATATCTTATTTATCAACCCAAACATGGGTCAAGATCCAAAACTTCTGGATCCTACATTACCCACAATTCAATTTGACCATACTGCTTTATTAGATTGTCCCAGAGTTAGCAGTTTGCTGTTCAGTAGCTGATAGTGAAAAAATGTCACCATATAATAAAATGTCCCTTAAATTAAAGTAATGGGTCAGGATTTGGGTAAATATGTTCATTGGGTATTGATCAGTTACATGTAAAGATCAATACCACTCTCATGTGCCTATTTTCCAGTCATGCTAAGCTGTCAAGCTTCATAGCTTCTGTACAGACATGAGAATAGGAATTCTCTCACCTAACACCCCACAGCAAAACTAATAATCTTATTTCCCAGAATGTCAAACGTTTCCTTTGAGTTTCACATGCATTAATGCAACTTACTTTGGGTTCATATTGTGATGTCAGAACTCAAGGTATTTTGTTATTGAGTTGTTGTTAATATTTTATGATATCATCAGCTGAAATATCCCCCATCTTAAGAAGCAATGACCACCAGCTAATCTGTAGCAATGTCATCACTTTATTTTCAAAGACTAGTGGAATGTTTTAGATCTTCAATTCAATCAGGAGGAAAATACATGGCATTTAACACATGGATTGACAGATACAGTGTTAGCTGCTTAGTACTTCTAATGCTGTGTTTTCTGATTTGATTATTTTCTTCAGGCTAAATGTGGTTTAATGTGCTTTATTTGACAGGTAATGTAATTTGCAATAACAGCATTTCCCGTACCTGTTCTTGTGTCAGGCCTCTGTAGCGGATGCCCCCATCCCTGGGAGGCCGGATGATGGCACAGCCTGAAAACAAATAAGAATGAGGGACTAAGGACAGAAAGCTTCCTCTCTGTCTCCAGGTAATATTGATAGATCAAAATGATCTACTATCAATTTAGCTGACGCCTTCCTCACTGCACAAATTACAGTGCTTCTTCAGGTCACTTAGTAGTCTCCCTGGAGTTACTTCTGTCCATTAATGCAGATTGTAAACAGACACACACACAGCAAACGCACACACACAGACAAATTCCCACACATAGCCAGTCACAAACACATACAAATTACCTCCAGCTGATGAATTATGTATGGGCACAACAAGAGATGGAAGAGCATAGAGAATAATCAGAAACAATAGCTGTGCCATCTCTGGATCTGAAAGAGAAGGAAGAGAAAGAGAGATGTTTTAACAGAAAGGAGGGAAGTCTGACAGGGAAATTGAGGGGTTTGGAGAACCAGAAAACAGTATACAAAGAAATAAAAGGATTACTGAGAAAATATTCTTGCAGGATTGCATCACAGTCGTTTACAGTTCTCTGCTGTCTGTCCTTCTAAAAGGGATGCAACAACCTTTTGGCAAAAAAACCCCTCCCTTTTCAAGCTGCCAGACTGTGCACAGAGAAGCGCTGCAAGATGAGTCCACTTTTCTCTCTCTGCTTCTATTGGTATTTACACTGCAGACAGCTCAGGTTCAGTTGATCATCAGCTTTACTCCTTTTCAAAAGCCCTGTATACAGCTCTGGTTTTGAGGGCTGATAGTGAAGCTTTTGCAAAGTGGCTGGCACAGAAACATGTCACACCAAGGGAGAGTCAATAGACTTTAGAGTTTTCTTCATGTCAGGGTAGAAAACAGCTTGTAGGCCACAGACAGAAAAGCTTTCCACCACAAAGCAAATGGGTGCTTTTAGGTGTGTTAACAGCTTTTTAAGGTGCAATGACTCACCCAACCTGACCAACAAAGAAGCTCTGGGATGCACTAAGAGTACACTACTGATTTAGCATCGCACTCCTGTAACCTTGTCAGACTAACAAATGAAATTTAAATTGAAGAGGATCTAAATTGAGTACATATACAGAAGACAGGACATGTAGTCTTTGTAATTTCACACATTCTTACTCCTTGTCCAAACCTGGTGTGTGTATGTACTACCCAATACAACTCAGCCACCCGCTCCTCAGTTGGAGGTTCAGGTGTGTGATGGTAGTAGAAGGTAGCGTAGCCTTGAGCTGTTGGCCTCAAGCAGAGATGAGGACCAGTCTACCAAGTGGTAATAGGATCACTACTTTTGAACTCTGCACCCACCGGACTTTTTATTTTTCATTTGCAAACTTGTCGTCTCCAGACCCAAAGGTTTCTGACTCAAGTGACATCACTTTAGGCGATTTATCAGACTTCATGCAGCTCCTTCTGGAGCCGCTTTATATTTGCACAGATACAATATGACCTGTGTAGTGGAGTCCCCCTTGAAATAAAGAGTGAATTTACAAATAAATCAATAAAGTATATCAGTATATTATATTAACAAATAATATGAACAAGGACTCTATCTGACACCAACTGTCTAATGTGCTGATTTCATGACTACACACTGAGTGTGTTCTGCTAACCAGCAAAAAGTCAAAAGAGCTGAGACCTTAAATCCCACAAGCCCCACCACCTGGTGTGCTGTCAGGCAAGGACACACATTCACACGGACACACAGAGAGTTGTTTTTATACCTCGTGGGAACATTACATTGACTTACATTTATTTTCTGGAGATTTAACCTAACCTTAACTAAAACCACAACCTGCCTAACCCCAACCCTTACCTTAAGCTTAAACCAAGTTATCTCTTTAAAATTCAGTGATTGTGTGTGTGTGCGCTTGCACGGGCATTCTTGCTTGTGTGGTGGGGTGGGTGGGTTGGGGCATAATAAAGCAAAGCACTGTGAGGGAGACAGATGGCAGTGAGGCTTGCTTGTGGAAGACAGACAAACTCTGCTGGATACTTCATTAGCATTATCCAGTGTATTTTTAGAGTTCACTGACAAGACGCATGCAGGAGGTAGACACCACCACAGTGTGTCTTATGTGAGTGTGTGCGTGCATGGGTGTGTGTCTGTCTGTGTTGGCACTGTACAGTCCTGTGTGGGAAGGAGGGAGGGGAGGCAGCAGAGTATAAGGGGAGAACGAAGGACAGCCCAGCAGGAGTCATTAATATCAGCAATCACACACTGAGCCGGATAAAAGCAAACTATGTGACTGAGTGTAGCAGGGATGAGGCAGCCTAACCGGCACAAAGCCAGCTAACTCCATCAGCGCTCTGGCTGCAGTGGCACTGAGCAGACAGAGGGAAGTGGTGCCTGTCAACTGGCCTCAAGCTTTAAATGCAATTAAGGCTTCAGCACGGCAGACAGCACCTTCCCAGCTCCGAAACATTGCAGTCTAGTGAAACACCTTGTTACAAAAGCACCTAAAGCCCATCTACATTCACTTCCATCTCTAAAGTCACAGTTGTACACAAACTACCTATTTCCTTCTGTATTTATAATGCCGGAAGCTGCAATGGAAACGGATGGTGCGGGTCATTTCAGCACCACAGACAGCTCACACTTCATATTGTTGACAATGCATGGACTGGCTATTTCCCAGCACTAAGCGGGTCCACATGGGATTCACACACATGCACTCAGATGCAGTGTTTTGTGCACGGCGGAGCATGAACTGCTGAGAAGTGAGGGTCACAGTAAGGGTGCCACCAACCGTGTGCTGCCGGTAGTTTCTTGTCGTCTGTTGACAAGGGAATCCGTGATGGCCTGTAGAGGAAGGCCGACCGTATTAACAAACCCGTACAGTCCTCAAATGAATGGATCTGAAAAGTACCGGCTAGAATAACATGACATCTCATTGAAGCCGCTGAGTGTTGTTTAAAAAGGCGTAAAATCCCATCCTGTCATCCTCTGCTTCTGAAGCAGAAAAGGGTAAATGCAGACAGGATGGTGATGATTTCCTGCATGAAGAACTCAAACATATCTGGCCTGTACGCATCGAAAATGTATGGCCTTTGCATACAAATCGAAGCATCTGTCTTGATCCTCTACACGGCGATTGAAGCATTTTCTCAATAAATGCAGCTTAATATTGAGACCTACAGTAATAGTAGCATCTAGCAGCCTGAAGCAAGGCGGTAGCATGTGTACTTACTATTAGTTTCGATGCGCTCAGTGAAGATAACAGTACGTCCTCCGGGTGGGACCCGTCAGGGAAAGCCCGGTGTCGGATTATTTGGTAAAAATATGCATCTTTGTAACGCTTTGTATGGCTATTATCATATGGCTATAAATGTGCAAGCTGCTCCGTGCGAAAACTGAAGATTACAAAAACAAAACGTATCTTATTCGGGGTTTTTCCATGTATTGCAGTTGCGCATGGCAAAGGTAAGAAATGACAAAAATCCATACAAAAAATATACATGCACTATATACAAACGCATCCCCATAAACGACGAAACACCGATTCACCACACTCCCCTCCTTTTTTTCTCTCCCCCTTACAATCTTGAGCTAATTCACGACGTCATGATGGAGACGCACCGTGCGTAACAGTCCCTCTCACGCATTTATCCGATTTCTCCCCTCCTTTTCAAGATGAAACACGCTAAGGTCTGGGCCCACAACGGCAAAAAACATAATGAATCTTAAGAGGAGGCGTTGGATTTATGAGACGCTTGCGGCTTTATCCCACTGTAAATAATTATATCTCGGCAGGAAGACTAGACACGGATGGAGGTGCAGATATGACGCTGTGGTGTTAACAGTGACTACATTAAGCCTGCTCTAAAACCCGTTGGAGCTTAAGTCAACAAAGCAGCAATCAGTCATTTCTACAAGACTGCTCATGTATTAAATCAAAGAGCATCGACTTAAACCATCTCCCTCTTGTGTCTTTGTCACCATTTTCTGTTCCTCCTCTGCCATCTATTCTGAGATCAGCATTCTGCTTCATATTTATATATATATATATATATATATATATATATATATATGCTGAATAATTGAAGAAAGGCTGGGGAAGACATAACCTCTCCCTCTGCCTCTCACGATCTGTCTCTGTATCTGTAAAACAGGAAATTTACACCCCATCCTACCATATGATATAAAATGCTCAAATAAATATGAAAATATGTGAAACACAAGAGCCCAAGAAGTAATGTTTTATTGATTATAGGTATCATGGCGCATAAACTGGGTGACATCCTGACTAATTCACAAATGCCATTAGAAGGGTTGAGACTAAGACAGGTGAAGGTCAGAGGTAAACAGCAACAATGATTTAAATACATACAATAAAGTGTGGCTAACATGTGCACATTGTCAAATATTCAAATCAGCAGCACTTGTAACTGTACAGGTCAATATTTTCTAGCTTTGTAATAATTACATACATTTACAAGTCAGTTCTTGACTTCATTATTTTGCATCATACACTTTGACAATCAAAGTACAATATCATAAAATTAAAAAAATCTAAACTAAAAGTGAATCATGACTCTTCAGGTGAGTTGAAACAAAGTACTACTCGTGTTGAATGTGTTACTTCTGTGTCAAGGCACACTTCAAATTTGAAGGGCAAATTTTGTTAAAGACGAAAAAGGAAACATTTGCAGTAAAAAAAAAACAAAAAAAAACATCCACTCATAAAAATGTAAACAATATCCAAATAATACACATTTAAGAAAGGCTTTAACATCAAAAGACTACAGCCAAACAACACAAGAAAACATGGCCGAGCTTCATCATCATAACTTTAAGTGTGTCAGTGTCTGTTTGAGCATATAGCCCTGAATACGAGTCATAAATGTCTTTAAATAGCTAAGTAGGAGCGCATGCTGTCAGAGTGGTAAGTCCAATGATGCCTGTATCATCTTCAGATGCTATTTGTTCTATTCATTCGGTCAGGAATTTTCAAAAAATGCATTCTCTCGTGCCAAAAATAACAAAAGCACTACCTGCAGCATGTTATAGGACATAAATGTATGAAGTGTGTGTTCAGACGTGCAATCATTCTGCACTGACAGAATCATTTTTGTCATTCTTCCCAACAAACTAACCTCATGAGGGCGGTTAAGAGTGGGGATCACAGTGTGTAAGGAGAGACTCTGTGACCCTCTACCTTGAAGCGATTGCTGATGAGAGTCGACAGGACTAGAGGGGAAGCAACGGAGAGTTTAGTTTTCACCAGTCTCACCAAATCAGATCAACGATTAGCCTGGGAAAGCAAGAAATGACGCCTTTCTAAATATGTCTGTTCAAACAGGGCTTTTAATCTTTCTTTGCTTTTCCTTTATGCCCAAGGAACAAAATCTACCCAGAATCCTGCAGAGGAAGTGAATACAGGATCTGTATCCTGGAGGGATGTGAGCTCTGCAAAGTCCAGTAGTGTTCTAACTAGGCTGCAGTGTTAACTGTGATCAGCGTAATCTTTAGAATAACATGTCAGTCTACGTAAGTGTGCTTATTTACACCAAGTATCATACACCTACTGTATCACTCCAGTTTTACATTTGCTGCTAACTGGCTTATTTTACATTGGTTTGTACCAATGTGTTAAGGATGTTTATCCTATTTTGGACTTGTTTGATAATTCTTTTTTTTTTTTTGCTAACATTTTGTTTTGCAGTGTGTATAGCTGTGAAAGCCTCACAAACTAAAGCTTCTGTGGTGCTGCTTGTAGAACTGCTGCTGGCGCTCTTTGGCAGTCGTCTCTGTCAGCTTGTCTCTTCTCTCAATCACTCCACCTCTCTCTTTTTCCCCCTCATCCCCAGTTACACTGCCTACATCGCTGAGGTCTCCAAGGTGCTCGATGGAATCATATTTCTCCAAGTCGGAAGCGATGGTCTGCAGGCTGAAGACCGAGAGGGAATCTGACCCAGCACGCTCTCTCACCTTTTCATTCTCCTTCTCCTTGTATTTCTCCACCAGGTCAATGGCCACATCTACTCGAGTTTTCCCTGTCACACCACTGCTGCAGGCTCCACTTTCTTCCTGTACTTTGGCATTGGATTCAGCTCCAACCGGGGGACTTCGCCCACTGCAGACAGTGAGGCAGCCTCCATCGACTTGGTTCCTTCCCCTCTGGGCGTGGATCTGCTCGCTGATTTGCTCTAAGTTTCGCAGGGCAATGGAGTAGCTCATCTTCACTTTGGCTACATGTTGTTCCAGCTGCAGCACTTTAGTCTTGTGCTCCTGGAGTCACACAGAGGGCATAGCAATTTTCATTATCCATTCTGAAATTGATTTTATGCCAAACTGGAAAATAACCTGCCCCTGACCTCTAGTAAATCTATAAGACACTGAATATATTACAGCAGCAAGATGGCAGCATATTTACAACTCCACCACACATATTTTCTTTATGACTCTAGAAAAGCAGAGGTACAGGAATACAAAACACAGCACATGTGATACCACTGGGCCCTGCAGGGGTGCATTACCTCCAGTATGTGGTTGAACTGGGCTTTGAGCTCAAAGTAAGGTTTGGATTTCAGGATGACTCTTTTGAGGGACTTTTGCAGCATCTGAACTCGAGCCTCAGCCTCCTGACAGGCATGTGTGACGCGCATGTGCTCCCTCTCACTGCGCAGTCGCTCCTCCTCTGCTTCGTTCACCTGTGAATGACACACAGGAGCAGGGTGTCAACACATGCATACACACGAGCACAGAAAACAGGACTATTTGTTCATAATAAATAAAAGACATGGACCCATCACGTACTATCTCCACTGATGTAATAAAACCAGGTTCTGAACTTATTTTAATTTTCTTTTTTTTTAGATTGCTGGGTCATTTTAAGTTTGGTTTGCAAATGTCTAATATACTCTGATTTCGAGGGTAAAGGAAACACCACCTGCGCCATCAGCTGTCTAGCTAATTTTTTTTGATAAGTCAACCAATCAAAACCCACTAACAGTCTGTGAACGTGTCCAAGGCTGACAAATACCAGAAAGGCTAATTTGCATTCAGATTTTTCACACACAGCAAAGCAGACATGCTGTGGAGGAGAGAAGTAAAACTTACAATAACTATGCTTAATATTGTACATGCAGTAATTTATCAGAATACCTGTTCAACAAGCATAAGCTTGCAGAAAACCGTTTCACCCGCAGGCTTTTACCCACCACGGGCATGTTAGGTCAAAAGCGAATAGTTATGAACACGCTAAAATGAAAGATGCCTGTATGTAGCTGAACTGTTTAGCCTTAGTCATGGATCTTAAAATTGAACAAATTGCTGAGAATTTCTGGTTTAGCTTCTACTCCCAAAATCAGCCCCTCTTCTGTACCAGCTGTTCAATGAATTTACATTAGCATTAAGTGAGACCATGATAATAAACAGGAATATGTTTCTAGTATGGATAGTAATATTAGTAAAAATCATCTTAGATTGATTATGGCTGTTTCACAATTATAATACCTATGTATAGTATGTCTGCTTCATCTTTTTCATTACCTTGGAGGTAGCATGGTTTAGCATCTCCTGCCAGGTGGGATCCAGGGTGTTTTTGCCGTCAGCCATGAGGCCCTGCTCTGCCACATAGACCATCTCCCTGGCAGCTGTGTGCATAGAAACTGCTCTCTCGTAGCTCAAAGCTGCCTTCTGGGTCTCCTGCTGTGCCTACGGAGAACAGACAAATTTTTACATCCAACAAAACTGAAATATGACAAAGACGTCCCCTGGTTCTGTTCAATCCAATTACAATCAGATCTGTCAAACAGTAAATAATAGTTCTTTTAATTTAAAATGCTTTTGGTTTAATTAAACGAACCATAAAGCCAATAAAAGGCAAGCAAATGAAAATAGTTTTACGCTTTTAAATGCCACACATCACTCCTGTAGGAACAAATCAAGCATTTTACATCCAGATTGTTTGAATGCCTAAATCTAATTAAGACAAACTGCAGCTCACACCTGGCATTAGAATGGATTTTGCATGCATATTTAATTAACAGCTGTGATTCGATTTCTCTTCGCTGTTCAGATTTACTTTTACATATTGAAATCTGCAGTTTTTCATGATGACAGAGGAGGGTTACACTCAATGACAAGAACTCTTTTTCTATACAGACAACAAAGATTTAATGAAGGACGGGTGGCTCACTAATTTTCTCCTCACATGCGATTGGCTTACCCAAAGAACTGGACCAATGGGTGAGGTTGTGTTTGCAGGTCCAAACCAAGTGGAGGAAATACAATTCACTTTGTTGCATGTTTGTATCTGGTTCATGCTGTTTCACACTGACCAATTACAAACAATTTCCTCTCCTTTTCTTAGCAGAAGTCCTGATCTGTTAGGAAATAAGTGCTTGATCTAAGGACACTTCAGAAGGCCTTGCTTACACTGAGGTTAGAAATTAAACACCATTCTTAACAACATGTATCTAGTCATTGTAGTATTGTAAACTATTACATCTCAAACTGGTAAACTCCAAGATTTCTTAAAAATGTAGTTTATCTTCTCAATAATATTTCAAACACACAATAAAAGAGTTTTAGACAACCAGGTCTTCTGTGTGTACCTCTTTTGCAAGGCGACGAGCTTCATAGTATGGTCTTGCTTTCTCTATGCAGCTACCAAGTTGAGAGCTCTGAGCATTCAGCTTCCTGGCAGACTCTGTGAGGATCTTCCGGTACTCTGATCTGGCATCCTGGATGGTTAATCCATGAAAATGACAAGATTAGATTTAGCTGTAATGGAATGATTGATTCGATTTCATACAAGAGTTTGGTTGAAAGTGAGCAATCAATTCACTGAGTGTTCAAACACAAATGCATTTTCCATTTTAACTTTTTCAGATCTTATGCACATAAGATGTAGAAAAAATTATCATATTGATTTGCACCTTCTGAGTAGACTTAATAAAATATTTAGAAACAGACACATACTCAACAATTTCCAGGGTGGTAGCAAATGTTGAGTTTTTATTCTGTTAAAAACAAGCATGTTTATATTACCATCAATTAGTATCTTTTCCAAAGTTTGTACTGCTGAGTAAGAAGATCAATCACACGCCCATAACTTGGTCAAAAGTGTTTCTCTTAAATTTGTTTATTTTTACTTACATCCAGCTGCAGCTCTAATCTGTTGATTTCTGCACTGGCTTCATTGAGGTGCTCCAATTCTTCCTGCGTGTGCAACGGAAACAATACAAAGCCGTGCTATACAAAACACTGAAACCAAATTTTTAAATAACAGGTGCCTCAGATCAACAAACAACAATGACTGCTGTGTCACTGCTACACTACACTACACTTTCACTAACATGCCCAATATGTAACATGAATATTAAACACATTCAACCATATCAGGTTTTCTATATTTGTGCTATGATGATCTGTAGTGAGCTCAAATACCTGGAAGTGGTCTTTATAAATCACATGTAAAACTATTAACAGCTTCTAAAGGCGTTTGCTGAGGAAATTTAATGGGTTTTTTTTGTTTGTTTGTTTTTATGTTTTTTCCATGACCTGCAGACGCCCTGCTATTGTTTTTAATATGACTATAGCAATTGTAATAAAATCATTACAATCTTGCTGATTAATATATCCACCCAGCTTGGTCGACTATGAACAAAGAGAGCAAACATCCAAACATCAGCAGTCAGTTCTCATACCTGGATCCTGGGGTCCAGTTCCTCCTCGTAGGGACTGTGCAATGGTTCCCCGACGCTTTTTTGTTTGTCACTTTCGCACTTCTCACTGGTGTCCATTTCTAGCGTTGTTCCATTCGTTTCGTTAGCTTTGACCTCCTTATCCCCCCCGGGAATAACCTCCCTCCAATCGCCCGCGTCTGACTCCCCGGACCCGGCAGGGCTCTCCCGGAGGTCGCCCGGCTCCATTCCGGGCCAAGACGGTTTCGCTAGCAGCAGCGTTAGCCAGCTAAGGTTGCTTCAAAAGCAGACCGGTGGCTACTTTACTACAACCTAAAAGCTCGGCTCCGTTAACGACGCTTGAGCAGGAGTAAATAAGAGAATAATCGCGGCGGTGGCGAGAGAATTTTTGCAAAGCGCCATAATCAAATCACATCGAAACACGAACACACCGCCGTTAGCCTGCCCTGCAGCCTAGCTTAGCATGCTAACGGGCTAACGCGATCAATGGGCATATAACGGTTAACGGTTGCTAAGGTGAGAAAAAACAGCTATCGTAAAGGGAGGCCCGTCACTATGTCCTCCCATCGCGGATCTTTGCACCTCCATCTCTTACCGGTTCTTCATTACTTCAGATAGGCCGGTTTGCCAGCGGGTTCACGTCATTATTATTAAATCTAGTAAACAAACGACAACTAGCTTAGAGAAACAGACGCTCTAATTTGGACCCACACGGCTACCGTAGGGAACCACTACGTCACCGATGTCAAGCGAGACTGTATAATCCCTTTTATTTATTTTTTCAGGAGACTAGTGTAAACATGTACAGGCAGATTGTAATCTACTCCGGGATTGTCACTAGCATTGAAGATCTTTTGTATTTTATTAGCTCTGTAATTTTCCTAGATGTTTCCCCCTATAGTCATCTTATTCTGCACTGACTGAATTGGATTTTATTTACAATACTAAGTAAAAGTTTGGGCAAGTTAATTCAGTCTATTCAAATGTTAATGCATTTTTTAATAATAAATGAGAATGTATTATTTCTGAAAAAGTTCAATGAATGAAGTCACTAATTTAAAAACAAAATTGTATATGGTTTTTATTCAAAATATACAATTGTTTTGGTTTGCAAGATGACAAACCAGTGACGACGACGATTCTGAATCATGAAACAAAATTTGACATCAAGAAGAACTGATTTTCATAAAAGAAGTAAAATAATGGAAATCATCTAATGAATTATAACGTAGTTATGACCAGTCATCAACACTATAAGGAACCACACCACAGATTATGACTTCATGTTTGTACTGGACATAATACGTTCCCACAAGCTACTAGAAATTGCAAATAATTTAACAAAAGTGGCAAACTAGGTAATTGCATTGAATGCATCAATGAATGTCATGTGCACATGTAGGATCATATAAAAACAAATCTCTTGTGAATTACAGGAGATTAGGCTGCATCCATACTGTAAGAAATGTTTCTAAATAATGAGAAAGACCTGAGTAGCACTGGCAATGATCCCTACACCACAAAGAGGAACCATCATCATGGGCAACAAAGTAGAGTACATATCATTCAACCAAAGAGAAACTTTAAGGGCACCAGTCTTTGGTCTGAAAAGATCTCCTCATTTGACAGATGGAGATTTAAAAAAGGCTGCTGCACATTGGTTTTCTACTGGATTATCAGCTCCAGGTGGGATCATACTGGCTCCACCCTGGAGGAGGGGCTAAGTAGATTCTCCTTCCTCTTGAAAGGAAACTGACAACCCCTCGGTACCCTGTCCTCGGGACTCCAGACTTCAAGTCATCCATGATTCCCAGGTTCCTGGCAAGTACTTTAAAACTCTCCTTATTTGAGTACTGAAGGCGGAAGGGCCCAGGTCCTTTAAGTTTCCCCTTATTTATATCTTCATATGTAACCACAGGAGCACTGTAAACTTCCTTGTCAAAATCTTTTCTGTATGTCTCCTCTTTCAAGTAACTCAGGTCTAATTTGGTGAAAGGCACAAATTCTGTATTCAGTTTAATGTAGCGCAGGTACTTGTCAAAAAACTGACCCAGACTCACACCTTGCCTGCCGAAGGTTAAAGTGCGTGAGATCTCTGGGCGGATACAGGCACGGTTGCGGCGCTGCTCTGGCTGACGCATCCAGTCGTCCCAGAATGAAGCAGGCCACTTTGGCTCCAGCTCCTCCCACACTTCCCTGAGGAGCATCCACCCCAAACCAGGAAAGAAGTCTGTCCGGTAGAGCAGGTTGGCCTTGCCAGGATCCACGTAGCCATCCCTACCATTGTCATTCCAGGCTGACGCACACCACAGACTAGGGTCAGCTTTCAGGAGTGGCAATAAGGCTCGGAAGTAATCAAAGAAGTCTGGCGCCACCTAGAGTAGGAGATGGATAAATTGACGTCAGTTTATGGCTCCGATCAACAAGTGTAATCACCTGTTTTAAAGGACATATCAGCTCTAAAACATGAAAACATTTATTATTTTTGCTTATGCAATAATGTATTGCCATATAAATGAATGAACATTTAAATGATCCCTGGGCTTTTAACTGGGGTAATTTAATTATTTAATAGATGATATATTTACCTCCAGGTCATCCTCTACAATCACAACAGACGAATGAGAAAGGGTTTTGAAAACTTGGTTGAGAGCCCAGTGGTAATGCCTGGAGATTTTATAGTAACCCTGAAACTTCTTGTGCTCTGGTCGCACAGCAATATCCGACAGATCCGGTTGTTTCAGATGAGTTACTTGGTTACCATAAGAACGAATCACCTCAGCAGTCTCGGCATGTCCGCAGTCTTGACTTACTATGATTGGGGAAAGCTCTGCTGAAGGCCGGAATTGCAGGAGTTTATCCAAGCAGCGCTTCACAGTGACCCTGTTACATGCGATAACCAGGATAGGAATGGCAGGCTCGGGAGGCATGATAACCTTTGATCTGTTTCTGTTTGACGCCTTCCACAGTGTTCGATGACTCTGGATCTCAATCAGGAAGTTTTTCTGTATTTCAAGCTCTGCTTCCAATGTGTCTGCAATTCGGAGCAGATCTCCCATCAGATCATTAGTAGGCTTTTCAGCCACTTCACTGTGCTTTTGGCCAGTCTCTTCCATCTGGCCAGCTGGGGGTCTGCCCCATAACAGAAGCACCAGTATGGCATTCCAGGTGATAAACAGGAATGTACCACAAAGAATGAGTGAGCTTCTCTTGCGGAGCATGGCCCAGAAACTTAAAGGGAGGAAGGGGGGTTCAGCAGGACAGGGTCTGAATTGAAAAACGTGTCCTTATTACAAACAGCAGGAATGGGATATGGGAAGCGAAATCTATGTATGATCACAAGTGCATGATCAAAGACGTGAAGTCAGACCTTGTTGGCTTGCTATGCAGTTACTGAAGTTACAAGGACACGATACAGTGTCAATGAAGATAAAAGCAGACGAAATATAATAAAGGACAGGACTCATTCTTGAGTAACGGTGTGATTCTGGTCCTCAGCTTTTAATATCCTCTTCCATCTGAAATAATAAGAACATATGGTACTTTAAAAAGAAGAATGTAGAGCTGCAAGAATTAGTTCAAGCAACTTAAAAACGATTGTGTTTCAGTATTTTTTAAAGCATAAATAGCTTTGGACATTATCTTGTTACATCTTCTCAAATAGTTGATGCGATCTGAATTTTTCTTACTATTTTCTGACAGTATATTCAAGTAAATATAATCAACAATTTTAATAATTTTATCTATAACAAAGAACAAAAAATCAAATTTTATACAAAGTCCTGCATTCAAATTTGTACCTAGGTCAAAAAGCATCAAAATATAGTAGATAAGTGCTGTTTATGCAGAATGGCAAAATTCACTTTAATGTATCTAACTGAATTATAATTATGGATGCATTATTTTGTAGTGGGGCTAGTAATGTTGGAGCTAGTTTAAATTACTTTACACACTGCAGACTAAGTACACTAATGCAGAGGAAACAACTGCTGCCATTTTAGACTCCAACCTGAAAATGTTTCATATTCTCACAATTTATTGCTTGAAAAATGACTGAAAAGATGCCTCGACTATTAAAATACCAGCTAACTTGTTTTCACTAATAGTTTCGATCCTATATAGTTCGAAACGATTAAGACGCTGCAAATAACGGTTAGTTGCAGCCCTAAAGGCTTGCAGTAAAAATGACTCAAATTACTAGAAACGCAGGATTTTCCAAAATAAAACGAAGACAACCAGCGGCTAATGTTAGTGTCCAGTTCGTAGTAAGTTGGTGGGAGCTGGAGCGGTGATTCACCCGACGGTTGGATCGATTTCCCCTTATCACCTGTGGCTGCCTCTCCCAAGAAGCCAAAAACACGGACAGTCAGACTAAAAAACAACTCCAAACACTGAGTTTTGACATCCTAGCGATACGACGGACAGGTTATTACTGTAAATACCTTGAGAGGAGCGTGCTGAAATTAGCCCTTACCCTGACACAGCCACCACTTCTACACATTTCTTCCCCCGTGTCTTCGACGACAACCGGCGAAGTGACACGACAAGAGTCGCGTCCGGTGTCAGACTGTCCCCTTGTCAGTTTCCCAGCTATTAAAAAGCTACTTAACACCCTTTTTATTTGTCTCGTTTGTCACAAGACTGGAAGGAGAGGAGGAGAAAAAGTAACACGACGACTTCCTGAGCAGGAGTCGGTGAGAGGAAGTCCCGCCCTAACTGTCACCTTGAAGAATTACGTAACAGTTTTGACGTTCACTCTGCGGAGCTCACTAAAAATAAAATAAAATAAAATAAAATAAAATAAAATAAAATAAAACCATAGAATAAAAAAATAAACAGCAAAAAAGCTAATTTCTGATAATGTCTTTTTACATTTGACTACTGTTAACAATATCGTTTTTGTGCTTTCACTGCAGAGAAGTGTTTGAACATAATTTGCATCTGTCTTGGGAGAGGATAAGGAAATGTGCATCGGTTCAGTAGAGAGTTATATCCTGTTAGAAAAAAAACAGCTGATTTTGCATTTTTTTGGTACTGAACAGCAAACAGAACCTGATAGGTGAAATGTCACTTTTAAAACTGCCTCATGTTGAGCAACCTGACAAAGTGCACTTCAGGTCTCTTAAGGCTGGTCTTAAAGCAATAAAACAATGATTTAAATTCAATCAATCATCTACTGTTGATGTCTTAGATTTCAATCTAATTTGACTTGTATGCATAAAAAACTACTAACCACTAATCAGTGAGTTAAAATGCTAAAATAGACACGAGTTATGTATGTACAGGGTATGACTTGTGTGCACATATGTGAAAGAAAATGTGTGGAGAGAGAGAACTCGATGCATGGTTAAAATCTGGCTTTCGTTTACTCATATGCATCATACGTTTTAAAGCAAAAGTATCTTTCTTTTCCAAGTTTCCCTCTTAGCCCTCTGCAGGGACACAGATGGAGCAGTAAGTTGTTTTAAAATTATTTCTACTTATCTCTGGATTGTTCACGTGTAGTCATGCTGAAGAGGACCCACTTTAATAAAATGTGTTATCATTTTTGCTGTGGTCTAAAGAGACTATGTGTTGTTCCACTTTATCTGCCATCACTATAAGTGAATATTTCCATCTGATGCTACATGCACATTTACTGTATAAAGCTTTTACTCGGGCTTGATTTAGATATTTTGTGGGGTTTTATAGTTTTGCTCCATTCCAAAGGAAAATTTTATTCCACAATCTTTGCAAAATAAAGTTTGTGCAAAACATACAGGCCAAAACCAATAATAAAATGCACTGTCAATATTTTAATTATACCCACTATAAAAACCTTGAACAGTAAATAATAAGAATGCAGGACTACAGTTCAGTACAGTTCACTCCATGACTTATTTTTTACGTAAAGCAAATTAAAAAAAACAACCAGTTGTTTTTCTTTGGGTACTGGGCTGAAGTCCAAATGTTTCTGTGCACTGTGAAAGCCAAGTGAAAGTCAATAAATAAGGTTGGGTCACAGTGTATTTTTGGTGCTGAGGCCTTGAACTCTCAATCAGGTCTGTCCTCTGTGATCCTTTGTCCACGGCCAGAGTTGTCTTTGGAGGCGGTCAAGTCAGCGGAAGTGCCACTTTGTCCATTTCTCTGAAAAAGAAAATGTTTTCATATAGCAACGTTTTTAAAATGTATGTTAGAAATATAACATTAAATCTCACCTGCAGGGCATCCAGTTCATCACCAGGGCTGTTAAACCTCCACAATAACATCATCTCTGACAGCAGAGCAGTCAAAGATGAGCAGGTGCTCTTTAGTGTCGACACGAGAGACTGCAAATGTTCGTTTTCCATCGGACACGGGAACGATATGCACACTTTCATAATACCAGCTGGAGGTCCACTGGGTGCACGGTGTGTTTCGTATTTAATGGTTTGGATTATTTTAGAGCACTTATCAATTCCAGATAGGTTAAATGTCAGGCTGCGCGCCAGCTGACGCACCAGCGCGTTTTGGAAGCCAGACGCAGCTGAGTGCTCGTGCGCTGGGGGTTTCAAATAATTAAATCTGTTCATTTTCCTTAAATCTTTTTCTTTCGGTGTTTTTCTATGCACCGAGGACGGCTCACGCGACACAGTTATTCTCCCACCATACACAACACGCTCTCTTTGGAGAAAAGCCTCACAAGCTGACGTCTGGTTTTGGTTTTCGCGTAGGGCCCCACCGGCCAGTCCGCGGCTGCACACCGAGGCGGAAGGCCGCTTGGTCGGCGGACTTCTGGGCCAGATATTTCCCCGACATCGGAGAACAGCGGACAAAGCAGACGCGGAAGGAGTGGAAGCCATAGTGGTCGGTAACGTCCACAACAAGACGTGTGTCTTCGGGGGTTTCTCCTTTAAGGTTTCCAAAGTTCAACCTCTACCCCAGCAGTCACATGAAAGGTTTCTTTGCGTTACGAGTGGATTTGGAGGCTGTGGGCTGGGGAGAGGTTTGAGGGGGAGGGGGTCACCAGACCATATTTGCCTCCATAGTCCCTTAGAGGGGCTCAGGTGGGTGTGTCTTTAGAAGAAGTTGAGCAAATACTGAAAAGCAGCAAAATCCCTGCATTCAACATTTTCATTAGGTACAGAAAAAGCAGTCAAATGTTCTTATAGTATCAGGAATAAAAGTACTAAGAACGTATAAATCTTAATAATATCATTACTGTACTATCATACTTGAATATTTTTGATGCAATAGCATATAAGTAGTATTTAAATGTAGTAGTTTGTGAAGGTGGCTTAAGCATTTTGATTTTAATGCAGAATGTATCATATTTTAAAATCTAATTCAATCTTTAAAGCAACAGTGTATGACCCTGCTCCTGGGAGGCCACTACCATGCTTGTTTCCAAATGTCCCTGCTCATTACCTGGATCAGGTGTATTCAGCCAATCAGAACCTGGAAGATACCATGTCTGATCAGGGGTGAGTGGGGGAAGCCAAAATTAACTGGTATCTTCCAGCTTGAGGAAATGGATTGCCCTTTTCTGTTCCAAAGTAATGACTGAATATTTCTTCTCTCACAAATGGGCAGAAGTATAAATGGTAACACAAAAGTAAAGTTTCTTTAAATTGCACTTAAACGTCGGTCCACAAAGCTACCTCTGTATTTTGAGAGAAACCTGTATGTATATGTAAATTTAAAATTTCAGGGGAAATCAGATACAACAGGATAATCACTGATCACTGACCATTTTCAAGTTTTGGTCTCCACCATGTCAGATATTGTGGTGTAAAGGGATTTGAATGGATCTTGGGGGAGCGGGTTAGTTTAAAGAAAGTTTTAAAACAGAATATCTAAAGTCACTTACACATGTACAGCTCGGAAGTAAGTTTTTTACTTGCTACAATGTCCTTATTATGGGAATACAGTTTTAATTGAATAGTCCTGAATCAGATCACTAAAATTAAAATTTATCAGACTCGCCTGTGTTTTCTGCAGAGTTCATTGTGGACATGGATGATTTACATGGCATGTGTTTTTCCACATCATGGCAAAGATCGTATTCCTCATTTTACAGTCAAAACTCTCAGCTCTAATATGTGACTGCACCTGAAAAAATGTCCGGAAGGTAAATATACTCATGCTGTCAAACAGGTTTGTCAGCCTCAAAGCAGAGAGCTACAGCTGAGCAAAGGGCCACCCTGTTAACTGCTCTGTAAACACCACTAGAGGGTATCAGCTGTCTTAAAAAACCCTGCAGGTTTCTGAAAGAGAACAGGCAACAGCACTATTTTAACAAAGTCCCCACTATAAGGCATTCAGGTAAATAAAAAGAACTCAGAGCTGTTCGAAGGTAGTTGTTTAATTTCATAACCAATATAAAAAAATCTTGATTAACTACAGAACAAGGACAACTTACAGAAATCTGTCATCATGCCTTTTGGAAAAACTAAGTCATAAGTTTTTAGTGTCTCAATAAAGGTTTTATTTAATGATGTGGTGAGGAACAGATCTCAGCCTTATAAGGAAAAAGAGAAATATATATAGCTATGTACCACCTGAGTGGCTTATAATGTTTGTAAGAACTACAATCCCTGAAGTGGTTACTGAGATCAGCCTGATGCAATTCAAAGATACTCACTTCCTTCCTTCGGAGATTCATGCAGTAATCATTATCAACAGTTTGCTTACAGATACAGTATTTCTGGATTTCACAGTAATCAGATAACACAAGTGTTAAACAAATGAGAGTCCTGTCCATCCATTGTTTAAAAAATGTTGCAGTCCTTGTTTTCTTTCGTTTCTTCACTTCATGAAAACCCGTGCTTAGTTTTTCCTTCATCATTATTTGCAAAGCATAAAGGTAGATCACTGAGAATCACAACAGCTTTTTGTGTCACATTCTCTTTAGTTTCCTCTTTACAGCCCATCCATCCCTGCCCCTTCAGGGTCTCCCTGGGTTTATTCCACCACCTGCCCCCGAGGGACCAGGTGACGTTTGGTTAAATGAACCAATAGGCCTCCGGTAAATGAAGTTTGGTACAATCACAAAGGCCAGAATTGCCACCAGGAAGAGCGCCACAGCGATGGTGATGATGGAGGCCACTACAGCGTAGTAGCACTGGTCCAAACGAAACAACCTGCGCAGGCGACCCCTCACTCTGTTTGGAGGCCTGCCTACGTCCACCACAGTGTTTTGGACTATTCCCTGCTCTATTTCACTCAAGTGGTGGTCACCACCTGCTGGCATCTGGACATCCGGAGTCTTCATGGGCAGGTTGACAACATTAGGCTTAGTCGGGCTGTTGAGAGGGGGGCTCTTCAGGAGCAGCTTCCCCTTGCTGCGCTTGAAGCGGATGGACAGAGCTCTCTGCATGTCTGGTGGGAGTTTGCTTATGATGTCCTCGTTGTTGCCCAGGCGGGGAAGGTCCTGGCCGTGGGGGAGCTCGGTCACCTCCCGACAGACAGGGCAGCATAGCATCTTGAGCTCCGGAGAGGTCACATTAATGCGAGCAAGACACTCCAGACAGAAGGTGTGCCCACATGCCAGCAGCTTTGGGGTCTTGAAGATGTTATCATAGGAGCAGAAGCACACAGCACACTCAGTGTCCTCTACATCATCTTCAGGGGGCGTCTTCTTCCTCCAGCTACTCTCTCCATCTCTCCCGTCTCGTCTTCTGGCCTCCTCACTCCTGCCACGCTTCCTCCTCTGCCCCTGTTGCCTTTCTCGTTCTATCCTCCTCCCTCTTCCCCCCCTCTCTGAATCGGTGCTCCTTGATCTCCACACTTTTGCAGGCCTCTCCTTATTCCAGTAGTCCCCCTTGCTGTTCCCCTCTTTTTGGCTGAGTTTGGGTTTGACATTGGGTGCCAGTTTGGTCTCGTGGCTCTGGTTCCAGCTCCCCTCAGGCCTCGGTCTCTCCCTGTCATCACTCATGCTGGTGGAATGATGTTAGGAGCAGAGTGCCACCTGTGGAAAATTAAACCAGGCACAATTTTACTGTCTCAGTGCAGGAAACAGATAAGAATTTACCTACAGCCACACCGCAGTTGAATGACGATGAAGCAATAACACCTAATCTCATGCTATCTAATACCTTGAATATAGTAAAATGCTATCTGTTGATTTTTCTCATTTAATCAGCATGCACATGGTGCTTTTGCTTTGATAATGCTGTATTTGTTTTATAGGTTTTCCTGGACTGAACTCATCAGCAAATGTAGTAAGAGCTGCAAAGCTAGGTTATAGTTCAGGAAGATGTTATGATCCTGCTGTTTCAGTGGGTTGAAACCTCTAAAACTAAACCAAAGGTGACACTGGACTGTGTCACAGCTTCATTGTTTTGAAATGCCATAGCAAACGTTCCATCATATCTGTGTATCTTAGGCAGTCCTTCGCTTTGTTTTTAATCCACTGGAAGCACACAGCTCACATTTAAGCTGCTGATTTCTCTGCAAATGTAGAAATTCCAGTGTTGCATTTGAAAGAAGTTGAGGTTTAGTTACCAGCAGTGTTAACAAACCTTCTGTCAATTAAAGATTTAGAAGTTTCGAGGTTTCAGACCAGCACAGAAAATCTTGACTGCCTTGTGGTAAACAATCAGGACAGAAACGGAGCACACGCACTGACCTGCTGAACTTGATGAACGTCAGATCACGTAGTCAGAGATGATTTGTCAAGTAGCACAATCCTTTTGTGACTCACTGCAGTAGGAAATTGTACATATCCAAGCTTCATTACTAAAAAACAACTAAAAGCGTAATACTACAACTCTTCTGGTCTCTCTGCAGCACCTGCTCGCCTCTGTCTCTCTTCCCTCTCATGCTTTAGATAATCATAATAATTGTAACATAGCACTGCCTCCTCTGAACCCTCCTCTTGCTGCCTCCCATCCTCCCTGTTCTTCTCTTGTCAGACCAGTTGGACCAGCTGTAGTTCAGCCAGAGGTTTTTGTTGTATCCGAGTGAAATGTGTAGATAATCAGGCCACTTACTTACCACATATCAGATCTGAAATCGGGGCACAACCATATGGTAGAGAAAAACAAACATTTTCTTGCTCTGTGTGATACAAATCAAGAGAAAACATAAGTGCGTAAAAAGGCAGGCACAGTGCTGCTAATGCTGCCCGTACCAGCGTCTCATACCTCTCATACTTTTACTTCATGCCTTTGCCACCCAAACAAGGACTCAACCTTTCTTCACTGCAGTCATTATTACTGTTTTCACCTCGGCTATTAGAAAATGACAATACACCTAGGCTGCGAGAACAAGTCATGATATGTGAAGGCCACCACTAATTAAAATATTCTTCTTTAAATTCTAGAGGGTGAATTTGACAACAGAAAAATGCCACATCCACAGGGAGTATGTAAATGGTTTAATAGAAAAATATTTAAAAGAAAACTTTATTTCCTGCTCATCAGTCCTTTTGTCCTACAAGTTTAGCCAGCAGGGCAGGAAGCCACTAAAGTAAGGGGTCTAAATATAGCCTGGTTCACAACAGTGAAACTCCTTCTTCACTTAAAACCAGAAATAATAAGTCAAATCTTTTAAAGTTAGTAAATACTAATGTAACACAGCTAACTAGTCAGCCGCACAATAACTAGCATACATATTTTGTTGAGCAAATAATATGGAAGAAAAGCATTACTGGTTGTAAAATTTTATTGCCCTAAAAAATGAAAATAAACAAGATAAGCAAAAAGGACCAACAGTCTCATATTCATTAATGAGCTGAAAAACCCAACTGGGTGAGTCCACACTGCTGCTGTTGATGTGGGAACTCAGATCCAAGTGCAGGGTAATTTGTGGCCCAGTTGATATGCCTGGTTTATGATTAAACCAGTCAGTAGGCTGAGACTACTTCTCACTGGACCCATTTCTCTGTTTCATGTTTTTGTGTTCAGACGTGTGTGGCCAAATTTGGTTCAAAACCTATGATGAATTCTGATACTGCATGAACACTGTCTACAGTGCCACACAGCAGAATACAATTTCACATGTGAAGACAAGAAACGTAATTTTCCATGTACCTAACGGTTACCAGACAACCACACAGTTCCTTTTTATTTTTATACATTTACCAAACTTTTGGTCATTTGGCCACTTCTACTCTTCCTTGAGAGAGAAGGGCAGTGTGCCCATTTACTTTTCACCATTTGTCTCATGAGTAGTAGCTGTCACTTCAGCCCAGCTCCTCTTTTGTTTTGCCCTGCTTGCGAGGCATTTTCTTGTTGCTGCTGTCCTCTAGCTCTTTGCTCTTGTAGTAATGAGGAGCCACTTCAAGCAGCCAGCCGCTCTCTATCTCAATGACCTGTATATATGGGAGAGAGATAACGCAATGTGATGACAATACAGGAAGGGATAGAGTTAAGTATTGTAGTGTAACCGTGTCACATTTCCTTATTAATATGCTGTCTCATGCCTATACGCACTAATTCTGTGGAGGCTTTCAAGACTGTGTGAGAGGTGTGACTGTCATTTTGCTATAACTGTGTTTACTGAGTGTTTTCCAGACACGCCTCTGAAAAGCAGACTACTGCTACTACCCTTCATCACCTATTACTGCAAATATTTGAGAGGTTTAGAGGACTAAAGAAGAGTAAATAGTATCACGTCCTGAGCAGACAGACCTGTCTCATGAACTCCTTGGTGGTGAAGACCAACTCATGGTAGATAAGCCAGCGGGGCTGCTCCTCAAACAGAGAGCTGTTGGGGTGGATGTAGACTGTCTGCTGGTGTTTCACAGTCTTGTAGCCTCCTTTGCTCAGTCGTGCTGTGTGGTAGAAATACCCTGCAGTCACAGCCTGGGAGGAGGACAAAGTAAATAGTACTTCAATCGTCCATCTTACCTCCTTTTTTAGTTAATATCCTAAACACATCAAAATGAAGTATTTCAGTTTTTAATCATCTCTACACCAGAATATTATCATATAATATTAGTCCAGCAATTTAATGTTAAATTTGATCTTATAGATCATATAATAATATGGTGCAACAGAAAATGGATAGCCTTGAAAATTTCAGAATCTACTATAAATTGAATTTTGTGTTTCGTTGACAATAATAAATTAAATACTGCTCCTCTTAATGAAGCAGCAGGCAACAAGAAAACACAAAGCACTGAAGCTACTTTACAGTAAAACACCAAAACTAATAAAATATCAAGTGTCCAGACAGACACATAAACAAAACCTTAAGTAGTTTCCTTTGAATTTAAACTGTTTTAAAGTCTACTAGTGTTATTACCTATAAACTATTTATTGAACATTTATTCATATTAAGTTAGGTGATTTTTTTTTTTTTTACCTATTTGGCTGCAGGATTTAACATCCATAAAGGCAGCAGGTAATAGGAATAGGTGTAACCCAGTTAAAAACAAAACGCCCTTGCTTATCTCAAGTAGTTCAGGGGTGTGTTCACAAAACACTCACAGACTGGTATGAGCAGGCTGATGACACAGCCTCTGTTCAGTCACGATGTACAGGTTTACCTGAACAGAGGCTGTTTACCTGTACATTTTCTTACACGGTTAATTGTTTGACCTAAATACTTTTTGTATTGCCCAATATCTTGCGAAAAGGAAGCATCCACCTGCCTAACGTGTTCTTGAGCAAACAGAGGGGCCACATCTGAGGCTGAAATGAAAGCTAAAACATGAAACCCAACTTAAATAAACAAAAATGCCAAGTTGACACGACCTTGTCAAAGTCAAGTTTCAATATTTACATAAACAAGTTTTAAAAGTAACAAAAATCAAAAACAGGTATGTTTTTTTTCTATTTTGTGTTTCAAATACAAAAGTCTTCTGTGCTGTTATTTCTGAATTTCATTGTTGTTACTGCTGCTATAATTTCCCAGCTCTCTTCTTACTTTGACAGCATCATTAGAACACATTTGTCATGATAACACAACAGTGTCTCATAGGAAAAATCTTTAACTGGGATATTTTGCATGGACACACCAGACCTTTATTTGACACAAGTGATTGAGCTTTTATTCAAAACAGACGACAGAGCAATATTCATAATGCTCAGTGAAAATTATTCCTGATGTTAAAGATTATCTGTTGGTGAAAACCTAATTAAGGACACTGTCTGGTTAAAAAAAACAATTACTGCACCCTAGGGTGTCAATTTTTAGAGCATGGGACAGGAGACACAGTTCTGGGAAAGGAGACAAAGTTCTTTGTGTATAATACAATTTATGTTTATGTCTGACAGAAGTCCATGACTCACTGACTGATACATTCCCCTGCCAAATTTACCTCTTCCTGCATCGAAAAAAAAACCAAAACAATAACATGTATTCATCAGATGTGACTCAACAAAAGAGCAGCTGTTTACACCGAGCCACTAACAGCCACAAACTAAATATGTTTTCTCTTTTTTAAGGTCAGGAATCAAATTTGAGATGGTCTGCTTTTGTCAAGAAATTCTGGATTACTTTCTCAGTGGCACTGACCTTGCGAATGGGGACACTATCTCCCTGGGAGCTGACCACCTCCACCTCAATGCGATCCATAAGACCCTCCAGCTGGTCCCTGACGTCCCGGGCTCTTCTCATGGACCGGAACTGGATGAAATTCTCATAGCACCATTGTGTGGAGTAACCACTCTCCAACCACTGAGGAAGAAAGCAGAAAAACATATTTCTGCTTCAGAAACTTGTGCATACTTTTTCCAGGCTTTTCTTTAATGCTTTATTTCTTTATGCCAAAAATGAAAATATCAGTCTGGGTGGAAAAAAGTAAACAAAAATCACACTTTGCATGATGGCCACAAACTTATGATGACCATGGAGTTTAACGTCATGTAAATTGTCACAGTATAAGGCTTGACTGCTGTTTCATGGTCTCTTCTCTAAGCAATAATGTTTAGTAACAGGTTACAAAGAAATAAATGTAGTTGATTCCTGCTGAGCAGGTTTAAACTAGCCCACAAACAGATACATGTCATGGAAACTTCTTTCCGACTGTGCATTCAACAAATATTTGCATAGCAGATCACAGAAACCTGACAATTTAAGTGGGTTTTCGTTTTCCATGCCAGAGGGTCAGACACATATCAACTGTAATGCACCCTGTTGGGGATAACTCAAGAAATGAATTCTGCCTGACTGTGCTAAATTCTGTATAGAGACTGTGTCAGAGAGGTGTTCATTCAATTCTAATATGCTGCCCTCCTCATGCAGGTAAATAGATACACAGAGGCTTTTTTAAAAAAAAAAAAAAAAGCAAAACACCAGGCTCAAAGATTTATGTAGAATCTAGAACACCTCTCTGTCAAATACATTATATCCTTTATGAAGACAGATTTTCTTGCAGGATTACTGGACTGGACTGCATCAGCCCAGCAGGTATTTTGAACATAAAGTATCTTCAGCACTAACTGCTGTTATCCAGCTGTGGCAATACCTGTGTGTAAACGTTGAGCAGCACCAGGTGGTCTCCACCTGGCACCACAAAGTTCATCCTTGCATTGTCAGCGTGCACCACCTTGTCTTTGGGCCGGTAGAAAATAGAATTATTCACTGACAACATGGCTGCTATTGTCAACACTTCCTCTGAACACTTGTACCTGTAGAGAGGCGAAGAAGGCAAAATGGAATAAAATGTTATAAAGACAATGCAAAAAAAGCAACAGTACTCATGCTTTTCTCTTTGAACCCATGCATTCATAAATTCATTGCCTGTTTGAAAGTCTCTTTTTCAAAGAATTCTAGACGATCTGAAGCATTAAACAAAATATGACAGACAAAGATCAGTAAAAATAAAAACTATCACATTCTTTGCACATCATCACATTATTCTTCCAAGGATGGCCTGTCTTAGGTTAAAGAAGCACTATACTAGCTCAAAACTGAGGAGTATGTATCAGCCTGGAGACGTACTGCTCTGAGGCCAGGATCATCTTGCTCAGCATAGGGTCCACTGGTAGCTCAGCCATCCTGCGACCCAGCTGAATACAAAACAAAACAAAGCAGTTCATTCATTTAAAGCAACACGGTTAGTTTTTCGACCTTAAAATAATGTCTCTAAAATTATTTGGTAGAACAACTCTTATCTGCCACTGCAGCACAAGTGGGCTCGCATCAGCTGCAACAGCACTATGCGACTTTTGTGATCGGGTATGATCACTCAGCCCCAACCCCATCTGCTGCCGGAAGAGTGCGACCTGCTTTACAGCATACATCACATGTTTTACTCGTTGCCTGGGTGGAGTTAGCCAACAGCTAACTATAAGATGAAATGATCTAACACAAAATTCTCAAAACCAATGCCATGAAACTAAAGAGGGTTTTGTTGGAGGAAGCAAAGAAAAGACAGAGGGATCGGGCACGAGCGTAAACACGAATCGATACCAGGCGGTTACACTCTGGATTCGTCTGTTCCGTCAGCTTAGTAAATAATAATCAGAACCCTCTCTAGAACATCCTGATATCCTTGACACGTACTGGTTAAAAAGACCAGGGTTGTAAAAAAAACTCTCAGTATTAAATACAGTGAGTCATCTCTCCCATTCATATCATCATTTTGAATCAAGGAAGTTAGTGGCTCTACAGTGCTGGATCCCATGAGGAACACCAAAACTTCTCGTTGATACAATGGGCAGTGCAAATATGCAGAGTGGAGGTGTATTCAGATTACATCAAAATGAAGAACTATTTACTTTTTGTTTATGATTAAAGTGAACAATGTGAAAAACTGCGGAATAACATTGTGGTCGTGAATGATTAACACTGACTGTTTCCAGATTTTATGAGGGTTGAGAGTTTACTTTTTGTTAAAAATGTGTGTAATAAAATCACCATTCAGTAGTAATTTATTATTCTAAGATATCAAGAGACACCTGGAATCTAAAACCTCAAGTTGTAAAGTGTAAAATACAAGAAAGGTGTTAATACTGCTGCTCTAGCTAGTTCACTCATTATTTAACAAACAAACAATAAAAAAAAAAAACCCTAATATACCAAAATAGGTCATGAAATAAATAACAGATTTTTTAGTTACTTCATGTTCCACTATGTTCATGAGTAGGTCTCCAACTCTGCCTGCCTGCTGTTTAATGGTGAGCAGGTAGTGCACAGTGTTTTCAGACATTTGTCTGATGATTGTTGTAGAGTAAAATGACATGATGAGAGTGGTGAAAGGGAACCGCAGCAGTAATTATAAAGATAATGCTAATTGCTGGACTCTTACTGACTACTCTTACTACTGACTATAATTATTTTCATTACAAGACTACCTGAATTTTCCTCTCAGGATCAATGAAGTCTAATCTTATCTTCTCAATGCTGTGGGACAGATTAACTAACACTAAATAATGAGCAGAAAACTACTGTAAAGTTCTTTAAATCAGAATTGAGCTGACTGAGGGGGAACTTCTTTGCAGATTTATCACTATAAGTTGTTCCTTTCACATTATTTTCACATTGTCATTTGATACATTATAAAAAGATTTTAGCTGCTTCAACTTCAACTATAAGTTTGATAATATCTACCTTAGTGAGCTCTCCCAGGTGGTTGAGTGCTCCCAGGGCATAGAGCTGCTCCAGCGCCAAGACCAAAGTCTCATGAGGAGGTGGGTCCATGAAGTCAAAGTGAATAAGGTCGTTGATGCCTGCAAGAAAAAAAGTTAGTCCACAGCTTGAATATGTGAAATAAGTGCATGGACTGACATCATTTTAAACATCATTTCATCTTCATTGTAATATCACCTAGACTCTTTAGCAGCAGGACTACATTTCCCAAGTTGGTTCTCTGAATCTCAGGCACAGTTGTTTCCTCCATCTCATGTTTAAAGGCCCAGGCTGTGTAAAGCCTGAAACATTTCCCAGCAGCCACTCTACCTGCACGGCCTGCTCTCTGGTTGGCTGAAGCCTGAGGGCAAAGCAGAAACACACAAATGTTTAGAAACCAACACAGAGATTAACAATACACACTCAGTTCAACAATAACAGCCACCCCATCTTCTGTACCAGTAAAAAGACACAGACCTTGTTTTTTAACTGCCTATATACAATAGTATAATTATGAATGTATTGCATTGTGTTAATTGACATGTGCCCTATCTGATCACCTCTCACTGACATTTCAGCAAAAGAATAGTAGACTTCCATCTGTGAGACATTTACGCACTGCTCTGGGATGAGCTCGTCATGTTTCAATGATAAACACAATAACTGTGTTTATAACCATGTAATTTCAGAAACCTTTTGATCATGAACAGAACCACAGCTTTTAATTACTATATTTACTATATCTGCCAATAACAAATAAAGGTTAAGACAAAACTGGAAACAGAACAAATAAGAAAGGAACCTAATGTCAACACAATGTGATATCATGTAGCGTGCCCCATCAGTTTGCTTCAATACAGAGGTTCTGCTTGGTAATCATTAAGAAACCGTGAGCATTTACCCGTGAGCAGGGCGTGACAATGAGTGACTCCATGCCAGTGCGGGCATTGTAACTCTTCTGTTTGCAGAAGCCTGGGTCAATGACGTAGATGATGCCATCTATGGTCAGTGAGGTCTCTGCTATATTGGTAGCCACCACCACCTTGGATTGATAGAGCACACATACAGTGCAAGACACAAGTTGAGTAAGTGCCGCACACACAAGTAGAATGAAGACTAAATTTACCTGTTGTACAAAGAGGGAGGGATTTTTCTTTCAGGATACTAAGTACTTCTACCAAATGTCACTGTACTACAGCAGCCTCTAATGGTGAATAATAGCATAGACACTTAATCTGGGCAAATATAAAAAGGTTCTCACGTACTACTCGACTGATACAGCAAACAAATAGTACATCTATTATCTTCATTTATCTCTTTTAAAGAAATACACCTGTTGTCATTTAGTGTCTGCCAAGTTGAAATTTTATTACTACTGTGACCTACTTCATCCAGGGTAATTGTATAAGGAAACAAAAGTTCTTCATCATCTCACCTTACGGGCCCCAGGAGGAGTAGGGCTGAAGATTTTTGCCTGCATGTCAGAAGGCAGGTTGGCATAGATGGGAAGGACCACCAGCTCTGCGATTTTAGATCCAAGCCGTCTGCATCTCTCCTGGAGCATCTCACAACACGCTTCGATCTCCTCCTACCAGACCCACAGACAAACCGGGTAAAGACCAAAACCACTGATAAGGATAGTTATCTGTCGATGCAGGATAAGAATTTGTGAGGTGAGAATTTGTGAGGCAGTCTAAAATCCATCCAAATTTTACACCGAAAAGGAGGAGACCAACAATCTCCGATTACAACTGAATGCTGATTAAAATCACTTGACAAAAGTCCCAAAGAATCTAGCTCTCGATTTATAACAATACCTGACCAGTGAGGAAAACCAAAATGTCTCCTGGTGACTGGGTGATGTGGATCTGGAGGACTGACACCACACATGCCTCCAGGTAGTCTGCCTCGGGAGCCTGAACAACACAATATACAGATGCTTACAATAACACAATACTGGGACTTTTGGGCTTTTTCTTCAAAATATTCTTCAAAGTCTAGTCTAATTTACTCCCAAATAATATACTTTTGGTGATGCACACTCACTTATTTAAAAATGTACTGTATGAAACATTCAAAAATAAAACATAGTTCATACTTTGGTATAATAGATATCAACAGGAAACCTCCTGCCCGGGATCCGGAAGACAGGCGCCTCGTCAAAGAAGCAGGAAAAACGTTCTGTGTCCAGAGTGGCACTGGCCACCAGCACCTTCAGGTCTGGTCTGAATCTGGCGATGTCCTTAATCAGACCAAACAGGATGTCTGTGTGCAGAGTTCGCTCATGGGCCTCATCTATGATGACCACACTGGTGAGAGATAGAGGAGGAACGCATGAGGAAAGTGGATATTGAGTATAAGAGACAGGCTCATCAGGAACTGTGGGATGGTACTGGGCAAGAGATGACATGAGGTTTCTCGGGCAGATGAAGAAGTGTTAATAAAACAAATACAGGGCCTAATGCTTCAAAAGACACCTGCCAAAAACGACTGAACAGTATGATGAAGGATTTGATCAAAAAGAAAACAAATATAGAAGAACAACAGGAAAACACAAATTGTCAAGAAAACATAATACATTGTCATCACAAAATGAACGCTCAAACAAAACTATAACCAGAAATATTTTATACCTGTGGATTAACAGCATAGTAATGTTCTTTTTCTGAACAGTTGATGCTGAGTGGACACAACACACGTTTTTACTATTCTTGTATGTTAACTCACACCACATGTTTCTGCAAGGCCAGAAACTGCAACCTTTGTGCTCAGATTGTATCAGGTGAACCACTAGATAAAATAAAGAAAATAAATAAATAAAAACTGGAGCTAAAGATGACTAGAAGATAAGACAATGTGGTCAGTCTGTTTTGTAAATATTTTGACAGCAGCCATGAGGGAAGTCAGATTGTAGAGCTCCTAAAACAGACCAAAGTTTTGTGCATGCCAGATGCTTCTGATCGTTCAGATAATCAAACAACAACTGATCTTGGAGAAATTCAGTCATATTCAAAAAGTTCTTGGTGGCGACCAAATTATGTCAATCCATACAGTGTCTGCTCAGTTATTCCCTTCTTTTTACTACCTGTAGCTGGCCAGGTCCGGCTCAGTGAGAAACTCTCGAAGCAACATGCCGTCTGTCATGTACTTGAGCACGGTTCTCTCTGAAGTGCAGTCCTCAAAACGTATACTGTAACCCACCTGGATGAGGGATGAATGAAATGAATGACAAAGATTTAGGATAGTTGTTGCTGTTGTTACACATTCATATTAGGATGAAAATGAATTGGGATCAGCAGAATACTCTGTCCAGCTCACCTCATTACCAAGTTTGACACTCATTTCTTGAGCTACCCTGGCTGCCACTGACATGGCTGCCACTCTGCGAGGCTGTGTACATCCAATCTTCATGCCTCCTTTGGTGTAGCCCTGAGAGAGGAACACCAGGTCAAAGGATAGATTCAGTTTATCCAGTTATCACTAGTGTTATGTTCTTGTACACATTATTCATACAAACTGATTAACTTGGCTCTGTCAACACATGCCAAAAAAGAAAAGGGAAGCATAAAAGTGTTAGAACAGGACTACTTCTTGGTTGGGTACTGTAATTTCTTTGTTACTGTCTCAACATCAGCCAGCATTTCGTGTCCCTGGACAGGAAGCAGTTCTACACATAACCCCTTTAAAACCACAGCTAGTCATTTTTAGGCTTCAGGTTTTGTACGGGTCACAGAAACGATGTGCATTGTATTAACTAGAGAGGTTGAGCAAGAAAGTAATGAAGCCCGTAACAGAGTGTGTTGTGACTCAAATAGCATGTGACTCAAATCCACATGCTGTGATATGGGTGTAAATTTAACTTTTGTAAATTTTAACTGTTTGTAAATGTAACTTTATGTCACCTGATTATCAAAATCACCCAAGGATGAAGCACAGTATGTTCAGAAAAAGAGTGCCTATTTAAGGTTCAGCTGGGCTTCATTAATTTCCACAACATTTCAAGAAATGTTGATTTGTTTAAACAAGTTTTCTTTTCAGAAAATTCTGTTGCCTTATCAGTGGACTTTCATTATGTGTACTTCCTATGATACTTTTGTTAGATTTTGTACATACATCTTCCAGCAGGTACTGTGGGATCTGGGTGGTCTTTCCAGAGCCTGTCTCTCCTTCAATGACCAGTATCTGGTGCTCATGGATGGCAGCTAGCAGGTCCTCTCTGTAGGGGAAGATGGGCAGGCTGCGTCGGACCTCCTGCATTGATTGTTTCTTTAGCTCTGCCTGTGACAGAGCTGGAGCCTCCTTTTCCTAAGCACAAAAAGGTCAGAAGAAAAGGTCACTTAAGATAAATTATATTTTCTACAGATATGCAAGATGAGAAAGAGTTTTTATCTTGCTCTAGGTCATGTTGACAGAATATACAGACATTAACCTTGCACACAGCAGATCTGCTTGATCTATGGAACCAGAGCCATGTTATTTCTATCTAATCTATTAGGAACTACCATACAAAAATATGCGACACTCCCATTTTTAGGGTTAATATACGTATCACTAATATATGGACTACATCACAACAGGCAATTTGAGTCTCCAGTGAACTTAAGAGAGTACTACACTAACGTAGTATTATAACATATAAAACAGTTTGATTCATGATGGACAGGTCTTAATAATACTTAAAATCAATGCAGCAATACCAGATATATTTATTTCCCACTCATTCTTCTTCCTTGTCAAAACCTTGTACCTACATTACTCACAATGAAACTAACTCCATAGTTCAATCAAAGACTTGGGTGTGTTATGCTAGTCCCAGATAATTCATCCTTGAGCATCATCCCTTTAGAAGACACGAGGAGCAGGCTACAGAGGTCTAACAAGATCATTTCTTTCTAACACCAAACAACCTCACAAGTAACCTCACATGAGGTATTTATAAGCCTGGGCAGTGATACCATCAGTTTTCATCACTGGGAAAGCAAAATGAAAAACAAGACACAAATAAAAAGAATCCAGTGGAGCCCACCTTTTCTGACAGAGTTCCCTTCATTGTTATAGCACTGCTGACAAAATCAATCATCTCATCCTCCTCCAGGATTAGCTGGTACTTCTCCTGCTCCTGCTTCATCCCTTGCTCTCGCTCCTTCTTGGCCCCAAAGCTGAGGGAGGCCGTCTTCAGCCTCTCCTCCTCCCATCGGCCTTGCTCTCCTCCAAGTTCCATGGGAGTTTCCTCAAGCTCCAGGTCCTTTTGGGGCACCTCCTGACCATCAGGAAAAAGTAGATAAAGGGTTTGGACCTGTGTACAATATAGTAGGTAACCATTTCTGCCCACTGTGTCGGTATGTGACATCCCTCATTCCTACCTTGCTTCTCTTCTCTTCCGGCATATAGTATCGGTTCTTCCTCTCCTCCTGTTCCTTGGCACCAGCCTGTTTGTAATCTTTAGCCAGGTCCCGAAGGGTGCGTTTGTATTCCAGCTCCTTCTTCTCCCTATCAGTCAGTTCGTCTGTAGTGAAAAGGTACTCATCGTCTTTAATCTCTTCCTCCAGGTCCTCCAACTTCTCTGCTTCTCTCTTCTTTAGATAATCCCATCGAGAGCGTTTCCTCAACTCCGGCAACTAGAGAGAGACAGACGGGTCAAAGGATCAGAAAATGTATTACACACTTAGAAATCTAAGCTGCTCTAAAATACCTTTATTCACAAAAACGACATATAGTAATACCTGTGGGTATGGTATTAAAACACACCCACCATATTCTTCTGATCATCTTCAGCCATTTTCAGCCTCTTTTGAGCTTCCTCGTAAGCCTGGAGAAAGGTAAACCGAAGGTGAAGCTGTTTGCCTGCTTACCAAAATGCGTCATTGTCAAAAAATACATGCATGCACTGTAATTTCCTTGCCTCCCCACCTTTTTGTCAGTCCTCTCTGCAATGTTGCGTGTTTTGTCTTTGTCCTTCTGCCTCACTCGCTCTGCAAATGCATCTCTCTCTTCAATGTCCTGCAATCGCTCTCTCTCTTCCTTTTCCCACTCTTCCTCTTCTTCTTCTTTCTTGAGAGACTGGCTGAGATTACCCCTGACACAAAAAAAGCAGAATAAATGTTAACTTTAGTTTAAGTTTGAGAGCTTTTTTGATGATAAATATTTACAAGCTTCAAGGACTAGATGTGTTTTAAGATATCAGTACTGAACATGTTAACAGGTCTGGTAATTTAGCAAACCCATAGAGATAACTACTTTTTTCTGCGACTGTTTGTTTAAAAAAAGTCACCGCTCATTGTGTTTTCTTGTTCAGTATATACATTTTACTGTGAAGGTTTCAGTGCTTTTTAGTGCTATTGCCCAAATACATGGGCAATTAATGCACAGTGATTATTAAATGCCATGTAACGACAACCAGTCCCCCAGCAAAAACTGGAATAAAGTATGTGAAGCTACAGTTGAAACAGCCTGTCCTGCTCTAGTATAAACACATTACGCAAAGATATGAGATTGTATGGAACAATATAAAACAAACAACCAAGAATAAGTAAAAACCAAACAAGGATAATAAAGCAGAATTACCTCTTAGGTACTTCATCCTCACTAGATGACTCACTCTCTTTCTTCTGTCTGATGTGCTTCCTCTTGTTTCCTCTGTCCTTATCTTTGCTTTTCTTTTTCTGTTTCTCCTTCACAACCTCCCCATCACTGTCGCTGTCCTCCAGTAACGTGTATGTCCGATTCTTCCTCTCCATTTCAATGGCTTGTCGTTCCATTGCCCGGGATGGTTTTTCAACAACCTGCTTGCGAGGAACCTACAGGCAGTGATAAAAGATTGTTAGGTTTCATTCCCAGGCTGAACATGAAAGCAGCTATTGCACTGCTTGAGGAATGTAAAGTTCTGGCAGATTATGGAAAGTTCTTGCAATTTTACAAAGGCACCTTGTCAAACAGCTCCTGAGCAAAGGCAATCACACTCTGGTCAATGTCAATGGTGCCCGTCTGCTCCAGACGAGTCACAAAGTCCTGAGGACTCGATGCTTTCCGTGCAGTGCCAATCATGAATTGAGACACATATCTGTCACTCAACCCAAGGATATCATGGAGACGGTCATTCACCCACTGCTCTAGACTGGCCATGGTGCCTGTTGAGGAAGCAGAGAACATGGTTATGTGTGATCCAGGTGCAGATGAAGACCAGGAAGATATGGAAACTACTAGTTATAACATTAAAAATGATCATTATTTTAATATTGCCTTTCAAAAAATGTAACCTTACACAGCTAATTGTACTGAAATAATGACTTATTTAAAGCAACAGAAAGTTCATTTATCTGACATGCATTTATTAATCACTTTGATACATAGGTAAGTGGGTCAACACAGTGGATGAATGGTTAGAACAAGGTTCTTGGTTCAAAACCTGCCAGGACACAGGCCTTTCTGTGTGGAGTTTGCATGTTGGGGGTTTTCTCCGTACTCCAGTTTCCTCTCACAGTCCAAAAACATGTATGTCAGGACCCGCTGACTCTAAATTGGCCATAGTGAGCCAGAATGTGAGCATCTGTGGTTGTTATCTGTCTATATGTGGCCCTGTGATGGACTGGTGACCTGTCCAGGGTGTACCCCTGCCTTTCACCCAAAGAGAGCTGGGATAGGCTCCATCAGATCCCCATCACTCTAATTAGAACTAAGTGGGTACAGATAACGGATGGATGGATGGGTACATCAATAAGTTTACAAAGATTTCCCCACTGTATCTCTTTGGCATAAACTATGCAATAATTTAATATAGATTATGTAAGATATGATGAGACACTACATCCCCAAACATACAGCCTGAATTGCAATGAACAGTCTTCAGAGACCAGAAGAACAAGTGGTCCTTCAACAGACGGTAGCATTCCTAGACAGTACTGCAAAGAAATAAAAGACACATATGTCTATAATATGCTGTTATAAGAGGCTGCTTCAGCATCACAGACCCCAGATCTTCATGTAGGGCAGGGGACAAACGCCTGTCTAACTCTGTACTGAAGGATTGACTGTCTTAACTTAACAATCTCTGAGATTATTAAAGTTCACTTACCGTTTTTTAACACGCTCAAACAACGTTGTTGTTATATACGTATCAGGCTGTGAGTTAGCGAGCTCAGCTAACTCCAGCCACAAACCTAGTTAACTTAAGTTGCAGTTCACAAGTTCCCTGTAGGGACATATGACGAATACATACATCTCTCCATAGCCATGTAAAACTATTTATTTGTGACTTTATTTTCCCAGTAAAACACCAACAAATGCGTCGTTTGCTAATTTAGCTTAACACACGCTAAAGTTGAAAACGGAAACACGTCACACAAAGCCGTCGAAGAAGAGCAGAGCTGCCTTACAGGCTGCAGCGGTCACTGCCCCCTGAGGCCATCTGTAGAACAACAACTGACTTTGCTACAGAACAGGCTGACCACATTGTCCTATCCTCCACTCAGCTGCAGCTTTTCTGTTTACCTTCTATCTATCTATCTATCTATCTATCTATCTATCTATCTATCTATCTATCTATCTATCTATCTATCTATCTATCTATCTATCTACACTGGTAGATGAAAAACTGTTTATGAGGGACATTCACCCCCCCCCATATTCATATAAATATACCACTGCATTGAAATAGCAGGGGTCAGAACCTTAAACAAATAAGAAAAAAAAACCAGGCTGGTGTGACAGCAGAGGTGTTTCTGTTTCTGAATTGTAAAAGTGAGAGTATCTCAGGCTCTGCTTCCCTAGTTTTGACTATTTGGTTAATGTCTTCTGCAAAGTACAAAACTTCACAGACTTGTAATATTAAATTTCTAGGTTGTACCTTTATGCTTTGATGTAATTATTAATAGGTCATCCATCCATCCATTTTCTATACCCACTTATTCCTAACCAGGGTCCAGGGATTTGCTGGAGCCTATCCCAGCTCTCTTTCGGGTGGAAGGCAGGGGTACACCCCGGACAGTCCATCACAGGGCCACATGTAGACACACAAAGACAAACAACCACACTCACTCCTATGGGCAATTTAGAGTCACCAGTCAACCTAACATGCATGTTTTTGGACTGTGGGAGGAAACCAGAGTACCTGGAGTAAACCCACACAAGCAACATGCAAACTTCACACAGAAAAGCTGGGTTGCGAACCCACAACCTTCTTGCTGCGAGGCAACAGGGCTAATCACTCAGCCACCATGCTGCCCATTAATAAATCAATTTGAGACAATACCATTCATTCTGTAAGAATGACAAAAGTAAACATATTTCCAAACGTATGAGCATCTATATCCAACTGTTATATACCAGTCTATCAGTGTCTGTATATGCAGGTCCCAAATATTGACACTTTTGCGTAACACCATCTAGATTTGAAATGGAATATTATTCCTTGTTCCTGTTTACAGGGACAATTCCAGAGAAACAGGGTGCATTTTTCTGATTTCAATTCAGAGTACTGTCTGATAACTACAAAGCCACCAGGTACAGTTTCAAAATGACTGAATAAAACAAGTAAAACAAAAAAAGATGCCAGTTGATACCCTACAATAGCAGAAGTGGTGAGGAAGGAAGTGAACTGTGAATTCTTAGGACTCCCAGTCTGCACACAAAAAGCTGAAGAGCTCATTGCTCATCAGCATCATGCTCCTCATCTTTAGGACCAGGCCAAAAACTTCGCCAGTATCTTCTCCTAAGTCTGTATTATGGTCAGTCAGAGATCTCACCGCGGACCTGCGAGAGATGAACACCCAAAGATTACTCCTGCTGCTGCTGCTGGTGGTGCTGCTGCTGGTGGTGCCATTGCTGCTGCTATGGCCCCCAGGGGTTTCTGTCGGCAGGTACAAGCCTGTCATCATCGTGCATGGCCTTTTTGATGGGCCTAAGGAGTTAGCTAATCTGTCTAATTACATAACAAAGGTAGGCTATCTCTAAAGCTAACATATAGATAAAGTATGTTATGCAATATTTGGTAAATGTTAAAATATTGCTTTTAAATAGGGGGTTCTGGCTTCAAAAATGTGTTACAGTCATTTAGAACAGACATTTCAAGTTTGCTCTGCTTGTTTTTGCTTTTGCTTTATAAACCTGGTTTTCATATTTTACTCACCAGTGAGGTTTAATATTGATATATTAAACTGTGTGAGCAGTCACACTTCCCATTTAATTTTGATGAATTAAAAATTATATTAATATTTCAAGTAAAGTGAAAACCAGGAAGCAGGTTCAGAGTGAATATTTCTGTTTTCTGTTCTATTTTCTCTGTTTCGGTGCAAAAAAAAAAAAACAAACTACTATTCCCTTTTTCAAAAAATATTTTTATTTTTATTTCCAGGTGCATCCAGGCACTGCGGTGACGGTGATTGACTTGTACCCCTACATATTCAGTCTGAAGCCACTGTGGGTCCAGGTCAAAGGTTTTAGGATAGCTATCCAGTCCATCATGCAGCAGTCTCCCGATGGCGTCCACATTCTGTGCTATTCACAAGGTCCTAGCACATGGCAGCTACGGCCATTCTTTAGCATTTACATGTCAACAGTCAAAGTTTGTTTGGGTAGTAAGAGTGTGAAACATAGCTGCAGAGTACAATGTAAATATTTAATACAGAAGAACAGTACCTGTTACCTCCAGTTGTACTTTATTAAAAATTAGCATACTCACAAAATAGTGAATACTGCAAACATTACAACTTCTGAACACTGAAGTGAAAATGTTAGCGGAAATAAGCATTTAGCACTAGGAAACAGGTGTGAGATAGCACTGCTAAGCACAACCTCACAGAGCTGCTTTTTTCTTAGAAACTGTCATTTGATGTAGCAAATGCAATTGGTAACCACAAAGTCCTATATTCTATACCCTTAACACTCCCTTAAGATAGACTAGACCCTAGAGCAATAAAACAAGGTTCACTGCATGAGATCATATACTGTCATTGGATTGTATAAACGCTCTTGTAACTTAGTTGTTCTCCCTGTTTTTTCTAAGGTGGTCTAATTTGCAGAGCACTTCTTTCCACGACCCCAAACCACACTGTGAACACCTTCATTTCTCTGTCCTCTCCGCTGGCTGGGCAGTATGGAGGTCAGGAATCTTTATTAGACGTTTAAAAAGCACGTGTAGCTATCCCTCATACTCCGCTGAATGATGATGTCATTTTAGGGCTCTCAGAACTTTTTAAAATATCAAACACCACTGATTCGTAACAAATCCTAATTTGTACAACAAACATTATATTTGTCCACAGACACAGGCCACGTCCCTGGCTGCTTGAAGACGCTAGCATATAAAATCTGCTACAATAAATGTGGACAGAAAGTGTCTGTTTGCGACTACTGGAACGGTGAGAATGAGAGCATGGGTTTTCATTTCAATAGTTTGAAAATATATATAGAAATATAAATATCTATATCTATCTGTCTCTCTCTCTCTCTGTATATATATATATATATATATATATATATATATGTATAAAGTCCTGTAATCCATATTAAGGGAACAAGACATTACAAGCAATACAAGATATTTATTTTTACAAGATAGTACAAGATATTTGTTTATGTTTTCCTCTCAGATCCTCACCATAGGTCTCGGTACCTGCAAGGCAACAGCTTTCTGACATTGCTAAATGGTGACATACCTCACAACCAAATGAAAGGTGGAACAAATTAAGGTCATGATCTGTTTTTACTGTGGATGTTGAAATGTGCATTATTTTAAAAAATATTTTTCCATTTCACTTGCTTAGCATGGAGGGAAAACTTCCTACGCATCAAGAATCTGGTGTTGATTGGAGGCCCAGATGATGGCGTCATCACACCATGGCAGTCCAGGTTTCACTGTCATTATAGCTCTATAATCCGTACATTATTGAATCACTTGCATTTAGTGTGATTGTGATACATGAACCTAATTATTTAGACATAGATATAAAAAGCCTTTTCTCCTGTTTAATTTTCTTTAACAATGGCAGCAATAATAGCACTAATTGTATTTGTCTCTGTCCTTTACTTAACTTAGTTTCTAGGAGAATAGCCCGATAAAAAATAACATTTTTTTAATTTGAAAAACTGGATTTTGAGACGTAGAAGTTCTACACTTGACTTATTAAAAGACACATGTGCAAAATAACAGAAGTAGTTAGCCTACTGCCAGAACTGAAAATAGCAGAGGTTTCGAGCTCTTTACCTGAACTGACTGTTTCCTCTTTTCTACACAGTCACTTTGGATTTTATGACAGCAACGAAAATGTTGTAGAAATGAGGAACCAGGAGGTAAGTAGCTTGGTCAAACAAATCTGATAATTTCTGTATTGACTGGAAACTTTTTATTTGTTAACTGGTACACATCTCTCTCTCCTGCTGTTTGTGACCTGTCCTTCTCTTCTCCTCTCTCTTTGAAAGTATTACAAGAACGATACGTTTGGGCTGAAGACGCTGGACGACCGTGGCAAAGTGTCGGTGTGTGTTCAGTCTGGAGTGGAGCACACGAAATGGCACTCCAACTACTCGGTGTTCATGAGCTGCATAGAGAAGTGGCTCACATAAAAACAACTCACCTCCTGAGTGTGTTGTTACTGAACTGAAATACATGGCTCCTGGAGAAATTAGCTCATGCTTGTCAAGAGGTGTGAAGGTGTTTAATATGTTTTATATTGGTATTTGTTGGATTGATTGTTACAATAAGTTCCCAAAATGATGAGTTATAAGTTTAGTGATTCCTTACCTTGTCAACTAGCACCATCTTCAGGTTAAACATTTAAATGTGCCTAAGGATGTGGGGGGCATTGTGAACGGTAAACCTTCTCAGCATGTTAGCATTATCACTGTGGGCATGGTAGCATGCTGATGTTAGTATTTAGCTCAAAACACCAATGTGCCTAAGAACAGTCTCATGATACTCCCGGTCATGCTGCATGTTTGATCCCACAGAGAGCAGGTCATTTATTTATTCGTGCCTCATGTAATTTTGATTCAGTCATTACATTGATTTGACCAAACCGTGTAGGTTAAAGTCTAATTTTCAACTTTCACAAATAAAATTAGTTTTAGACGTTCAACTTGTTTGACACTGGGCTTTGTGTTTATTTATTTTAGAGAAAGTTACAGTCAACTGTAACAATCCTGCTCCTCCATGTAAATACAGTGACACAAATTATAAGAACATTGAACTATAATAGGGTCCAATACAGCAGTTCCATAAGGTGCAGACAAACAAGTGATCACAAATTTGAGTCAACAAGGAAACACTGAATGAAGCATAGTCTCAATAAAAACTGTGGATCAAATAAGATCAAATATTTTCAGTGATTCAGCGATTTATATGTTCTATCCTTTACAAGGCATGTTTAAATATTTCACACATTCAGACTGAACTTATGAAAATAATTGAAACAGGATGCAGAATAAGTATTAATGCATGATATTATGTTATTATATTAAAGCATTATATTCAACAGGACAATGCCTAAAGAGAAAGTCAGACAGTTTTGGCTGCTTCTGTCCTGCCTTTCCCCTTCCCTCCATCAGAGGGCCCCAGTCTTCTCCTTTAGTCCCTGTTTCCTTGTTTACACCTGCCTTGCTGTAACCTCTGATTTTCCACGCCCACTCTCACACCTTGTGATCCTCTCAGTATTAAACCTGTGGTTTCCACCTGCTTCCATGTTCCTGTGTTTTTTCTTTGGGCTTGAGGTCTTGCTCTGCCTGTTTGTTTGTTGTTATATGACCATGTTCCCTCTCTCCTGTTGTTTGTTGTTCTGTTACAAAAAGTCTTCTTACCTGAAGTTATTTAACTTCAATTAGGTAAAGGTTTACTGCCCTAGTTAAATAAATCCACTCAGTTAAGGTTTTACAATCTGTAAAAGTTATAAAATAATAATTCTTGGGATGAGACACTTTGTTGGTGCTGATTTTATTTAAATAGTAGAAATATGTTTATTGTTTCTGAAGCAGTTACTGAGCAGGGTGCACAGAGACTGTGTGGCTCCACCACTGGACGGACTGTGCATCAGGTTTGCAGACTTCCTCCCTCCGTTCGCGCGACACTAAACAGGTATGACCGATGACGTAAGCAAGGTGACACCCACCTCTCTTCTTCCTCTCCGGTGTTGCAACGTCGCTGCACTTCAGTTCCCGGTGGAGATTTCTCTGTAGGAACTTCGTTTTGTTTTTTTTAAACGGAACCTCGTATTTTTCTGACTTTTTTTTTGAGAGTCCTTTATGAAACCGACGATGACGACTTCTCCCTGGGCTGTCGGACTTTAACTTTTCTCATGTTCAGTGCGTGACTCCCGCACGACTTCCAAGGTAAGACAGCGCCTGGAAATACTTGGCATGCAGGCTGCTTGTGTGTTCACGTTGATCCACAGGCTGGTCGCTGTTGTCACGTTGAATCGCGGCACCTCAGCTGCTTAAAATAACACTGAACCAATGTGTCTATGAATGAAGCTTGTGGCTCCATGTTAAATGTGCTAAAATCCTGTTATGTTGTCACAGTTAAAACATTCTAGGGTGTTTTATATTTACTTTTCTTTTACAAATGCGACGTCCTGAGGTGAGAAACGCTCATGGAGAGACTGAATGTTGAGGAGAAAAGTTGAATTCATCCACAGCCACAGTCTGACTAAATCTACTGTCAGCGTGGCTCAAGGTCGACGTGTCCCGCCCTGTGGGAAGCTACTGTAAACAGCCAGCAGCTGTGAGCTGCACAAACCGGCCTCCACATCCATGCAGGGCACAGATGGAACAAAACAGACACAGGCCAAAGCACCAGAGAGATATTTAATATGTCCACCTGGCACAGTCAGACTTCCTTTAACCTGTTTATCATGTTTAAAAAGCAAAAGTCAGCTAAAGTTCAAGATATAATCAATACTGTGACTCAGACTGCGGGCTGTGACACACCACAGGGGTCAGAAGATAAATCTGTAGGGGTCATTCGATGATTAGTGTGAAAAGGGAGATTAAAGAATATGTTTTTCTTGATGTCTTGAGAAATATTTGAAAGAAAAAGGAAAGCACAGCACTTAACATTTATTTTGTTCACAGATACTTTGCACCATATCAACCAGACAACAGTGGGGATAGTATTGGCTCTCTGTTCATGATGGCCTCCAAAGGTAAAAATGACTTGTGCCGAATATGTGGTGGAGCTCTCCAGGGAAACCAGAGGCGTTGGCTGTTTGGGGGCCAAAATAAGAAGACTGGTCAGTCTCAGACTCCAACACAGTTGATGACAGGTGTAAATCTGTCCCAGTCCACACAGAGCAGTCCCTGGGGTGAGTCTAGGAATAAAGATTTAGGTCACATACTGCATGCCTGTTGAAGGGTCTAAAGCAAACATTTTTACTCTTTGCAGGCAGCACAATATCTCTGGGCTCCTCAGCATCGCTCTCCAAGTCCCAGTTATCTCTGAGCTCCTCATCCAAAGCAGTGGATCTGCTCTCTGTGTTGACCCACATTGTGAGCCAGTCTGTAACTCGGGGCAATGGACAGGGGGAGTTTGTGTGTGGCAAATGTGTCTGCGCCCTCGAGCGGGTGTTCAAGTTTGATTCAGTGATAGCCAGAGTGAAGGTGCTTTCATTCGAGAGGCTTCAGAAGCTGACACAGGAGAGGGACAAGATCAGACAATGGGTGCGCCAAAACTACCACCAGAGACACCCAAGGGACATCCAGAGCAGGGGCAGTGCCAGTGAGGATGATGGAGAGGCAGAGAAGGAGGGCTACAGGGAGATGCTTAAAGAGAATATGGCGCTCTCAGAGTTTGAGTGCTGGTCTGAGAAGTGGGACACGTGTCCGTATTTTATAAAAACAGGTAAAAGATGTAGGAAGGGCAAAGGCTGTGAAGGCTGTGATGCCCTACGGGTGTCTGACTCAGATTATGAGTCTGTCTGTGGTGTTCCTCGCCACTTACATTTCCATCCCTTCTCCCCATCGCCATTGTCACGGGAAAAATCCCAGAGCATGCCCCTCCACTGGCAGAAGGTGCCATCCAGCAGATCGAGTCCAGCTTCACTGGCAGGGTCTAGTCTGTCCTTACAAACATCTTCCCGCACTGAGTCTGTCCAGTCTCTGGATTCTGTTGATGGAAATGACCCATTTGACACACCGGGTGATCCGTCTGTCAGCTTTATGCTGAAGGAGCTGAGAACTATTGAAGGGAAGCCTGTCAGTTCTCCATCAGGGAGTAGGATCCCAGTTCTGGGCTACAAAGACAAGAAGTACCCAGGAAAGACTGTGTCACCCACAGTGAACAGGGTGCTGAACTTTGAGGATGTGGAAAATGGAGCAGATGAAATGGGTGAAGAGAACAGAGATGTCCTAACAGATCTAAGGGACGAGTTCATGCCCCTTCATCGAGAAGTGAGTGTTTTCATTCCTGCTGTAGATGAGCATGCCACTGATAATTGAAATGTAGATAGAAGAACTGTGTGTGCTAGTATTTGTAAATATTGACACAGTGAACTGCAACTGAGGCCAGTCCAGCAGTCCAACAAGATGAGAACGTCTTTCACTTATGTGCACTAAATAATTCCACAACTCATGTGTACTGTGAAATATTTTCTCGTTTCAGAGCACAACTGGCAGGGTTCACAACGCTGTCAGGCACCTGCGAGGACAGCTGGACAAAGCTCAGTCCCGCATCAGGACCCTAGAGACCGAGCTGAAACAGGGGAGGAGCAAACCAAGTGAAGTGAATGGATCAGAAGACTGGGCACCTGTAAGTATTCATTCTCTTTTTTTCCACACACTCAGTCTTAGTTTGAGGTTAAAGTCTGATATTTTGGTAATTTCTGATAAAACAAAACTTTTGAAGTGTCACCATTTTTACAAATTTTGGGTAATTTATAAACAAAGCAATTAAAAAGATACTCAACAGACAAGTTGCCTTTGAAAACAGGTCTCTGCATGGCATGAAACTGAAAAAGTTCATTTCCAAAAATATCAAAGTATTCTTCATGAAGTTTAATGTGGTTATTTTAATGACTTATTCATGCAGGATAAAAATATGAACAATATTAGTTACTGATTCTGTACATATGAAAAATGTACATTTGAAACTTATGAACATGTAAATAAAAACATAACATAAATGTATAAACGTGATCATCTAAAAATAGAATCATTATAATTGGAGATTGAATTGAAAGAGTAGTGAAGTGGTTATGTAACAGTTGTTGATGCACGTTGTGTGTGTTGTGTGTACCGGCTGTCATAAGAGGCGAGTGCATATAACCTTTATTACACAAGAAAAACAGGTTTATTACACAGAGCAGCACATGTCCAAGCAGCTTTGTAAATGTTGACTGAGGACAAATATAGTGTCATGAGAAGAATAGAGGACGGCTGTTCAGTACTTCGTGTCTGTGGCTGGGTGCGCCTACATTTCCTCATTTACAGCTGCAAATGCACACACTCACGCACACACACACCCTGTATCTCTGTGGAATCTTCCCTGACCAGTGGAGTTTGCCCCGAGCTCAGCAGTCGTACGAGAGAAGAAATCATTACCAGACTGTATTTCTGGTCTCTATCTCCTGAGGAAGATCTTTGTTTTTTGTGTGCGTGTGTTTTTTTTTTTTTTTTCTATTTTTTTGGCCGATAAATGCTTTGAAAAAAGAACTGAGATCAGACCTCATGTTTTCTATAAGTTAATTTATCTGCATTGATTGACTAATTAATGAATGAATGAATTAATTAATTGCCAGTTAGGGCAATATTCCCCAATAATAATAATATTGGTGGTAAGGCTTAAAGATTAAATGATTGATTAATTAGTAATGACAATACTAACTGTAGTCCTAACGCAAGGGTCACAAAACTCCAGTCCTCGAGGGCGACTGTCCTGCTTGTTTTCCAACTGTCCCTGTCCTACTCACTGCTGATTACTTGGATCAGGTGTGTTCAGCCAATCAGAAGCTGTGAGGGCAGAGCTAGTTAGAAAAGAAGCAGGACAGTCACCCTTGAGGACTGGAGTTTGAGACCCCTGCGATAAAGCCCAGGTCTTGGAATCTGAAGTATGTTTTGCTATGTTTTATTAAGTCCAGAGTTTAAACAACTGGTATGACTTTTTGAAGAAACCAATGTCAGTGTTCTGCTCTTTCCTGCAGTTGGTCCAGGAGGAAGATGGCAGCACCCTACTGCAGAGCCTCAGTCACTCCCTGCACAGCCGGGAGCGTCTGATCCAGGTGGGTGAGGTGATGAAGGGAGACAGGACTCGGTCATGCACACTGCTTTGGTTCTGCTGCTGCTCTGGCTCTGGGTCAAAGCTGTCTGGAATGTTATTTTGTTTTTCAGGTCACTTAAAGTGACAGTGCAAAATCTGCATGCGCTTTGTTTGTTTTCCCACACTGAACTATATCTTCTTAAGCTTTTATCATGAATCCTTGTATTTTTTGTTGCTTGTTATATGGAGGGTTATAGCAGGAATTTTACTGGTCCGCTGCACTGCTAATGTTGTGCAGTGGCAATAGTTTGTCAGTATGTCTGAGCATAAACAGAGAGAGAGAGGTAGCCTGACTCTGTCCAAAGGTAACACAATATGACTATTTTTTTAACATTTGCACAGAACCAGCCAACCACTTCCCTTCGTTTGTAGTCTTTCTGCACTGCTAACTCGCTGCTGGGTGCCATGCTTATTCTGCAAACCTCATATGAGCGGCATCCATCCTATCCAGTAGATAGCCAAAAGAAAATGAAAACTAGATCCTTAGATAATGAACTCGGCCATTTCTGAACTTGTGCAGTGAGTCTTTTGATTTGAACAAGTTTTAACAGATTTCAGTTTTAGGATGAGCAGATAAGTAATGAATGTGGCTACATGTTTGATGGCGCTCTCTATTTCTAACACTGATGTTTGCAATGGTTTTCATTTGCATGCATATCAGCTTGGGTCTAGCCTCTGTTAAATGAGTGTGTTTGCTATTTTTCATGTCTTCCAGGAGTGTATGGGCCTGATCAGGAGACTGTGTGTGGAGAAGGGAGCAGGGAATGAATTGGCCAACAAACTGACAGAGAATCTGAAGGAAATTACCTCTGACAACAAGGTTAGAGCTGACATGGTCCATATCTATGACATTAAGTGACTGCTGCTCCTGGGTCTGCATATGGTGAAGCATAATCACCAAAGCATAGCAGTTATCAGCTCAGACAGATAGACGGACCTTTGCTGATAGGCACCAGACTCCTCCAGTCCTTGAAAGCTATTTGTGTTAGCAGTGCAGGTGTCACACTGGATGATTTGTTTTTTGCCTCAGGCCTACAGGCCTAATTAAAGATATTCATTTGAAAGAAATCTTTGCTCATAGAGTAGTAATTAAGTATTATTTGAATGTATCATATGAAGATGTAACATGTTCTGTGGCAGGGTGCACTGGAGACTTTGATGTCCAAAATGTCTGCGAGAGAGAAGGCCATGGAGAATGAGATTGAGGCACTGAGAAAGGCAGGAAGAGACAGAGAGAGAGACCTGGACACACTTCACACGGTGCTGCAGCGCAACCAGGATATTATCAGTGTAAGAACACACACCTTGTAAACCGGGATGTATGTGCATGCACTGTGGTTCAAACCACACCCAGGTTCCTACTGCATTCAGACACCATGTACATTTGCACTTTGTCCAATGGCAAACTTCACTCCCTTAAAGTTAAATTAAGATAGACCTGCATTTTGGGCTTGCTCCAGGACCTACGAGTAGCTCTGGGGGAGAAGGAGCAATTGCTGAAGATGGTGGAGAAAGAGAGGGAAGTATGGAGACAAAGAGAGCAGGCTCTTGCTACTGTCCTGAAGGAGAAAGAAGGTGTGATCATCTGCCTCAAAGAGCAGCTGGAGAGCTCCCAGGTATTTTGTTTTGCTCTTAATTTTTACTCTCAGGCTCCACTTAGCTCTCCTACAATATTGGTAGAGGGTGTTGCAGCAGTATACAGCAAGAAGACTTTTGTTATGTAATGTTAGGGTGCTAGCTGCTGTACACTGTGGTGGAGTTCTGTATTTTAGCCACAGACCTAATAGAAATGAATCATCTAACAGGCATCAGATGAGCGAGCAGCTGTGTTGAAACACGTAGAGGAAAATGGCGCCATCTTCTGCCAGAAGGTCACTGAACTCACCTCAGCCCTGCAGGAGTACCAGGACACAGTGCAGGTGAGATATTAGTAGGAGGAGAGGACTGTAAAGTTTTATGCAAAGAAAACTGTAAAACAAAAAGCTGCATGACACAAGCAGAAATTTTGAGGTATTTAAAAACAAAGCCCAGCCTTTCTAACTATTTCTTTTGATTTCCACCAGAATCAGCAGGAGAGTCACAGTCAGACGGTGTCTTCTCTGACAGCTCAGCTCAGAAATGCACGGCAGGAGCTGAGGCAGAAAGAAGATGAGAAGAAGGAGACTGAGAGAGCCTGGCAGAACCTCAGAGACGACAGAGAGAGGGAGGAGAGGAAGCTGAAGGAGCGCCTGGACAAGAGAGACAGACTCATAGAGGTAAAGTACATGGTGCATCATGGTTATTTATCTTTTTGAGATTTAGGAAGTAGCTGCCATGAAACACTGAAAATATAAGGTTATGTTTCTTTCTATCTGCCATCCTCTCTCAGCAGCATTTGGTGGCCGAACATTTGAGTAATTTTTCAAACATATTATTGATGGTTCAATCATCTGAAATGTCTGCCACTGTAAACTGAACTTTTTTGACTGTCTGTCAGACAAAACAAGATTCACTGGAGAAAAAAGTGATGGGCATTTATTAGGCCAGTCTCTTAAAATAATGACCAAATACAGTTATGAAAAAAAAATATACGTCCTCCTCCACAAAAGGCAGACTTTTTTACAGTTGACCTGTATTGATTCAAAATACAAACACTTAACACAAGAAGTGATAAAATCCTGGTGTAAACTGGTTTGAACATGGACAAAGTGAAAGTAACATGGATAGTTTTGTTGTGGAGGCAGAGAATAGCTCAGTCTGATGTTTGTCACGCATCCAGGAACGTGTCGGTACAAATGTTGTCATGCAAGTTTGGCTTGGTCCATCTTTATTCATCATAAATGGCTGGATGCTTCATGAGATGATTGATGAAGTTGATGACGTTAATATTGTTGTTCACGGTGTGACACTTTTGTCTTCCACATACCACACACTGACTGGTCCTGTCTGAGTGCTCTGTCTCTATGCAGATGTTATAATGATAAATGCCTAAGTGTTGCTAAAAGGAATTACTGTGTGAAGATAACAAAAGAGAAGGAGAAGCAGGAGCACGTAAACACAGTATAACAGCAAACATTTCAGATATTCAGAGGGACTCACAGTTGTAGAAAACAGCAACGCAATGAAGCCACAAGATAAATTTTAAAACATGTAGGAGACTAAAGTAGTAAACTACGTAATCTATTTCTAACCAACAAGGAAGAAGAGAAGTCAGGAGCTCCTTTTGGACAAACACAGAGTTATATTAATAACATGGCAACTGAACATGTTTGAATTTACTCCCTGGTTAGTTTTATGCAGACGACACAGCAGTGATCTTACTAGGTGGGAGCCAGATGGAGACTGACTCGGATCTTTATTTTCCCTCAATGTAGCAAATCTTGGTGGACGCCGAGGAGCGGGACCATCTGTTCAGAGAGATGCAGCACAACCTGTCGAACAAACGTGAACCCGTGACAGCCGTCAAACACACACTGTGATGGACGAAAGCACATACTGAGCTGACAAGAGACTAACTGCACAAAAATTAAAGAAACCGTTTACACTTTTCTGCACCACCATTGTGCCGCCACAACATATTTATCATGATGTACATTAACTCTATTGATATTTATCTTTCCATGTTTTATGAGGTTTGCATTTGCTGACCTGCCTTGTTGTGGCATGGGCTGAAACAAAGTTTCATTTTCCACAATTGCTGTGTCTCTCTCTGGAAATGAATAACTGGTTTCAGGTGGAATGGAGAGATTTCAGGTCTAGATATTTATAGCTGGATACTTAGTACTTAATTTAAGAATCCAATTATGTTAATTTATGAATGCTGTGGGTCTAGCCAGGGATTAGGTTTCATTTCATGCAGTGAGATTGTTGCTGATCCAAAGATTTGTGAGTGTATGAGGATGTTAACACTGATTTATGTCCCTTGGGATAGGAGCAGGTATGATATTAATTTAAATTTGTGTCCCCTTTATTTTCTCAAGCTCTTTGCATTGGTGTGTTTATCTTTTTTTACTTTCTTAGTACAAATCTGCCATTTTTGTGTTTACGATGCACTCATTGAAGGGTAAAATGACCAAAATAATATTTTTAATCATCTTCATTTTTGCTTTTTAAGTATGTCTCATTCTTTTCATTGTATTTTTAAACTATTCTCAATTATTTTTTCCATTTACATGTCTTGTACTGTTAGTCAGGCTTATTTACTGGTGTTTTTCTTCTAGCTCAAGAGAATTAAACACTCTGGTCCAAACAGCATATGGCTACAGACACTGTATTTCTTAACCATCTTCTGTCCTTGGTGATGAAATACAACAGAGAAACACATGATTGAAGGATAATGCATGACGTTTAGGCTATATAGGCTCATGCTACGCCCACCACTTCTGATTATTTTACCTTTGTTTCTGTGGACAAATGTAGTTTTTTGGTGTGTTTAGCATGCAGCTGGGACTCCAACCACAATACCCAGTAGCCACTGCTGCCATTGTTGAGGAAGAAAAGCCTGAATTAGGGAACATGGTGCTAAATCTATTATATACAAAGGCATGTACCAAGGGATGTCTTACCAAAGTACAGGCCCCTGAGAGTCAGGGCAAAAAGTAGAAACACAAAAAGCCACAACGAGACAGAAAATGAGTAGGAAGAGACACAAATGTTAGTGTTTATGTGGAAAATAATGAATGTAAAGAAGTATTGAATGACAGCACCCCTCTATCTCCACGGTCCAATCGCCAAACAGCTCTGAGTTTCTAATTACTGTTGCTATGGAGCTGATACCAACAGGACTTAACGAAAACTTTTCACCCTGGATGCTTCACACTGAGCAAATAAAACTCCTTGGACGGACTTAACACATTCAGCGACGTGGCAGGTCATAAGGGGACACGTTTAGAGGACAGTGCATGTGAGGAAATGCAGGTCCAGTCGGTTCCCCTCGGCTCCATCACCATCGGAGCGCAGTCTTGGCGCGATGGGACGGTCCGCAACATTCAGCGAGCGGAGCGCCTGGTGCGGCAGACTCGGGCCGGGCGGTCCGGGACCTACAGCCGGCCCCGGAGCTGCAGCGCCGGCCGCGGCTTCACCCCAGCGCGCACAGCGGGAACAACCGAAGATAAGGAGGGAGAGGAGGAGTGCGCAGAGAGTCGTGACTGCATATGCAAAGATAAGACATCAAGGCCCCAAACTACAGAAGGGCTGGTGAGTCAGCAAACAGGCTGATAATGCGGTAATGTTTGGTCAGGCTGATAAAATCTGACAGGTAAAATCTGTCACAGTCATCACAATCATTAAGTTGATTGAACAATGAGTTAATTTTTTTTTTTTTCCGTCTCTTTGGGTCACTAATGGTCTTTAGAAGGAAGCTCGCTGTGATTTCTTATATGTGCACACAGGGTCATAGTAACGTGATGACAGAGACAGTGGTTGGTTCAGGCTCCACCAGAATCCAGTCTAAAGAAAAAAGCAACATCTGCCCTTTAATAGTTAAGATCGAAGTTCCTGAGAAATTAAAATGAGGTTCATGTTCCAGCTTTTACTTTTAGACAGGCAAAATGATAAAATAAAGTACTGGAAGAAGTATTCATATCCTTTAATAAAAGTACTACTTTAAATTAAAGAGTACAGTAGATTTTTTTCTGCAACAATTAAGTCTGTTTACTATTTTTTTTTAATTTCAACATGGGACATTTATAACTAATATCTTTTATATCTTATTAATCATTTTCATAGCAATTTGTAATAAAAATCTCAATCTGTGAAGAAACTTAACTAAAGCTAAAGTAGAGGAGGAGTAGGATATAAAATTGCATAAATTATAAAATACCTGAAGTACCTCAAAACTGTATTAGATCTAGTGTGCCTCCATCTGAAAATTGTAATTTACCTTTGCATTTAAGTTCCACAGTGGCTCCCAGAGGACGCCTGTGGCCCCGTTTCCACCCACCAGTCTGCGCGAGCGCTGTGCCGGTGCCAGTGTTGCTGTAGCTGGTGAGTACATGCGCAGGGTGCGGGAGGTGGAGGGCCAGCTGCGCAGGCTGGCCGGCAGGGTGACCCAGGAGGGCATCAAGCTGCAGAGGGAGAGGGGTCACTTGGAGAAGATGCTGCACAGCATCAGGACTGATCTGAACATCAACAGTAGGAGCTCAGAGGGAAGGACCAGGAGGCCTTCCACTGCTGAGACAGTAAGTTTACACAGCTGATAACTTGGCTGTTATCAGATTCAACCACATAGTGATGCATATGATAAACAATCAGAGTATCATATCCACTTTTGTGTGTGCTATAAAATATGGCGATGGTAATATTCAGTATTCTGACTGTGTAAGAGTGACGTGTTTTAAATAGTTAATAGATGACAAATGAACTCTAAGGTGCAGAGGAATAAGCTGACGTGATGTGATACAACTGACTAAGAGTGAAGCCACTAAGTTCAGTATTGTCAGCTTCATTTCTCAGGAGGGGAGATGTGTTCACTGACGGGTGTGCTGCGTTGCAGGAGAGGGATGGTGCTGATTATTTGCTGTCATGTGAGAGAAGAGAGCTGACTGAGTTGAAACAGGATCTGGAAGGAGCACTGAGGAACACACTGATCCAGCTACAGGTGATTTACACTCTATATACTGTTGATTCAGTTTCTGTTAAAGTTTCTTCCACAGTGAAAACTGTCTCTGTTTCATTAACAGATCATTATTATTATTAATATTATTATACACTAGAATACCCAGCAGTATATAAAGTACATTAAAATATTGCTACATTAACATTGACACATTTAGAAGTACAATTCACTGAGAGAAAATATCATTCATAAGTATATTTTGATAGAGATAGTTTTACTAAATAACTAACAGTATTGTATAGTAAAATTAGCAATACCATAGTATGGAAATACTTTTTTCATGTATGCGATATGTTCAAAATTATACTTAAATAAAGATGAGTATTTCTTTTACCATTGCCATAAAATAAGAAAAATTTATCTTAATTGAGAAACCACTGCAGTTAAAATAAATATTCTATTATTTGAGCCACCTGGAATATAGAAAGACGTTTCAATAAAATGATTAAAAATCAGCTTGCCTACAGATTTCACATGGGCCTCATTAGAATCCTACCATTTTATCGCAATTATCAGACACATGCAGCCTGTGAATCCACCTTCTCTTCCAGGCCCTGGGTCAGAGCAGCAAACAGCTGCGGGACTGTGCCAGTGAGAGGGCTCGTGTCCTGGAGCTGCTGCCTCACAGTGGCTCTGCTGGAGGACACGGCACAGCTCAGACTAAAACGGATCCCGTCAGCCCCTTTACCCCAGGTACAGTGTATTAGTTGCCGCAGGCAGGAAAAACTGCTTTCAAGAATTTTAAAAGAGCATTTTACACATTTTAAATGAAAATCTAGACTTCAAACCACAGATTTGTTTAAATAGAGCCCAGTCAAGTCTTTGTTGTTTAAAATTGTGGTTTTATAACCCTTTTCAAAAAGTACAAATAACATTAACTACAAAATCTGAGGTGTTACGTCAAATATAGTAGATCTAATATGAAAACATCAGTATGTGCAGAGGTCAGGACTGAACAGACAAATCTTCTACAGTGTTCATAGGCTGAACTGTTCACATTAACTGTGATCCATGTTAATGACATTTTGGACAGTGGAAACTTTAAGCTGGATGAGTTTTTATAGCATCACTTCATTTCACAAACTTCATCAGCTGCTCAGTCCACAGACCACAGAGTCTGAAAAGTCAGTGAGTTTATCAGCTCTGGACTTCTCATCATTTGCATACAGTAACTATACTCTCATTATTAACAACATACTGCACCTGCTTATATCTGACACACCTGACCCTCCTGGCTTTATGACCCACTGTGTACCACAAGGTTAGAATTAGTTTTGTAAATGGTAACAGGAGTAAGGTTTACTGTAGTGCCTATCCAGGGAAACACTCCACGCTTTTATTCTTTAATTAAAGAAAAAAAAAGTTGGTTTGTGGAGTCAGTTTGGTTTGTCCTCTTACAGAGTGTAAACAGATTTTAGAGTCGTCCACTTTGGCAGTCAACCAGTCACAGCTACTGAGGGAAAACATCAGGCAGATACTAACCAGTGCCATCGCCAGGCAGAAAACTGCTCGCCGCGCTGTCAACGATAGCCTGGTGAAGAAAATTGCTGAGACAATAGATCTGCAGGTAGATACAAATGCAATGTGTCTAACATCTTTATATGCAATATAGAAATAATCTTTTTGTTGTCATAATAGTTTCCATTTCTGTTGTTTGTAGCAAAACCTGACTCTGATGTCTGCAGCCACCAGACAGGCCATGTTTCGCAAGCAGAGGGAGGTTAACTGTATTCGTCATAGCCACGACAGAGCACAGGTTGGTGGGCTTGTGGAAAAGAATCTGGATTTTAATTTGAAATTCAGTGACCCTGTGTATGAGGTGATGTTTTCCCTGTGTTATTGTGTTAACAGGGTCCAGAGTACAGTGGCGACATATTGGCCAGAGAGAAACTCAATAGGCCCCTGGTGCAAGTTTACCAGAGACACCCAGGAACACAGTTACCTGAGGCTGCTCTTCTCATTCAGGTGTTTACTGCTCATGCATGGTGGTGATAGACATGTGACTACCATCATCTCCTCCATACTTGATAAATTTGTAACTAAATGACTTTATTCTTTTTTTAATTAATTGTAAATGCCTTGTAGATCAGTAATGTATACACTGTTTGGTTGGTACATATCATCCTCTGGTATAATTTGCTTTGTTTTTAATCCTTCTATTCTTTAATTTATGAGATTCTTACAATAGTTTAGTCATTGTTTTGGCCACTTGGGGGCACTACAAGAAGGTGTCAAGCTGTAGGACTGACATTACTACCCCAGGAAGTTGATATGGTGAATATGTTATGAAAACAGTTTTTTTTAACAGTATTTTACACATCCAGCAGGTGTTAGGATTCATTTGGAGTCATGTTTCCAGCCATTTCACAGATGTTTACTTTCCATTTTGCTCTGTTTGTGGTTTCTGTCAACTCCTTAGCAAAATATCTGGTTCTATTAGTTAATATACTCTGTACACCAGCTTAGTCATTAGAAACACTGAAAACACCTCACAGAGCTGATGGAAGTGGCAGAGTTGAGTTTGTCATTATCAGCAAACACGTTTCCTATTACAGATTTCACGCAGTTGATTAAAATGTTATAAATATTATTAGTGCTGTCCCAGTTTATTCTTTTATAACCATGCAAACTTTAAAAAAAAATTATTTACCACTAATCTGTAGCTTTGAATACATTATTTATTATCAGATATATTTGTAAGGTCATTATTCATACCCTATGAAATATGAAAAGACAAAAAATGCTAAATGTAAAGTCAAAGAATTCTGAGAGGTGCATTCACACCTCTGCAGACAACAATCAGCACGGCCAATTTAAGCAAAACTAAAACTGGGTGTTATCGCTTGACTGCCTCCAAACATTTTAAGTGCAGTTAGGAGCTACTAAAACAGACACTGTCCTGAGGTCAGTGTATCCTTAATCCTAATTAGAAGGGTTGATCTGACAAAGGCAGCATGTCATATAAAACAATAGCAGGTTTCCTTCCTCAGGTCTGAAAATAAAGACAAACATAAAACATACCACAACCTCTTCATATTCAAATATACTGGAAGATGTTCACACCATATGTTAAAAAAACATTCAGTGGTTTAACACTAACCTCCCATTTTTGCTGACTGCTGAGAGTTTGAAACAAACCAAACCAGGCTAAATGTGTTTCCTGTGTGTCGTGTAGGGCAGCGCACTACTAAGGCGGTGTCTTATGTCCTCTGAGGATGAGCTGGTGAGGCTGCAACACACCTGTCTGCAGCTCATGGACGACCTGCTGGGCAAGAGAGCAGCAGCTCAGGTGGATGCAGGTGTCATCCGCATGAGGCGTCAGCAGGTGGACAGGCGTGCACTGCCTTCTTTCCTCCAGCAGGGGCCGTGCAGGAGCCAGCTCCCCTTGCCTTGTGTTGATTAGAGCTGCAGCAATCATGCTTATAATGAGAGGTGATACTGCTAATTTAAGGCATGTGAGAAATAGAGAGCAGCCCTGTGCAAAATGTATTAGTTCAACAATAATAGGATGTAATAAAAACTAAACTCTGGCACTGTTGTCATACAGGGAGCAGATCATATAACAACATCCCTCATTAAAAAATAAAATATGACTCAATAAACCTGCTCTGTTTTTACCTTGTGCAGATGTTGTCATTCTGTAAATAAAATGGGCCATTTTACGTAGATTTGAGCCTAAATCAGAGCATCATCCTCCCAAAGCTGTACTGATTCTACTAACTCTGAATGGGGCTATTCTCTGCAGGACACTTGCTGAGAAGCTAACAGACTAACTCAATTGTAAGAATCGGAGTGTAAAGATTCTTGGAATGAAATGACAAAATATCAAGTGAAACCAGAAGAAGCCTTCAGGTCTCTGCAGCTGAGCCAGCTGAGGAAGCCAAGAAGGCCTGGATAGAACTGATCGGAAACTGCCTTTCAATTATAAAGGTGGTTCCTTGTGGAACACAGGTTCCTTGTGTTTGAGATAAAGGCAGCTGGCTTGTTCAAGGAAAGAACAAAACAGAGGATGTTAAGAGTACTGAGCTACCAGAGTATTTTCTTCCTGTGAAAAAGAAACACGTTAGTAATGTTGAAGCTGCTTTGCCCTTTGCTTTTCCGTTGTCTATTTCCAGCTGTGTTTGAGTGAACAAAACATTAGCTTGTGTGTGTGTGTGTTTGTGTGGAGGAATATACAAAACCTTAGTGTTATTGCAAACAGAAATACTTCAGCTTTTGCAGAAATAGCTACAACTATAGGCTGCAAGTCATCATTACTTTTAGCAATAATTCATCTGATTTTTTCTCATTAGATTAAATGTATGTTAGAAAACAGTGAGAACTGCACATCTGATTTTTTTAAGCCTAAGATGACATCTTAAAATATCTTTTTCTGATTTCAAAGATATTCAATGTGCCATAATTTAAGACTTGGAAATGCAGCAAACCGTCACCTCTGAGAAGCTGGAACCAGCAGATTTTTGGTATTGGACTTGAAAAACTACTTAAACACTGAATTCATTACCAGAGTAGCTGCTTATCATGTTCTGGGTCATAATAATGTCATCGCTCATGCTCCTGTGCAAAACAAAACACTTGTGGTTTTCACCAACTTGTCTGTCCTTGAGTTCCTCTTGCAACCACCTCACCTCTGGACTGCATCAGATTTCCTCTCACGTGTCCGCCCAGGCAGCTCTGTCTGTCCAGCAGAGCAGTGGGTGAGAAAGGTGAGGGCGCCTCAAGTCACTGAAGAAAATTTAAATGAATCAAAACCGAGAAAAAGAACTGAGAAAGGCTGTGTAAAGCTCAGAGGGAGGGAGGTTCAAGGGTGGTTTATTTTTTGTGTGACTTTTTTCAACGGATGTTTCCAATGAACTTTCAGGAGACGTCCATGTGCTGTTGTATGAGAGGAGCTGTGTCTTCTCTGTGTGGGGACAGTTTGGTGAACAGAAAAATATTAAATCAGTGTGAAGGAGTAGTTTGACACATGTGAGGTGCAGCTTGTCTTTCTGCTCTCTAATGAACTGACATACTCAGGTTCCTTTTACCAACTATGCACTAATCTGTGCTAAGCAGAGATCTGTTTACTTGCAGTGTAAGATGGGAAAATGTTTTTCCCTAATTGGTAACATCACACCACATAAAGACACGGCTTTAATTAGACTCATTCTCATCGATTAGGTGGGTTCTAAGTTCTGACTGGGCTACGTTTTGTCAGTCAAATCTGGCAACACGGTTCACCACCAGGTGTTAATGCTCCTAAATGCTGGTTGCCAACCAACCTTAAAAAAGAAGGAGAAGAAGAAGACCAGGCGTTAATGTGGTTCCAACTAGAGCCGAACATCAGTGATAGATCTCGTATTGCTGTCCAGACTTTAAGATACAGGTAAAATGTGGTGGAGGGTTTATCTTACACTGGCTTTTGTGTTGAGGCTGGAGGCTTCACATCAAACAAACCAGGTGAAGAGAAAAGTTTCCCGAAGAGAAACACCGGCGTCCTACCTCCACCTCCCCGTGTTTGTGGAGTCAAGGCAGCCGCTTGTGAACAAGAAATATTTCTCCCCAGCCAAAGGCACCGGCCAGGAGCCTTTACCTGAGCACCTCCTGGAAGTCCTGCTCCCTGTTCTGCGGCCCAGCACCAGTCCACCCAGAGTCCCGGAAGGTTCCGTGAGGACTTTTTGCAAGCTGAGTAAAATGCATGTAAAGGTGGAGAAAAGCATTCTGGGCGGGGGTATAACAGACTCTCAGGTCAGACTGGGGACATGCCAAGCCAGTAAATCTACAAGCGATCACCTTTATTTTGAATATGACCTGAGCATGTGTGGAACCAAACGCACGGTGAGCTTTAACAAGAATATTATATTTTATAACAATATTGTGTGTAACTGTTTTAGTGGGGTTGGCGGTCTGTGGGTAGCTTGGTCTAAAATATTTCTGTTTTACGGTTTGGCATCAAATTCGGTCCATTATTGATCCCAGTGAATGCATCATACAGACTTTTCCTCCAAAGGCAAAATTTGTTCATGTCCTCCATTTATTTTTAGGATACCAAATAATAGACAGTCTCCAAGTGAAATGGCAGGTGACAGGACTGTTATCATGACTGTCTGCTAAAGAAGATTAATGTGGCTGAGTATTTCTCTGCAGGTGATCAACAACCAGGTGGTCTATTCAAACACACTAAAATATGACCCACCAAGACCTGAAGGGCCAATCAGACGAGCTGTGCCCTTCACCCTGTCTGTTGCTTGTTACTACAACAGGTGAGGCTGGACCTCCAGAGGAAAGCTTCCTGTACATGTATGTACATGTACTTTACTGTTTTAATGTGAAAAATGTATTTAACTGCTTAGGTACCAGTACTCCTACAAAATTGGCTACACACCAAAGATGCGGATGCGCAAGATCTTCAAACCAATGACGAACAGAGTAAAATTCATTCTGACTGCACGAAATGGTAAAACCTGCAGAAAACACCCCTTTCTCACAGAATACACACACATACTACTGTTTTAAAATTTGAGTACTTGTATTTAAATTATTAGGAAAACTTGGATTTCTTTGCATGAATGAGTCTGAACCTTGAGCATGTTGCCTGACTGCTTCCTCCTGTGTTTCAGCTCAGTGGGAAAGGCTTTCTCTATCGGATCAGTATGTCTTAGGGAAGCCGATGTACTTTCAGGCCGAGACATCGTCCCTGTCCCAAGATGAAAGGCTATATATCCACTCTTGTTATGTGACTCCTGAGAAGTCTCACACTTCCAAACCTCAGTTTCTAGTCGTGTCAAACTTTGGGTGAACTTTGAAATATCTTGACATTTATTGTCTCTCAATTTCTATTCAAAAGTAATCGCTCACATCACAGTAAATTAGCAAATGTTATCGCCTGTTTTTCTTTCTTTCTCATAAAGGTGTATGGTTGAAAGCAGGGAAAGTCGCTCTAGATTCATCCCATACAAAAACAATGCTATAAGATTCTCAGTGGATGCCTTCTTGTTCAAGGGGATGACAGGGCAGGTGAGCAAAGGCATTTGAAGTTATGCTGTGACGAACTGTATTGTTATGTTGTAGAAATAATGTTTGCTTGCTACAAATCATCTTGCTTATGTTTAAACACAGTCCTAAAACACTGTGAAACATTTGTCTTATAGTAAATCTTTACCTTAATCTCCTGTAGCAGCTCTACGTGCACTGCACCATGTCTGTGGGCAGTTCCATCCCGTCACCTACAGCCAAGTCCTGCAGCTATGACACAGAAGCAGAAAGGTTAGTTGTGTTTTTTTTTTTTTCATTTTTTTCAAAGAAGTGGTAAATTGAGAAATAAGTTAGAAGAGGGGGCTCAGTTCTTTTTTCCCCCCTCAGGTGGGTTGAGCTGTATGGATCAGATGAGGTATGCACCTGCTGTGACTCCAACTGTAGCTCCACTGCATCCATAGGTGAGTCAGTGCCTCCTTCATTTTCCACAATAAAACAAATTTATTATGAAAGTAGGAGGTCAGAAACCCAAGCAATGAAAAAAACAGTAACTTCTAAACTGTTTTATGTGTTTTGGTCATCCATATCATAGATGACTCATAACTCTAAATAATAATTTACAACAGGTTTATCTTTCTATAGATTTTTTTAAGTGATTTATGCTATGATTTTGGAACATATATTCTAATATGAGAAAATCAACACTTTCCAGTGACCAAAACAATCAGCAGCAGACCGTGGACTATCAAGACTAAAGTGAAACCCAGCACAGCCTTGGTGAAGAACATGATTTCTACTACCACCTCCACAACAACAACAACACCACCAACAACAATGACACCAACAACATCAACAACAACACCACCACCACCAACAACAACACCACCACCACCAACAACAACAACAACAACACCACCAACAACAACAACAACAACACCACCAACAACACAGCCAGAGACAACTAGAGAGGTGACGTTGTGGAGGATCACTTCACAATCCCAAGACATGGGTCAAATGGAGGAGGAGTTGGAGTGGACATTTGGAGGTGCAGAAGGACAGTGGGCTGAAGTGGCAGGTGAGGAGAAATGGGTGAAGGGCTCTGATGCTGTAGAAAAGGAGGTGGTCACAGAACCGCGCAAAATATTTGAAGAAATTTTTTATTTCGACAAATAAAGCTGGTGCTTGAACAGTGATAAATTCAGCCTGAGTTGCTTCCTTACATGACACCTAATCAGCCCAAAGCAATGACTGCACGAAGGTCTGAGGAAAATATTGTGTTTTTTGTATTATTTAGACTTGAGAATATCAGTAGTGATTTTTCTTTTTTTTTTTTTTTTTTTGTTATCATGTGTCAGTCAGACTAGCTGCATTGTGCTGAGCTAATCTGACCACTTGCCTGCTGTTGATTATGTCACAAACATGTATGAGAGTGGTGTCAATCTTCTTATCTCTCAGCAATAAAGTGAATTAGCTTATTTCCCAATTCTACTGCCTAAGTGCATACTTGTATAGAAATGATTTCAGTTAACAAAAAGATGAAAAAACCTCCGAATTCATACAACACGAGTTCATTTTCAGGTACAAGCATCATTTATTAGCTTTACATTGAGTAAATGTTATATTGCTACATGACAAATCATTCTGTACAGTTTCTCTTTTACAAATGTCAGGTCATTGACATAACTGCATTTTTGACCTGTGAAGTGAAAAGAGCAGTATGTTACTCATAACATTATAGAGTATGATGTCTGTCTTTACAACAGTAACAAACAAGGTACTTACAAATGAAAAGAAAACTTGGTTTCATAACAACTGAATAACAGTTAATATGTTGTCATCAGTATATTCAGAAAATCTTGGAAGAGTACAATACAAATCCTTTCACCACAGAGTTCATTTACCCTCATGTTTTGTCCATTCTTAAGGAATGGGACAGACAGGTTCATCCTGGATGCAGTGTGCATATATAATTTAACACACCTGGTTTCCTCTCCCATGCTATCCTGTTCAGGTGTGAAATGCATAGTCTTCAGTAGTATGCGTTCAGGTGGGAATGAGTAGTGGGATGTCTGGTCATGGCTGACCCAGGGTAGATTGGACTGCTGGGGGAGTTCCAGTACGTCGATGGAGGGGCAAAAAAGTTGCCAGGGGAGACGGGCATAGGTGCCGGATGACCACTCATGAAGTTCATTTTGGGCTGGTGGCTGTGGTAGGGTTGGACGTAAGACATGTCAGTCTGGTATTTAAGCCCACTTTCTGCAGCGTGGTTCTGGTGGGCCTGCGAGATGCCTTGGAAGTCAAATTTGTAGGCGTAGCGCTTGCCATGCACCTTTGTCATGATGTTCTTGTCGTAGTAATAGCGCAGTGCGCGGCTCAGCTTGTCGTAGTTCATGTTGGGTTTGCTCTTGCGTTCGCCCCAGCGCTTGGCCACCTCATCAGGGTCAGTCATCTTGAACTCTCCATTGGTCCCTTCCCATGTGATGATGCTTGCGTTGTTGCTGTCGGACAGCAGCTCCAGCAGGAACTGCCAGAGCTGGATCTGGCCTGAACCTGGGAGGAGAAATGAAAAACGGCTTTAAAAAAAGTACTGCAAAAGCAAGGGAAAAAATGTACAAAACTGACCAGTTTTATCTGAGAGAAGTATTTGTGTGTAGGATTTTATTTTTTAAACTATTAATACAGGAACATTTTGAAGGGTGTAGGGTAAAGATCAAGGCGCTAACACCAAGTAGACCCTAATTTTAACGTTAAAGTTTAGAATAAAGTGCAGAAGAAACTTTACAACTTGTTGATTCATCCAGTTATTCCAGGACCATGGACAGCTTCTAGTTTGTTTTTTTTAATTAATTTATTTTTTTGACAAAGTGCAGTTTTTTGGACATATCACACTTGTCTTTTTTTTTTTTTTTTCACCAAATGTGACCTTTTCACTGTGTGACTTGGAGGAAATGACAGACAACCTACCCACAGGCCTGTGAGCGCTGGGGTCAGGGGGCTTGAATGGGCTTTGTTTGCCTGTTCGGTTCTTGGGTGAGCTGAGGGCTTGGCCTTCTGTGAGGAAACAGCAGGGCAAACAGTCATTTTGGTGAGAGGGAAGCCAGATTTCATCTTAGTGTAAGCATGTTGCAATTCTGCTGGCATAACAGGTGTTGCTTGATGTTTACTTCATTTTTGGAAAGTAAGTGCATGTGTGCCAGCCCTTGTGGCCTTTTCTCTTATGTTGCCAAAGCAGACAGTGTAAAGGCCTCATTTGTGTCACTCTTGCTCATTTGTCTTGCAGCGGTTTAGATTCTTACCTGGGTTGGCTAGTCGACTGCTAATGGGCCCTAATGTCTGATATGGGTCTGTAAAGAAGAAAAAGCACATGATTTTTAGATGTTAAATAATCTTTTGAGCCTTAACAAGAGACAAGATAAACTCTATTAATCCTTGAAATGAAATTCAGGTAAATTGTTCAGTTTTATCCAAAGTTTAGTATTAGTCTTTTAAAGTAGTTAAAACCTGTTTGACATCACGTGCATTTTGAAGCAAGCACAATATTGAAATCAGGTCTTGTGCTGTGCTCCGTGACAGTGAATATTCAGACTAATTGTGCATTTTTAAAGCTCATTGCTGCATAAATGATAATGTCTGACAGCCAATCACTTTGATCCAGAATGAAATGCAGGTGTTCATGGTCCCCACAGGATGATTCCTGATGACTTTGCTGAGTTTTCTTTTAGGACCCCATGATGTTGACTTTTCTGTTTGAGTGAGCTATCACCACTGTTCGGTCAGATTGTCATCGAATCCTTTGTTTGTTCAGTACTAAAAACTAATTACAATTAGCCTCAGGTGCTTTTAAGCAAATTATTGGCATCCCAGCACTCTAAGATGAGAAACATAATACACAATATACCTGCCTAGCGTCAACATGTTACTGTAGCATTGTGATTGCTTGCATATTAGCATTTAGCTCAAAGCAAAGTCTCTCAGAGCTGCTAGTATCACTATAGACTCTTAGTCCTGTTTAAATATCTGCTCATAATTGAACCTGTCTGAAGTTTGAGCATCCTCTCCTCTTAAAGATCCAAGGGTTTGAATATAATATTTGTATGTTTCTACCTTGCACAATTCTTGGAGTAGGCTCTGTAACTCTGTTGTGTTGATGCTCCATGGGAGAACCTACAAACCCAAAAGGAAAAAAAGGTTTTATGTGAAATAGTTTGAACATCAGATGTGAGCTAGTTTTGAATCCCATTTGTTGCAAACCCAATAGTTTCATGCATGAAAAATTTGTCATGATCGTTGGTTTCATATGATTCTGTCACACCTTTAGGCACTGCAGTCATGGTGTTTGCCTGCCAGCTGTTTCTGCGGCTGATCTCATCATAGCTGTTCTCTACACACACGCACACACACACAAAAGACAAGGATGATATGAGACATTGACAGGCACATGGCACACAAGGCTTTGAAAAGGACAGTGTGACAGGTCAGGTGGTCTGATTTGGTGGTCTGTGGATGACCCACAGTTTCTTCAGTGAGCATTCTTTTGTTCAGGCCACCTCTGTTGCCACCAAATTGTGAATTGTGTCCCAGGAGCCAGACCCGTACCCCACATTTCCTGTACTGATGCAGCTGTTTCCTGTCTGAAACTGGCTGTTGAGTTTTGGACTCAAAGTTTTTGTCAACTGAGGCCAGTGTTATGGCCAAGGAGCCTTTTAGACTCTTAACATGGTAAGAGTCATGGTACTGAAACTCAACACATTATTTTTAAACCCCTAAATCATTCAAGTAGTTTTCGTCATGGCTCTTTTGTGACCCTGAATTCTGAGTTCTGATTTCACACCCAGACGCAGTCAAACCACTGTCAAAAGTGTGACCATCAGGGAAATGTTAGCAGTTTAACATGAACCACTGAAACAAAAATGGAAAGAGAAAATATATTTTCTTACATTTGAAATATGCTGAGTAAGCTGTAATGGAGTGAAGTTGGACTATTTCGCCTTTTTGGGTAGTGTTGGAAGACATTTATATTAAGTAAAATTATTAAAGCAACAGCCTAAAAGTGCTACATTACAAGTTTTACCAGTGAAATATGAAATGTCTGTAAATACTTGGTATTGATTCATCAGTTTATAAGAAGAAATTACACTGAAGTCTCATTACCTTCCATTACCAGCTACAAGCACCATCACCTGAGAAAACTCACAACTCCCCCTTTATTTCTCTGCTACATATGTGTTGTTATGACCTCTTTTTTTTTTTTTTTTTTTTTTTTTGCTTTTTGCTGCTATAAAAACCTGATTACTAATGGTGCCATTTCACAGCATGTCCCACCCTAACATCCTGTCTAAACTGGGTCTAATGTTAAAGCATAGAAGCAAAAATGGTACAAAAAATAGCCTTGTTTCTTATTTATTATGAGTTTAGCAGTTAACGGTTCAGCTAATCTGACTAAAACACTGTGCTTATGTAGCCTAATGCTCATACTGTAGCAAGAAGCTGATTTGAAAACATAAGTTGTCCTGGTGTTTTAAAATAAAACGGATATTGAGAAGAACAGAGGATCTCACCTGCTTTCACCTGTAGTCTGGGTTGCTGCGGAGGTGTGGTGTTTGTGGGAGTTGTGGAGTAGGAGAATGTCGGGCTGCCTGGAGCAAAGACAAGAAAAGCCAGAATTATCTTTTGATCTTCTTTTTAACATAGATGCAGTGAAATTCAGTCACACTTGGGCAGAATTGCTCTCTTATGTATTGTGTTGCAGTCATTTTGTTAGCATCCTGCATTACCTTGAAAGCTTGACTTGAACATGGTGACTGTCAGACCTCTATTAAAACTGATAAATGCTAATTTCATTCTATCTTGAAATGATTTTTTAAATACCCAGTGATTTGCAGAAGCTGAAGTGCAGCTGCTTCAGACACTATAAAGACAAACACTACAAAGTGATAAGTAATGGAGCAAGTGCCATCAAGATCTAAAACAGTAGTCACAGTTGTTCAAACTAAATATGTGTAATGCAAGGAAAAAGCAGCATATCTTCACATGTAAGAGGCTGCAGCATAAATTTTTTTTTTTTGTCTTAAAATTTGTCGTCATTACTTTATAATTCCCCAAATTTTCTTTTGATTTCTGTAAAACTTTGGGCCATAAAACAATGAAGAACATTAAGATTGTGAAAATTTGAATCAAAAATGATTATTAGCAACTGAGGGAGATATCTTGGATGTGAGGCGAGCCTTACTCTGCCGGAGGTAATTGAGGTGCGAGAGCAGGATGTCTGCGTTGTAGGCTGATGTGAGGCGCATCATGTCGTCCTTGGTCATCTTGCACAAGGCCTTGCCATCCAGTGACTGGAACAGCATAACATCCACCTCCTCCAGGACATACTCCTTGATGGCCCAGTCCAGCCACTGCCGGACATGGTCCTGTGTCCAAACCTCAGGATCTGGCATGAGAGGGTAGAGAGAGGCCAGAGGCATAGACTTGATCAGGAAAAAAACACTGATTTATAGGAAGGCCTCTCACTTTGTTAGATAGCTGCTCTTTTTTTTTTTTTTTTTTTTAAAAGAGTAGATAATTAGATAAATGCTGTTCTGGTTTTGATGGTTAAATAGTCAAACAGGAAGTTATAGGAGGAACAGGTAGAGTCATAGAGAAATGATCAGAAATGATACTGATAGCATTTATACAATTGATTTCCTGTGCAAATACTTAATGCACCACTAAAAATGTGTTTTGCTTATTAGTTACTTTACTTGCAGAATGATGTTCTGTACATTAAGTGCTGAGTTTGACACTAAAAGGGTGTTTTAACTTTTTTTTTCTCTGTGGTTATCTTCAATGTATAGACTATACGAAAATGACTTTGACATTTCAACCAGTTATGAGATCAACAGCAGTTCAGTACACATACTAACAGCAGATGTTTCAATTATGTAAGAGACAGTTGAACATTAACAATGAAAAACATGTCTCATAAATGATCTTTAAAAAGAACAATGTACATAGGTGTGTCATACAGAAGAGGTGTGAAAAAGCCTTGACTTCTATATGATTTTTTTGGTAGGACATGAAAAAGCTGATTAACACCGGAAATGACTTAGATATCTGTACCAGTTGTGATACTGGTGATTTTGTTACCGATTATAAAATGGGTGCAACAACCACTTTGTGAAAGCAGATGTTTGGTTTGTAGCTGCTTTTATTTTAGATGTGTGGAACACAGTTTGTTGCATTCAATGTTTTTAAAACTTTTGTTACATGGAGATGCGTTTTCATCAATATAAATATGAAATTTATTTGGAATGTAGTTCTCTCTTGGTCTTAGTAACTATAGTATGATTAATGTGTTATGGTTATTTTAAGAAAATTCAGCATTTAGTGGTAGAATGTAAATAACTAGAAATTCTTGGTTTGACTTTTGCAGGTTGCATCTAAGGATGTATGTTGCTTCGCCTTTACAAGTTATGAATCCTCACTCTTGGTTTTAAAAAAAACCTCATCACCCTAATTTCTCTCACATATCCTGGTTATAGGTATTGTGCTTATTTCATCATTATTTCCATATTATGTTTTTTGCAAAAATTGGGTTTATAACCTTTTAATAAAAACTTAATTTTGATTTTTTTAAAAATTGATCTTGATGTTTTGGCACAGTGTTAAAATATATTACTGATCTAGCTAAGGAAGGTAGGGTCATTTCCAGTAGCAAACAATGACTGCGCTCTGAATTGCCAGTAATATTAGACAGGACCCTTCGTTTTGAGCAGAAATCACCACACCCTCAAATCCTGATTGTGCCTGTTTAACACATACTGCCATGATACAATATCCGTGTATTATAGACCAGAAGAACTTGGTGCTGGTGACTCATTGATGAAGCTTGTTGGAGTTTTCTCTGTTTTTAATCGTTCACTGCACCTCTCTGAAGTGGTGCCCCTCCAGACACTGACTCACTAAAACATGCCGCTTTGAATGTACTCATTTAATGAGTCTCAGGATAGTAACTGTATGGGAACTGTGCAAAACAGAGAATAGAATTCATGCCATCAGGTTAGTTTTTAGGTGGCTGGACTTGTGATTCATAGCGAGGACGAGATAGTCAAGTACAGTTGGTTGTCTAAACCTTGACTGCGACTGCTGGGATGGTAATGACACATCGTTTCAACCCCAAGTCAGTGATTTTCCTCCGCAGAGAAACATGGAAATCAGCTGCCTTTATTTAGGCATCAGGGTGAACATTCAACAAGATGTTGTAGATCGAATGTGATGAAACAACATTTTGCTCTGCTGAAACCACAGGTGCAAATGTGGCCAAAAACAAGTCTTTGTAACCACGGATGTCTGTAAAACACATCACACATCCATTTGAAGGATATTAGTATTCTGTTTTTTACAGGTAGGTCTAGCAATTTTGTATATTTTTCATATTGTCAGCAAATCTGACAAAAATACCAAAACCAGGAATGTTTCAAGTCTCTCAGAACCTTTAGACTTCCCCAAAGTGCCCGAAGCACTTACCCCAACGTCCCTTTGTGACTACTGAAGATATAATTGTGTAAAAAGGGTCAGAAAAATGTGAGGCTTAATAACTTCCTAAAACAGCTGGGGATTAGGTTTTAGCAAACATTAAACTGCCTGATGTTTATGTGGGATTGAGATTGAGTTAACAAAAAAAAATGTCTTTGTTCATAGTAATGAAAGCACATGGCAGCCACCGTAACAGGCTCCTCAGTGTGTTTTTAATTTTTTTTTTTTTTTTTTTTAGGCAATGAGCTCTGTGGCACCGAGGAATCATCAGTAATAATTAGTATCAGTAATGTAATTTTAGATGTAGCTACTGCCTGTTGTTAAGTTACTTACACTTATTTCCATTACAAGGTTGAAAAGGGAAGCAGAATGATTCGAAATGAAAATGTGCATACTAGCTCATCATGCATCTATTCCTGTTTGTTCTCTCTCATGTTAATATCACAGTTGTGAGTACTAAATTTAAACTTTAGGCTTCACACTTTTGAAATAGCATTTATTACATACGCAGTATCATGCTCAGACAGACAGCTTTTGGACTGGAGAGTAGGAGTTGGTGGTAGCAGTAGTTTGCGGAAGAAGGGTGAGATTCACAAACATGCTTTGCCCATTTCTGATTCAGTTATGGAGGTTGCATAAGTCAACTCAGTGTGTGCCAGTTCTTGGGAAACAGTCTTGTGACAGGGATGGTCTTATGCGAGTGAGTCAGCTCACCTGCCGGCACGATGACCCTTTTCTCCTCAGTGGTGCTGCTCGGCGGGGTGGCAGTCTGGGGGCTGACTCGAGGCTCCGGGTACGAAGCCTGGTACTGCATTGGGGCCCCGTCGTTGCTCATGTGTCTGGAGCGTTTGGTGACGCTGCAGTCGACAGGAGACTCACGGCTGAAATGGACAGAGGAGAAAACAGTGTAAGGTGTTGAGTACTTTGATCATTAAAATACTTTAATAAAGCTTGGAAATATTATCCAAATTGAGTCGACTTCCACTTATGTAGCTGTAACAACTCCTCATTTCAAATGTTGAGATGTTTATTGCTGTGGCTGGTAATCACTGGCCATTGCCTGTAGATTTCACAGTTTCAGCTGGGTGTGTTTCCACTTGTAGTGTTTACTAATATCTGTAGTTGATGGCTTATAAATTTAGCCTGTTTCTCAGCAGCATGTGAAGAACCTATAGAGCGTAAGCCTGTTGTTAAGTAGTTCTAACTTAGACTAGTAAGCCCTGTTGACTTTCACTAAATTGAAATGAATTGCATGACACACATTAGCTTCAAGTTTGGTCATTACTAGAATATTTACAGCCAGCAACTGTCAGCTGTTACCACTTGAGTTCAAAAACCATTAAGAGAATTTTCTGTTTATACATGAGGAATCTCTGAATAAAACCTGCCATGCAGCAGTGATGGAAGAAGTACTCAGACCTTTTATTTGGGTCACGCTACCAACTTGCAAATTGTATTTGGTGAGTAAACGATAAACAAATATTTTTTTTAGGGTCTGGAAAAACCCTCATTGTTACCATGGACGGTAACAAAGCTACAGTCAGATAATCTGGGAACCTGTGCTCCCCTGTGGCCACAGCCAGTCCTGACTCACCTGGTTCCTTTGACGTGATCGCCTCTTTTCCCAGAGTTTTGTGCCACTGACCCCACCCACTCCGACTCAGTGGGCTCGGGACTCTGCTTGGAGGCCTGACTGAACCCGCCCGGCGACGTCATCTCAGTCTTCATGTGCATGGCCGGGGCTGCGGGGTAGGATGGCTCGAATAAGGACTGCTCCTCACTCACCACGGACAGCGCTTCCTGTCCAATAGAGCAGCAGCGGTCAGTGTCTGCTGTTAATGTGCTGGGCCACAACCTGTGGAAACTTTTTCATTCCACCTAAGATGCTTTAGTAGCTGTGATGAGAAATAAAACATAAGAGCTGCCAAAGTACAAAAACTCTCTCTAGAGACGGGACACAGGTGGAGACAGATTTCCATTTAAAAACTCTGCTAGTGGAGAAAAAAAACTTAAAGGACAAAATGTTTTTTTTTTCTAATTAAACTTTATGAATCTATAAAAAGACTACACACAAATACAAACAGTAATTATAGGAAATTGTATCTCATATATTGTACTTTTTTAAAATACTCAGCAGCAGCAAAACAGAAGAAAAGCTTAATGATTTTTAAAAGATCCCTGAAATGTCAAGACTAAGAACAAGTTTTCAAAATGAAATTAATATTTTCCCAATTCATGGAATATTTAGAGCTACCTAAACATTTGCTCCTCCCAGTTTTGTGTTGTTTAAATGTGAAAAGAAATCAGTTTGTACAAAAAACCTCTTTGCTTTAGCAGTACACCACATTTTTACTAGTTAATATTTAAAATGGCAATTCTCTGTTCTCAGCATTTCTTTTCTAGTCTTCAGGCTAAACATGTACTACTACCTCAAAATATACCTGTTAAAATTTCTTAAAATTCCCTATTAAATCCTAAAATGTATGTTCAATCTAAACAGTCTGAGTGATGGCCGTGTCATATCACTAAGACAGACACCCGGGAGTGAAATGGCAAGTTAACTGCAGAGATAGTGTGAAGTCAGTCAGGAGGCTGTCTAATCTGAAAGAACATCAGTAACTTTAACCGCAGTTTTATTTTGTCGTTAGGATTGGGGTTGCGGGGGGAGGGGTGTTAGCTCAAGGTGGAGTCTAATTGAGATTTAAGTCAGTCTTCCTGTGTTCAGCATCTACACTGAGGCCCCAAAACCACCCAGAGATGGCACTTGCATCCCACGCACTTGGCAGGGCAAACACCGGACCTGTTCTTTCTGCTGCTCGAATTAAGCGTGTGCACGTGTGATGCAACCACAGCAGTCTAAGTGGGTGCGCATGGGTGTTTGTTTAGAGGAGTTGTGCATTGTCTTTGTGCCTTGTACGTCAGTGCTGTGCTTTTTCAGTGGCCTACAGGAAACCTGGCCGCCATGTGCAGAGGAACCTTTTGGCACAGGCCAAGGGAGAGGAAATGGTGGAGGTGGGGGACACAGTGTAAAAATGTGGGTCATTTTAAAGCTGGAAAACAATCCTACAGGCCTATAATCAGGGGAGGAGAGGGGGGTCGGCTTCAACAGACAACAAAAAGAGTGAAGCCTTGATTGAAGTGCCGCCTTTGCATTGTTTTTCTTTACTTTTTTTGCCTTTATGTTTTTTTTTAGCACAGCTCTTGCCTGAGCATTGTTAACCGCATCCTAATGCATGGCACACAGTTGGCATTTCCTCGAGCTGCAGAGTAACTGATACAGAAGTCAGCAATGTGTGTGGGATTTCAGCAACCTGCTGCTGCTGCAGCATGGTGCATAGTTGCTGCTATGTAGTAAACGCCTTTTTTTAAACAAGCACACACAAAACATTTACATCTGATGAATATTTAGTCATATAAATAAATCTTTCCTGATTTCTTCACCCTAATATAAACAGAAAATGTTATGTAAATTAAATTGTTTAGCTCTGGGCTCCTGAGGATCCTGAGGCCTGACTTCCCTCTTCAACAACAGAACCAGAAACATTTTTTAATCCTTGTAAAAAAAAAACTGGCCCACATACCTTACCCACAATGCAACTCACCTAGTAAGAGTTTTTTTTGGAAATTGTGTGTGCAATACTAGTAGCAGCTAATGTAGCCTGAAGCAGAAATGAGGCTCATGCTAGTCTGTTAAACTCACCTCTTCCTAACTCCACACCCCCAGTTTTTTTTTGATTTGCAAACTAGTCCTCAGACAGAGCTGATGTGGACTCGAGAATCATCATGTGAGGTGGTTATCAGATTTCTTGCAGCTCCCTCTGGAGCCATGAAACGTTTTACACTGGTGCATTCATGTCGTGATACTCGTGAAATGTGTTATTGAGTGGAATGTCCCTTGAAATGTTGGAAGTGGTTAAAAAATGATTATTTTATGGCTCTAAATGACACAGGCTGTGTCTTTGTTTAAACTTGAGTGCTCTGTATAAATGTCCTACTCAGCTTTCTTTTGACCACACTGTCTGTTTTCTTCTTCAGAAGAAATGGCTTTGTTTTTACTTCTGTTGTGTTGCCCTCTTTCCCCCAGCCTTCCTCTGACACACTGAGTGGCTTCAGAGCCTCTTTACTCTGTGCAGAAGTGAAACAGTTGGCTGAAAGCAGGATAAAGCAAGGTGCCACAGCAAGCTGTCATCAACAGTTGTACTTTGTGGTTAAAGATGATTTTCTGTATTTTTTGTGCTCTACACTCAAAACTATTGATACTATCATGGATCAGAGCCGCTCATCACATTCAGTTTTCAGCAGTACTTTGAGCTATCACAGCCACAAACACACACTCCCGCTCTTTCTTTATCTCGTGCTCTCTCCCTCTCTCTCTCCCTCTGCACACACATACAAATATACCAAAATGCGGCCTGACCGCTAATACCACAACTGACTTCCTGCCTGAGTGTGTTTCAGCCTGTTGCTCAGTGACACAAAACAACTTTTAAAAACATGACCTTCTTGAGGCTCATGCTGCCTTACACCCCGTGTCCTAAAATTGACACTGGTTCTGATCAGTTTGACAGTAGATACTTCAGCCACTTCACTCGCTGTGAGAGCACAATCATGAAGTCCTGCATGGAAACTTTTGACATGGCTTCAAGTCAGCAGCTTTATGGGTTGCATCATGCAGTCTTGCCCAAACCGCGAGCGCGTTTACAACATGAACGTTCATACTTCTATCTCTAAAAAAAAAAAAAAAAAAAACATTTCAGATTCACGGGACACACTGTATTAAAAAGGCAAAATCTCAAGTACAACAGTATTATGTTTGACTCCAGCTCTAATTTTGTTTCTATCTTAAGTCGTTTTTGGTAGATTTTTTAGAAAGGATGTTACAACACTGTGAATTAGATATTAGCTACTGCTCATGTTATGAGTCAGAAACAGACCTTGTATGTCTGATTCCTAAAATCATAGGTTCCCAGCTCTGGTAAATCTGAGACGTTGGACAATGATTAGGAGACTTTTCTTTGTTTTTTGAGATGAGTATCTAAACTTTTCTTTTTTTCTTTTGGATAAATGGCTCATTTTATATCTCCAGCTGAATAAAAAATATTCATATACTGGTCACAACATATGGATGTATACAACTTAACACAAGAATCAGCAGGAAGACATGGCTGCGTTTATTAAATGGATTTTTGTTTATTATTGACCAAAATTGTTGACAATCAGTGGCTCAAGCTCCAAGCAGCGCTGTGTTTAAGTCCCTTGAATGCACCAAATAATGTGGAGTGTGTTTGTAGATGTTTGGTCATAGGCTTTTATTTTGGTGGTGGTGCATAAATGCACTGCAGCTTGATGATGGGTTGTGTGTCTGTTTTTCGTTGTGTTTATAGAAAATGAAAGTGTTTTGTTTTTTTATTCTGCACGTTTACATTTGACTATACCACAAAAGATACTTGAGGTCAATTTTAACCGTGAAATGCGTGTGCGCTCCTGTTAAGAGTGATTTTAGGGGCACATTTAAATTGATAAGAATAAGGTGTATCCTTGAATAACGGGTCAGGGAGCAAGTTGTGCAAAGACGCAGCCCTTAGTCTTTGCCAAGTCTGAGGCAAGTGGCAGAAAGCAGAAGTAAAAGTTAAGTCAAGCTGATTTTGCAAAGGCCTGAGCAGCTGCGCTTTGTGCTAAACAAACAATGGTGCGGTTTTCACAGCTCGGAGCGCGGCACCACGCAGGTCTCTGTAGGCCGCAAACACAGAGCCAGGCCAGTTTCTTTCCAGCTCCAGGCCTGTCTGCGTGGACAATGTAGAGTTAAAACACCGCAACGCTTCAGTTGTCCACTTAGTTTCTTTCTGGCAAGGCTTTGTTGCCTTTTTGATTTTTTTCTGGTCCAGGGAGCGGAAATATGTGCGGAAAGTCTGAGGTTTGAGACAGGAAGCCTGCTGAGTTCAGATAACAGCACCTGACAAGTGCTCCCGTTTGCAGCTATAAATTATACTTAAAATAACCTCAAACACAACCTGCTCCCGAGTTCAAGAGAAGAATTATCTGGATGAGTTAATGAGCAGGCTGCGTTTTAGCAACGAAAACTCCACTATCAATACTGGCATTTAAACAGCGTGAGGCCTACAGCTAAATTAAGAAATAAAATATCTTTTAAAAGATCGATTGATTATCGACGTCTTCGATATAATCTCCTTTCACCCTAATTTATCTTATGGCACAGCGAAAATAACGAAACTTGCGCGTCTGTTTTAGTATTAAAAATGCTGCAAGATAAAACTATAGCCTTTAAATATTTGCTGGAAACGAAACAAGAGAGAAATTAGTAGAATCTATTGTTCCTCAAACTCCCCAGGCCAATTTTCAAACGCCCTTTTTAGTTTTACAAACTTCCGACATGAATTTTGGCTGAAATCTTGAGTAATTCATTTTAATGAAACATTTTTGACGAGTTAGAAATGTCGCTATTAGCATGTCGTCAAATGGTTACAGGAATGCTTTGTTGCAGAAATAAAAAATATAAATATCTTGCAAGCTAAGTTTTCCATGTAAGAAGATTTTCGTTAAAACCAAACATGAATTTCCATGTTTGTGGTCCACATGAGCAAATAAAAAATGTCTGCCTTAAACGCGCAATAATCATCTTCATTGTACACTTCATTAAACGGTGCTGCTGGGTTTGGATTCCTGACATGAAGGCCTCTGTTTCTGCATTTCTTATTTAAAAAAAAAACATAACGGTATTGTGGTCTACACGAGAAGATGAACAGGTGTCACTGTAATAATGTGAAATTTGAAATACCAGTCATCTGATGGAAATGGGTCCTCCTGCTCTTTGAAAGGGGCTCTCATCCAAATTCATCCATGGCGCCTTCAGAGACACCTGCCTTGTGCGCACCAATGAAGTCCCATATCCCTTCACTGACTTAATCTTCTTTAAAGAAAAGCCACGTCTGCCAGCCCGCTAAGAATTCAGTAATTTCGCTCTCCATGCGTTATTTTTGCTGTTGTTTTACGGTCCCGTGGATAGAGAGAGATTAGCGCGATTAAACAGAGCAATTACAAAAAAAACGAAACGCGTGCGTTTGGAACGCGTCTTTTACGCGTGTAACCGGCCACCAATTAGTGTTTTTATCTGAGTGTAAAGATGTAGTGGTTAGTTGTGTTATTATAGAGCCGACATACAACCACGAACGGGAAGGAAGAGGAAATTTTGTACAAGAAGGAAAGAGTGGGGAGCTCGCATCACCGCCTTGACTCTCTCACTCAGCAGACAGGGCTGGTGTGGGTGGCCGCCTGTCATGATCACCACCAGCAGCAGCGTTAAAAACAAATCTAACACCTACCTTTATCGGACAGTCCATTGCAGCAGCCTTGCAGTCTTTGTCATTTAGTCTTTTAGTAAATGTTACCGCTAATTTAGCCTTCTAACCTCACTTCAATTCATGCACTGGAGCATTGACTCTATGGCGCAAACCATTGCAGTTACAATTTTTTGCTCACAGACCATAACCGGATGGCAGGTTTTTTTTCACCCCCCCCCCCCTCCCCTTTCTCTTTCTCTCTCTCTCTCTCTCTCTCTCTCGCTCTCGCTCTCTCTCTAAATTGGGAAGTCACTTCTCACTGAAAACACGAAGCTGCTTCTCATGAAACCACTGACTTCTCAAAAAACAAAACTATTGTGTGTTTAACGCGTAAATATTGGACTTAACATTCCAGGACACAGGAATCTGAAGTCAAAGCATGTATATTTGTAATTTTTGAAAACATATTTAGTTATTAATTGAGTCACTATGAAAATGAAAAAGACCTCGACTTACTGAATGTCCTTAAAGCGATAGAACCAAAATAACTTTTGTGGTTCTGTTGAAAATGTTCGTGCTTGGAGTACATTGGAGTTTTTACCTGCAGGTATAAAAAGCTTGATGTCACAACATTCACTGTAGCAGAGGTGCAGGAAACATATTTGTTTTCATTTATTTTTGCCTTTGCATGTTTCTGTCCCATGTTGGGGACCGTTGTCAAGATTTCCTTTGCTGACAAAAATAGAAGTACACAGGCTGATCAGTTGTTCAATGGGGAATGTTTGGAAAAGTCGTGATTAAAGAACTAAAAACCAGAAATCACCACCCAGTTTATTCGTTTAGCTGCTTTCTACCAAGTGTAGTCACTTTACCATAACCATCATTTAGTTATGAGCATGTAATCCCAGAATTTGATCAGAAGTGTCTTTTTGCTAATTTCATTTGGTTATGACTGTGTTAAAGATAATTTCATATAAAAATCCTGCCTAAAGTGAGCACACAGGCCTTTTCAACATTATGGTATGTTTTTGTAAGACTCTGTTCTCCTATAAAATCATTATTGAACACACAGACCATACTGTGATGCAAACATAAAGAAGTACATAACATAAAGTTGGAAGTAAAGAATTTAGGACTCTGAAAAATAATGCCATGAGTAGATTTTATCAGTTAATGTCAATTATCAGTGAGAGCCTTATCACTGGTTCTCCCACTGTGCACAGTTTTTTAAGGTACTTAGCAGATAAGTTGTGAAAAACCGGCCACGGTTCCTTTTCTGTCTACATCTAATCCCAGACTGACTCCATGATGTTGGGATCAAACGTGTCACAGGCCTCCTTGGTCTTCTTTTCTGTAGTTATAGCTTTTCATGACTCTGCTGGTATGTTTGGGGTTGGTATCATATAGACGATGGATGCCTCCCTAATGGCACTGTCTGATGGGCAGGAATCTGAATCCAGATCTAGAAATGGTTTGCATTGCCCACTATAGCATTTTATTAGACTGGAAAATGTCCCACTCAGTATATTAGTACCCTAAAGGAGCATCACACTTTTTAAATACCTCACGTTTCTAACACTGACTGAAAATAGAGGTTTTTAAAAGATCAAAATTGATGAAGCATAATCAGATATATCATCTTTTTTTATTCTTTCTTGTCAAAACCAGCATGGCATCTGCATTTGGCTACATAGCTCAACCACAGTCTGATCACAGATTCAGCAGTGACTCACAGAGATGGGAGGTGGACCACAGAGGCCTGCAAATCTCACATCTTTTAAACTCCCCAGATTTATCTCATTTTCAAACTTGCCTTCAGCCCCAACTGACACCGCCTCAAGGTATATCACATCATCAGAATCATCAGGTATGATGCAGAAAAGGCTCTAACTCTTTTCACACCTGTTCATTTTATTCTGGTAATTATGTTTAAGGTCAAGTATGTTGAGCTTCTCGTATGAATTATGCTATAAAAATGATTGCTATGTAGTTTTATTCTCCAAGTCTGTAAACAGACTTTGATGAGTAAAATCATGTTTCTTTAAAACAGCTAATCATTGCCTGAGATGCTGCGTCTCATTTTTATATTTCCCTGAGATCAGCCCTCAAATCCTGTATCCACAGATCTAAAAGTCCAAACCAAAAGATGTCTCTTTAAATTCTGTACAAAATAAACAGTCATAAATTTACTGACATAGTTCACTTGAGTCTGTTCATTTTAATAAGCTACATCACTGCATTTCAGAGTAAAGATCATTTTTACTGCACTAAATGTAACTATTACATATCTACTTGGCAGATAAAGTTATTATAAGCAAATCCAGATAATATTTATAATTCGCAGTGTATTAGGTTAGTAAATGCTGTTACTTAAAATTGATTAAATTGATGTAAAACACTGTTTAATGTTTCACTAACCAAATAATACTTTCTACGGACAGTAGTAGTAGTTTTCTGTATAACAAGTACATACATTACTTGCTGCTGTCATCAGTGTGATATTGCTACTTACACAAAGGCCTGATGAATAATATTATTGGAGTATAAGGGGTAAATAACTGGGCACAGGAACGAGCTGAGTGTTAAAGTATTATTATTAGTATTATCGACTTATATTGTTGATTAAACAATGAATTTTCATCCTCCTGACAGCCATAAAACGTTTCTTTTTATTTATTATTTAAGTTTGTGGCGGATCTGGTGCCTTTTTCTTGCTGACCCACGGTGTGATTATTCTAGGTGGATTCCTGAGCTGATCGTTTACTGCAGACGGTTGTTAATCACTTTATGTGCTGTTGTGTAACTTTATCCCGTTGTGTCCTTGTCTTGAGGTGGGGCTCCCAATCACGACTCACCGACGCGCACGATTTCACCCGGCTCCACTTTTCCAGATGGAGCTCCTGGCACTGCTTGTGTGTGTGTGTGTGTGTGTGTGTGTGTGTGTGTGTGTGTGTGTGTGTGAGAGAGGAGAATAGCAGAGATGTTTGTTTACACAAGGCCCTGGGCTCGGCCTTATCTGCTGCAGCCACTCACGCTGTGATTTCAGACTTTCTTCAGCGACTACTTGGGTGTTTTTTACGGACCATTGTTTTGTCGAATGGTTTCTAAAGATACAGAGATTTTTTTTTTCTTCCTCCCACCTCATTAAAAAACCAACTGGCAATGCTCTGATTTCAAAAGCCTGCACTTCGTCCCCACCCAAACTATGGCTCAGTTATTCGGACCCGCCTGTCAGACAATCAGAATGACCGCAGCTCTGAAGTATGTTAAGGCCATTCAGTGACAGAATAAAAATACACGGCTGCCAATTATTCATCCATGTAATCAGCATTCCCGTAGTTCTTTCAGATTTCATCCTCCATATAATACACACAGATTAAACTTCATAAGTGTCCTTAGTAATAGGAAATCGATAACCAATAGCCTACCTCTCAGTAGGTTTATATGATATAAAGTGCTCTGCGCTGTATCTCATGTAAAATGTTTATTATGTTATAGTAGATTTTAGGAGAATAGCTATATCCCCTTTAGGGCAGCAGCTAATTTTGATTATCAATTCATTTGCTCCATCCATTATTTGGTGTGGGCGCAGAAACTAGTGAGAAATGTCCAGAGCTAGTTATTTACATTATTGATCAATCTGCTGCCTATTTTTTCTCATTATTATTAATTTACTAATCGTTTTACTTCTAGTTGTTTTGTTCTATTTGTCATACTTAGGGAAGGGCAACATGCAAATAGCCTTACTTACATTTTCTTTCCTGTTGATTAGTGAAGACAGACGCTGTTATCTAAAATGACAGAAAAAAAAAACAAGGCCAAATGTAGGTGAAGTGAATGTAGAGTTTTATTTATATAGACATGTGAGTCAACATTGTGCTGTTTAGTACAGGATCACTATAATTGTTCCAATTAGAGATTTAGTGACTGTGGTAATGTAAGACTTTTAAGTTAAGGTGTGTTCTAGCTTATATTTATGTTTATAAGTATATGTACACATTAATGGTAAATGTGGAAAAAAGAAATAGGCCTACAGCCCTTGCAGCAAACTGACTTAACTCATATGTTAATGCAGTGTTTCTGTCATCATAGAAAAACTGTGGAAGGTACAAAGGTTTAGGCAGTTTAATGAGTTTGAGGTCTAATAAGCTTCAGCCTGTGTTTCTTGAACTAGTTGATTAATTTTGAGGTTTCTGTTAGACTATCCATGTAATTTCAATGTGGCACTGGCCACAATAAACCCATCTAGTGTTTATATTTTCTGTTTTCTAAAGTTCCTAAAATAAAAATAAAACGAAGCCCAATGTGTGTTTGCTGCAGGGGTCACTTAAACAGTATTTTTTTGGCATTTTCCCTCTTTTTTATCCCCATTTTTACTATTAACAAATATTGCTTCGGTTGGAGTTTACTGTATAAAATGTCTTTGGCCTTTTTATGAATGAATGCTTGGTGGTTGCTAGGGGGAAATGTGGAGTGGAGTGTGTGTGTGTGGGGGGGGGGGGGGGGCGTTTGACGTCACGTTGTGTTAAACAAACGCTCGAGCTGCTGGTCACGACGCACGGCGGGGGCGCGCCCCTCCCTCTCCTCCGGGCTGCGGTTATAACGGGACTGGTCCGAGCGCACACCGGCCACTCGGTTGTACGGAAGCCTGTAGAAAAAGAGCGAGCAAAAAGGAGAGAAGGGGAAAAAGAGATGTACTGGGACACTGTCATCAGAGCCGGAGACAGAAACACAGACAGCAAAGACTCCAGAGTAAAGGTGGGTGTTCAGGTGAATTAGCCTTCATCTTTTCCCTCTTATGTGGAAAATTAGAAAAGCCTGCGCTTTCATTCATAACATCCAGGCTATAGGTGATCTTTAATGACACTGAATAAAGGTACATTTAGGTATATGTGTTTAAAAACAGCTGCGATTTGATGGGACTGGACGTTTAAGCTACTCACATTGAGCTCTGTGAAATATGATGGACTTTTTCACGAACTTCTGACATTTTGTAAACAAAATGGGTGTTTAACCAGAAGTTACTGTCTGTGGCTTTTCCACTGTGACTTTTTTGCTACATGATATTATAAAATACAAGACTTTTTTGTTGTTGTTTCTCATTGACATTTGTTACCAGGACTGGATTATCAGTTGGGTAAAACATGCAACTGCCCAGGGGCCCAGACCCCCTGAAGGCCCAAAAGTCCCTGACTTGCTTCTTATCATATGGGTCTACATAATTTGATTAATCACATCTTCTCCATCCTGAGTGTTGTGGTTTTGTTCTTGTATCAACATTGTGTTAAAAAGTTTGATCTAAGGCATCAGCTGTTCTAGTTTCTGTTCAGCTTGTATTTGATCAAGTTACTATCTCAATTCATTAATGCTAAGAGAAAACTGTTAGTCTCAACTAACATTTATTTTTTATGTCTGAGTTTTATTTTCCTTTAATAATTGATTGACATGGAAAAGTCAGAACAATACAATAGTTAAATAATTGAATTTGAGCAGCTGGTACTATTTACTTTTTTGCTTTATTCTTTGTTTAAATGGCTTAAGACAATCAGTTATCAAGATTGTTGACAATTTTCTGTTTCAAATAATCAATCGGTCATTTCTGTTCTGATCTCCTTGCTGCTTTCTGTTTGTCTGGGGAAACATGAAGCCTCAGTGTATAATGGGGGGTCAGTGGGGCCCTTTAGGAGGTCTATGGTTGTCATGATTTGTGTCTCTAGATACTGATCAGTGATGATGATCAGTGATAATCAAGCTTTAATCACATGACTGCTTGATCACAGATGGAGATTTGCCAGACTGGATATTACACAGAAGACTTCAGGACGCAGGAAGTGCCAGCTGGCTTTGACTTTGCATCTTATGGTGAGTTTGGAGAATCACTTGAATCCGTGAGTCTCCAGCACACCTCAAACACTGTGACTTTTGTCCTGGTATAGATTTTAGACACTCAGTGATGAGCAGCCCAGACAGATATGAGGATAAAGTGTTTTTTTAAGGTTTGTGTGCTCTGTTTCCTCTGAACATGAGCAGCTGAAGGACAGGGGAAATGGTCTCACAGACAGTATCATCACATCTGTCAGAGCTTTCTCAATGAGACCTTGACACCAGGGTTCTCACTCAAACTCAGGGCAGTGTCAGGAGAATGAGGTTCTGCTGTGTGTGTGTGTGTAAATGCTTGAATGGCCTGAGGAAGGCAAAGACAGGGTGGTCAGGATAAAGACAGCCTCCATATTGCACTCCCCTCTCTGTCCTCCCTAATCCTTTCCTCCAGACTTCCCCCTCCAACAGATTTAGAGTCCCCCCTGCCCATCTCTCCATCACTACTCTGTCACACTCCCTCCACCAGCGTTTCCTCCACTCACTTCCTCCCCCTCCCTCCCTTGTTTCCTTCTCATAGCAGCCTCCGTCCATTGAGTTGAAAAAAAAAAAAAAACAAAAAAACTGAAGTGGATGGGCTTGAGTGCCTGGTGCTGATTCGACAGTAAACAAATGGCTTTTTCTTGTGTCAGCTGACAAACTGTTGAGTCTAACTTACTTCATCACATCTTTCCTCTCTGAAAGACTTTCTGCTGAGCTGCCATTAACCTCCTGCTCAAAGGACCATACCAATGATTGTGCATTCACATATTTACGTTAATTTACTACTTTTATGACAGTTTTATTTCATAGAATAAGAAAATCAATTTGCAGAGATTTGAAACTAGCTTGAAATGTTTTTATTATCGTTATATTGTAATTTAGCTGCGAGCAGAAGCCAGATCTTCCTGCATTCATTGATGTTCCAACATTCAAAATTTTAGACTCACAAAATCAAATAAAGACAAACAGTAATCATTGTGTTAAAGATGTTGTTGTGCAGCAATTGACACTTTCCCTTAAACACCTAAATGCATTAAATTCTTTGAACAAAAATTTATTAAAACTGGTGGAAAGTGTCTCCAAATGAAACTTCATACCATGCTGTATAATCCAGACATCAATTTTTTAAAAAAGTTTGCATTGGGAAATAGTACACGTTAATGTAAAGTAGGCAACATAGAGAAAGAAATCACTGGTATGGTCCTTTACAAGCATGAACTGTGCCTTTAGCTTGCCCTCATCATCATTCACTGACTCCATCCTCCTCCTCCTCCAGACTACCCTGGTGAAGACCTGTCTTTTCTGTTAGACAGTAAAGCACCTGGACAGCAGCAGTATCCAGCAGAAAGCAGCTACCAGGAGCCACCAAAAGCTTCACATTCTTACGACACCAAAGGTGATACCTCAAAATACAAACCGCACCCATTGATTTGCAAATGAGTCATATATTCTTATATTCAATATTCTGCAATTTTTACTCATCTCTCAATATTTGCTCACTTTTCCTCAGTGGGTGCCAGCGACACTGCCCTCTTTAACCTGGACTCATACCAAGAGTTCAACTGGTGGGCCTCGTATCAACAAGGTGAGCCTGTAACTCACTCATGCTGTTTGTCACATACTTCTTTATACTTCTTTTTTGTGACCAACTGTCTTTTTGATCAGCAGATGGCCTGACAGTAGATCAGTCACAAACTGGATACCAGGAGTCTCCACAGACATACCAAAACCTGGTGCCCCAGAATGGACAGTTCAGCCCCGCCGTGGAGGGCAGCCACAGCCCCTTTCTAACTGGAAAAGGACCAAACACATTACAAAGTAAAATATTTCCCATATTGATATTAACAGCACTATCTCTGTGATAGTGATTTTTTGATTCAGTGTGTAATTCTTTCCTGCAGGTGAGACAGATCAGAACTACTATGACTCTGATGGACAGCGGCACTCTTCGTCCTTCTGGCCTGAATACCCATCTCCTAGCTTCACCGTCCCATTACCACACCCGTCTCCAACCTCCTGCCCTTCCAACCCCAGCCATCAGTCCTCAGAACAGTACTGCCCTCGTGTGGTCAAACGTAAAAACACAGCCCCCCAAAGGCCAGAGGGGCCAATGACGGGAATGTCAGCTTATCCAGGTAAAACTCTTGGTGCCTGAATGGCTTTTCTCCATGTACTATGGCTTCCTCCCACATACCAAAGACATCCAGATTCGAGTTAGGTTAATTGGTAACTCTAAATTGTCCATCGGTATTAATGTTAGTGTTTGCTCTATGTGTCAGTCCTGTGATGGACAATCTGTCCAGTGTGTATCCCACCTGCCGCCCAGTGTTAGCTGGAATTGGCTCCAACCCCGAGGTTTCAATACATTGCCATTCTAACTCCACTTGCCTTCTGTTACAAAATTGGTCATTTATTTATTATTTCAGGTTCTGGTCCAATCCAGCTGTGGCAGTTTTTGTTGGAGCTACTTCTGGACTCTGCCTGTCGTACCTTCATCTCCTGGACTGGAGACGGCTGGGAGTTTAAGATGTCCGACCCCACAGAGGTAAAACAATATTGTGTTTTGGTTTAGAGCCACTGCTGCTACATGACTCTTAGCATCCTGCCCAATTGAGAACTGAACACAACAACTCAACTGAATATAAAGTAGTTCAAATTAGCTCCACCTTGTCACCTACAATGCAGAGTTATTGTTATTCTGATACTTAAAGTACACTTCACTGTCCTGAATGCAGAACTTAATTGTAATAGAGTATTTTTACACTGTTGTATTGGTATTGTTGCATCAGGAACAAAACTGAGCATTTATTCAATGTTTTTCCAAGACATAAACACACATCAGTTCAACTCTAAATGTTTTTTTTTCTTTGATTCCATAGGTGGCCAAGCGCTGGGGCCAGTGCAAGAACAAACCTAAGATGAACTATGAGAAGCTGAGCCGTGGCCTGCGATACTACTACCACAAGAACATCATCCACAAGACAGCTGGCAAACGCTATGTCTACCGCTTTGTCTGTGATGTGCAGGGCATGCTGGGAAAGACAGCACAGGAGGTCCTGACCAGTTTGAATGTTTTACCTATGAACACAGAGTCGTGGCAGTGCCCTGGGGTGCCGACAGCAGCGACGTCAGAGCACAGCAGTGAAACATGGGCGTCACAGTAGAGAGCAGGTGCCTGGACACTTGGTGCTGCTGATTAACAGAGAGCACATTTCAACAGAGTACTACAGTCTACAAAGTGAACACTTCCTTTTTAAGCCCTGACTGAAGTGCAGTATCTTCATGGGGTGATGTTCTTGTAATTTATAGATACTGAATTTCAGGGAAAAAGTAATCAAAACCTTGTAAATTCATCATGCAGTCAGGGTTTAAAGACAATACTTTACTTTTACATGAATAATACATTATCCTGAATGAAAGTCTTCCAGTTCCTGACCTATAAACCTAAAGCTCCTTAAACTCAGGGCTAAATAACTAAAGCCAAGGGCATTTTAAGCACTACAGTATAAATATATAGATGTTGCCATGTTTTGATATGTTCTAAGAAGGAACTGATTTTGTAAATGGTGTTTATATAAACCATATTCAGAGTTTTGTGCATTTATATATTTTTAGTACAAAACTCATTTCTACCTCTGTTGCTGATCAGAAGAGCATACACTCATATGATTTCAGGCATCTTACTATGAAAGGGTTAGCCTGTGTGATGATTGTTTTGTGTAAATAAAATGTAAATAACAGATTTTTTTTTTTTTTGAAGAGTCTTAGTCCATACAAGTATTTTTATTCCATGCCTAATGTTGCTTGTTTCATTAGTAGGCCTATTATAAAGATATTAAAATATGTATTTCTGGTTCTCAACATGTTATATTAAGTTATCTTTATGTTACTAAATATATCTAGATATATCTACACTAAAGGAAAAGCAAAACTCAAAAATAAACTTGAATGTGAATAATGTTATGGTTTAAACTGAAAAGTAGCTTATTGGTGCTGAGCCATTTAATCAACTTAAACTCAGGTTAAATGCAGCTGTTTATAAAATCAACGTGTAGCTGCTGCCTGAATATTTCCCCTAAACATATTGTAGGATGTCATAACTTTGATTCTAATAATTATCTTGCCATAAGATGGATGGAGCATGAGGTGCATGCGTGTCCAGCGTGGCGACCGCGGTGACGCGCCTCGTAATAAAATAAGATAAACTTTATTAATGAATGTGATGTGGACTTTGTGTATGAAAGCAGGTGTGGAAGTTTTTAGCCTCGTTACTGAATTTGCAATATACTTTATAATTAGGAAAATAATGTGCAATAATGTGACATTCTGCATTTGCATGTGTCAGTTCAATAGGTTATTCAATTCAGTTTGAACTGATCGATGATCGATGGTATTTTATGTCGTCAGTGTATTGGCCAATCGTACCAGCTGACACAATGTGAGGACACGGACAAATACATAAATTTATGGTTTTAGCCCATGGCATAGTATAGGCATTCAAGTCTGTTGAACTCTATTTAACTTTACACAGACGTGCAAACACATGTCTGTGTAAAGTAAGATAACAAATTACAAATTCACTTTAAAACGTACAGATGTGTGAATTAGCAGGAAAGAATACCAGACAGGTTAGGCCTACGTGGACTGGTTCCGGCAGCTAACGAACTAGGCTGTTTATTCTTAGAGGGAAATGTTACGGGAGTGTTTATATTACCTTGATTATTTTTTTCTGTTTCTTCTTTGAAGTGTAAAAATCCACCTACATTTGTTTAATCCTACATAGCCTACGCCTGTTTTCATCATGGATGAAGCTGAAAATCCCTACATTTTCCGGCGACATTGAACCTGTCGTGCTTCCTGTAATCCTCTACCTGTATTTTGACTTTTACAGCAAATATCAGGCGGGAAATACGTCTGATCTGAGTCTGAACTGACATTTCACGTCACTGTCTAAACACAACATGCCCCGGAGAACGATCAAAACGATTTTAATGGAGACACTGGAGGATCTGTCAGACCCGAACTTCGCCAAGTTCCGCCACCAGCTTATGGACCGCAGGGCCGAGCCACGTATCAGACGCAAAGCTGTGGAGGGTAAAAGCTGCTTAGAGATCGCAGACGTGATGGTTTCTACCTTTACCGAGGCCAAAGTCGTCGGGGTGGCTGAGGAGATACTGAGGGACATCGGCTGTAACCAGGAGGCAGACGCGCTGGGTGAGATGATTATTGGTTTAACTGCAACATTAGAATATACAGTGTAATTACAGGAGGCGACTCTGTTTCATGCTGAGGAGAATATGTCTTTATTGTGGCTCTTTGTAAACAATGCATATACAAATTCAGTACAAGTTCTGTTTCATACATTAAACAAGAAAAACAATTCAGTGCCTTTAGGATTTTACTTTCACTTTCACACAAATTTCTTTTTATGGTCCTGTGTGTATAGCACTGCCTCACACTTAATTATTAAGTTGCCAGGTTTAAAAAATAGATAAAAATGTATCTGTAATATATTTTTCCCTTTTAGGTGAATACAGGAATAGTTTGGCACTGAGAAATCAATTGCTTTCCTTCTAAAGTGACATGACAACATTGATACTACTCTCATGATGCATTAGTTTATAGTAGACATGAAACGCAGAGGAACAGTTAGCTATTAGCTCTGGACCAGCACATCTAAAGTTCAGTAATTCACACCACATCTGCCTACAGGTTACAGTGTCTGTCATCTTTATGAAAACTGATGTGTGAAAATGACAAGTTGTGGTTTGATGGTGGTTATGTGCAAGACTTTTAACTGCAGTGTTCACTGAGTTGTAGTCAGACAAGAAACAGTCCTAGTTCTTTAACCTTTGGACAGAGGTGGTAAAGCCATCGTCAGTGAACCTGCATTGCTTGAAATCATCCTTTGTTTGTAAAATACTGTGATCAAGAAATGTTTAGGGCATTTAACATTTTAAAATGAGTTTACAGTGGTCTCTAGTGTACAAAGTACATAATGGGAACAGTTTTACATGATCTCAGACATATCGACATATCTGACTTATAATCGATCTCTTTGTTTTTACAGTTAAAGATGCGGCTTGATAACACAGATTGTTTTGACAGTGAGTTGATTTTTTCCCCCTGCATTTACTTGTCAACATGCAAAGCAGTGTGCAAAGAATAAAGCTGTAATACAAACTTTATTTTTCTTAAATGTTTCAGAGCTGAGAGGTTCATCAAGAGCCATCATCAGGGGGAAAAGGTAACACAATGACTGATTATGCAACTTCTCAGAACATGTCACTGCCTGCAGGCTGGCTGTTGACTGTCACTCCACTAAGAATAGTAGAAAATTAAAAGAATTACATAGAATATAAATAATAAATCTGTGTTCTTCTCTTTCTCCCCAGAGAAACACATTTGAGCTTCTTTAAGATGATTGTTGCACTACATTGGAACTGCCCCAGGAATATTACCATACAAGATGGAAATCTGCAGAAACCAAAGACTGGAGACACGGTTTTATATTTTGCCATTGTCAATAAAGAGTCTTTGTAAAACTAGGACGTGATAAAATTGATTAATTATTAATTAATTTGACTTGTCTATGCACTTTTGTAACCTTTTACCAGGAAGAATTTCATACAGTGTGTCCTCAGGAAATGCTCCAACCATACCAAAATAACATTACTAATAAATAAATAGTGTGTCAATTGAACTATTTAAAACTATTTTATTAAGATGATGTACATAGTGTAATAATAATAATTGTAAATTAATCACACGTTTCTCCAGAATAATCTCTTGGGCAATGCATGCTTAAAAAAATATGCTGAAAGCTTAACATGGCAAACTCAAGGCCAAGTAGCAATTACTGATGGGTGTGTTGAGTGAGAACCTGGAGAGTAGGGAGAGACTCCGCAGCAGTGGAACGTGGTAGAACAGGCAGTTGGAGCAGAAAATACAGTTGTAAGGTACATTGTGCATCTAATACATGATATAGCTCCTCAAGACCCAGGCTAGTTGACAGAGCCTTGTTTGCAAGCTGCTGCAGAGTGTAAAAGACAGTCATACTGATAATGCAGCCTTTCCAATAAAAGAAGTATTAATGCTTTATTGATAACCGAGATGAATCCAAATGTATATATATTTCTTATTTTATTTCTGTAAGCAAAGAGAAAAAGGATTTGTCACTTGTGGGTCAGATGGGAGAAGTTCTCTTCCAGGTCCTATTCTCCTTCCTCTGTTTGGGCCTGAAAGAAATGGAGTGAGCTACATCATTAGAGAAAAATGCAAAACAGATGTTAGACCCCAGCACAAACTATGTTAAACATGTAACATTAAAACAACACTGAACTTAGAGAGCATACAGCCATTGTCGTAAACAACATCAATGTTATCACCCACAAATATTACATGGAAAGCTGCTTATCATCTGAGTCATCCTGGTTGTTGGCATGAAAAACAAATTTCTCACCCTGTTAGATCTGATTTAGTTACTCAGAATTGCCAGAGGGAAAGACCTGAAATAAATCTCTCTAAATGTTAACTGGATTGGGCAGTTTGACACCAGTTATCTAATTACTTCATGCAAACCTTTCTTAAACTCAAGTTCGGTCTACTTGTCATGAAGAGCTTTTCATGTCTGGAAAAACTGTGGGTCTGAAGGGAGTACTAGTACTAGTCAACATGTTTAGAGGACAAAGCAGCTGACAGGTCAGGGTTTTTTTTTTTTCAGCAGGACTACCAGATATTTATACTATACCAAGAGCAGGACAGAGAGGTCTTCAATAACTTGTAGTGCACTCTATGCACAATTAGTAGTCATGAAGAATTAACTGCTAGTTAACTGTTAGATATATGTAGTCATTGTTTCACTTCACTATGTACTGTATTTACTGTACACGGTTGATATGAAAAATAAAAGCTACTTGACTACAACTGCTGTTTTCCAAAATACAATACATGCCTTGTACTGGGCTCTAGTGCTTTGGGCCCGTTTCCCTCTGGCTTGTCTTTTCTTGGCTGCTCCGGGGCCAAAGGTGGCATTCGACCTTTTAGTAGTCGTCTTCCTGCGGTCTCGCTGCAAAATGTATTTGATAGCATCACACATTTTGGACCGTGGTTCACAGGTTGACTCCATTCCCCGGAGGTAGTTGACATAGCTGTGCACAAAGAGTACAGTGGTGGCCTTTAAGGTAATATGACACACCAAGATCTACTGCAATTCACTTTTATTCACTTCTTATAGTTCTGTCCTACCTCATTATTTTCATGTCCTTTGACTCATAGAGATCTTTCAGAGTCTCTGATTTATATTTCCCGAATCCAACAAGTGCCTGGCCTTTTTGGCGTGGCCGGAGGGGTCTCTTTTTGGATTTCACTTCTTTCAAAACCTCAGGGTAAGCAACTGCATATCGAGTCAAGGAATCCTTCAAATCAAAAAAAAAGATTGTTATAGTTCATTCCACACAATTCAATAAATACCTCACTGAAATAATTCATTCATGGCTTACGGGGCATAAATTTTTTTATCTTTAGTTAGTAGCCTATGCAGATTAGGTAGCCTGCACATAAAGTATTCACACACATAAACAATACAACTATTCTTACAACAATAAAATATTTTAGGGTTAGTGGTAATAGTCTGTCCATTTCCACAGTTGACAGTTACACCACAAAGACATTATGTTAAAACTATCATTGTGTATACACGTCTTACTTCCTTTAAGTTGTGCAAAGCTTCATTTTTTACTGGTATTTTCAAAGTTATTGACACCCATGGCAGTCAGTTCATTTATTTTGACATAGAAATATAAACCAGCACATAAACAAAAAGTTAAACTTATTTCAATGAGGAATAAAACATTGAAAAAGTAAAGGTTTTACAATGACTGAAACTGGAATTACTTAAAAATCTCAGGTCATTTCCTTTTTTTGCCTCTATAAGTAGCACCTTGTTGGCCATCAGTGGAGTCTGACACATTGTGTGCTCCCGCTCCTTCTGGTGTGTAATGATTATATAAGCAGTGTAGTCCACGTCATTCTCCAACAGCCATTGGAAGGTTTGACCTTTGTACTTGCCAAACTGAATCTTAGACCTGCTGAGAACGAGTCTCTCATTACAGGGGTCTCCACACTCAGAGAGAACCTGTTTTTTTGCTTCAGCCTCCACCTCTTCCGGCTTCTTCGCTGTCCCTGGTGAGCCTCCAGCTCCAGCAGCTGTTAAAGGCTGGTGGCTGCCCCTGTATTTTAGAGCCTCCTGTGACGGTTTACTGTCTAACTCTCCGTTTGAGGTCTTACGGAAGACTGGGTCACCTTTCTGAAAAAACAAACAAAAATTAAAAGAAAAAAACAAAACAAGTATGAGTTTCACTTGTAATCACCAGCCACATGTCAAAGAGGATTTTTCCCTTTTATTGTGCGCAGTGTAACTTACATCAGCACAGGCTTTGGTCTTTGAACCTGTTAGAAAACATAATAAGATAGTTACAGTTTCTAATTTGCCACATAGTCATTTGCTGCTTTTGCACTTAGAGTCATTTGTTGATTAATTTCTCAAATAGTGTAAGGTCCATAAAATGCGAGGAAACGGTACTGCGCATGCGTAAAACGTAAGGCGCTCTGACTTGCGTAATTTCCGCCTGGCGTGTATTTACTTCCCGGCTCTTTGAAACGCCGCGGCAACATGTCGAGATAAAGCACCGAGTTTTTTTTTTTTTTTTTTTTAAATGGCCCGACAGTGTGGTGGTGTTGTTGTTGCTGCGAGTGACACAGGAGTATAAAGTTGCAAGAGCGAGCGAGAATGTAAACTGTGAGACGTGTTAAAACAAATAGTTTGTATTCAGAATTGGAAACAGCGTTTTTAAATGTGTCCACTTTGGAGAGCGTTTTCAAAAAGATTTTTGGTTTTCGTTGCCTAAAAACAAAACACCGTCTCGGTGTGAACAGAAGGTCAAAATGGTGAGAAAAATATGCGTTTTTAAACTAAAACGTATTAGCGTGGGCCTAAGACGAACACGGTATTCACCAACACACCTGGTCTCTACTGAACATCTGTAATAGCAGTCAACTCACTCAGTGTCTCTGCCAACTGGTTACAGTTAATCTTCCTCAGGGTCTCCAGAACCACCGTCAGAGCTCCTTGTTCGGTGTAGGTAGAAACCAGCAGGTCTATAATCTGTAAGTAACTTTTTCCCTCCACGCTCCTGCGTGTGATCCGCGGCTCCGTCCTGCGGTCCCGCAGCTCGTCACAAAATTCAAGCAACCCCTCACCACTGAGATCCGCTAGCGCATCTTTGAGAGCACGTTTGATTGTTGTGCGGTTCATTTCCATTTCACCCCAACAAAAACAAAATGGTTCCTGGTTCTGTTTATATTTCGCGCCTTCTTCTTCCTCCGCCTCCTCTTCTTCTTCTTTGCTCTAATGGCGAATTGCAGATGCTCACATCGTTATCGCCGCTTACTGGAAACTACGGAATCAATATTTCTCTCCATTTTGGAGCTTTAATACTGATTTTCTAGTGATGTATTGTTTTAGAGTTCGTATTTCAGATCTCCTTCTGTTCCAGTTAATTAATTAATATATTGCTTGTTCACTGTTAATTGTTTAGGCAGCTCTCTTTGGTGAAAGGCAGCGGTACGAAAAAAGGGGCTGGAAACTGAGTTCCTGAAATGAACTGACTTCCGGACAGCGTTCGAAGACACCGTCTTCTACCGCCTTTCATTTTAGGGAACTTCTGCTGGGCTGCAGGCGAGCCTTGAAAAGCAAGAACAGTCTGTGACTTCTCGGTGAGAAATGGCCCCTAGATCTATAAAAGCTGCTTTGGCAGATGTCCTGGATGACTTGACAGGGGAGAACTTTAAAAAGTTCTGCCACCATCTTATGGACCTCAGAGGACCAGGGCCGCGTGTCAGACGCAAAGCTGTGGAGGGTAAAAGCTGCTTAGAGGTCGCAGATGTGATGGTTTCTACCTTTACTGAGGCCAAAGTTGTTGGGGTGGCTGAGGAGATACTGAGGGACATCGGCTGTAACCTGGAGGCAGACGATCTGGGTAAGTGCCAAGGTTTGATGTTGAACCGGATCAGGCCACTTTAAGCTGTAGTCTGCATGAATCAACGGGAAACGATACAACTTTAATCTAAATGCAACATGTTTAGTGTATTTATTATATGGTAATGAAGCTAAAAGTGAAAAACGTGAACTCCTATATTTCTTTTTTACTTTCACTTTCGCTGACACGTAGTAAACTGTTCAATCCAGCTTCGGTTTGATAAAACAGTTTTCTGTACAAAATGAGAATCTAAAAGTGAATCCTTCTTTTTTTTTTCAGTCAATGAAACAGGTGGACCATCCCCAAAACCTGGTGGTGACAGTGAGTTGTTTTCTAATTTGGTGTTGTTAGAAAAAAGTTGAATTATTTTTGATACATATTTAGATGTATCCTGTTCCAAAGGGGGGACACATTGGACTGTACTGGCTGAATGTGTCATGGATTTCTATTGTTACACTGTAAATGAATAGTGTAACAAATACACTACTCACAAAAAGTTAGGGATATTTGACTTTCGGGTGAAATTTCAGAATGCACCTAAAATGCACTATAACCTTTAGAGCTGAACTTAATTTGACCTTCTCTAAAATTTTGAATGCACATGTCCAACCGTTCAATGATTCAGTACTTATTGCATAACATGCTGTTCTCTAACAAGGTGATTAACCACAAAAATCACAACAAGTGTCTGATCCATGACCATCGACCACTAAATGTTCTGGTTCAATGACAGTTCGTATTTAAACAGTCCTCTTCATCATGCTGTTCACATTCTGACATCATGAGACCAAGACGACACCTAACAATTGACAATTGACAAGTTATTGAGACATTGACATTTTTTGTTGTGGTATACCCAACACTGTTGTTAGCTTTTGTTTCAATAAATTGTTTGAGATGAAGAAATTACCATTGCATACTACTACTTAAATGCTACTTTTATGATATAATATCACTGTAGTATGAACTTTTTACATTTTCCATAAATTTCACCTGAAAGTTGAATATCCTTAACTTTTTGTGAGTAGTCTATAAGCAAATAAACCAATAATCATGTAATGAACAAAATATCTGCGTCTGTTAACTAAAATTAAAAATCTGTTTCCTCAAAAGGTTTTAAGAAGGTATTAAAAAAATCTAATTATTATTTTACAACAGTCACAAAGGTTAAAGGTGTATGCTGGCAGTTTGTTACTTATGAAGTGTTCACTGCATATTATTTTAGCAAGTGTTGTAATTCTTATGGGCCTATAAAGTTTATATCTGGGCCTTAGATAATTATTTTAATAATTCAGTCCACTTACCCATCCATTACCTGCTGCCCATCCAGATCCAAACTGTATCCAACAGAGCCTGTACCTACTTTAGTCTCCTGTTTTGTCCTAGTACCATTTTTTAAAAAAAAGCTGGATTTTGTTGCATGTATGGAGCAATTGAAATATGCAAATGAGTCTAATTCATCACTCATCTGTTTTAATTTTATCCAAATTTGTTGTAGTTGCAGAACCTCATGTTGGAGCAGCTGGTAAAAAAACAGAGAGTCAGAAGGCAGAAGGCAGAGACTCTGGTAATATGAAGTCTTTTTAGCAAATACCTTTTAGTAGAGTTCTGACTGTGGGTCACAGTCTAACTATAAAACCTTTTAATTGACTACATGGTTGGATGAACAACACTTCAGGAGTAGTAAATTAAACCATCACCATTGATGATCTTTTAGAAGTTAAAAAAACATTTGACACTGGGGCAAAATAAAGCTTTTCATGTGTTTATCCCAGAGATGGATGAAAAATGTTCACTCACCTACACTTTGAATACAGAAAGTAGAAGTTACATAACATTTCACAATGAAAACTCTCTTTAAATGAAATGTATCAAGCTGCTATAACTTCATGTTAACTCTCAATCAAATCTTTCCACAGGCAAGCACTTTGTGGACAGGCATCGAATTGAGCTTACTAACAGAGTGAGCAACATTGGACCCATTTTGGATGAGCTCCTAGACAAAGACGTCATCCAACAAGAAACTTATGATCAAATCAGAGCTCTGCCTACATCTCAGGACAAGATTAGGGAGCTCTACTGTGGTCCCTTGAAAGCTAGTGAAGTCTGCAAAGACGCCTTCTATAAAAGTCTTCAGGATAAGGAGAAATATCTCATTGATGACCTGAAAGACAAGTAAACATTATGGTGCCTTCTATACATTAACAACAGACAACTATTGTTGATGTTATGAGATTCTCTTACTTTGTGGCTTTTTTCATTGTTGTCTAAATGTTTAATCAGGACTTTTGCCCTTAATGAGACAATTTTATTAGAATTTGTTTAACCAGTGAGATTTTCTATCTGGTTTGGAATGTTGTCATGCTATTCAATAGGCTGTTTGGCCTTCCTGTCAGTCTATAGTTATGGCTCAGTAGGTCCCTACTCACCTACTGGATCCTATGTCGCTAATATTAACATTTTTTAATGTGTGTAGAGCCGCCAAGCTTATCTTTAAGCAGCTTTGGTGATCCTGGAAGGTGCATGTAGTTGACGCGCCTTACGCATTAAAAGGATGATATCCACACAGATACTTAGATGCTCAATATGTTCTTTATTTACCTTGTGCAAATTGCGTGTATTGAAACGAAGCGGTCAAAAAACTGTGAACACCTTCCCTCCAGGAACACACCAAGTGAGGGAAGGTTCCTACCTTTATAACAATTTTCCACAGTGACACCTAGTGGTGGTTTAAAATAGTTACCCATACATGGCTCATACAATGTGCTTTTAAAATACGTTTATATATATATATATACATATATATTGTGTTTATGTATGCTTTATTCTATATACAGTACCAGTCAAAAGTTTGGACACACCAAGTGAAATGCCGTTGCCTGTGCAAGTGTATTCAAGCTTTTGACTGGTACTGTACTATAATATACACATAAATAATAGCGACCGATATATCAATATTGGATTTTTTTTTCTTACCTCATAATATCAGTATCAGCATAAGCTCCAAAAAACCCCTATCGCTCAGGCTATAGTTCAGGCATTAAAACACTGGTTAGGTTTAAGAAAAGGTTGTAATTTACATTACATGTATGTCCAACCAGCACTTTGTACTTTGGGTGCATATAATTTGATCGTAACAATGTCCTCAACTACATTTCAATTATTCAATAGCATGACAACAGGGAAATTGGCTGGTTTAACTAAAAGATTCAACAGGTACTTAGATGATCATGTACAAAATGAGTTAAGCTCTTATTAACTTTTTTTTTTTTTTTTTTTACTTAATTGTTTTATATAAAGTGAAATGGATTTGATAGAATGAATTTTTTAATGCTCCTGGGTATAAAGCATATCTTTTAATCAAGGTTTTACTGTGGAATAAGAATTTACTATTGGAGTGTTTTTGAAATGTTTTTTCTATTTTTAAATATTAAATAAAACTTTTTCATCACTGGTGGCTGTTTGCCTGAGAGGTTATTTTGCAGCCTGTTGGTGTTCTGTTTTGAGTTGCAGATCCATGCAGGGCTCGTTGTCTATGCCTTGAGATAGAAAACTCATCCCTCCATCCTTTTCACCAGACGTTCTGGTAAGACGTTTTAAGTGACACTGCTTTTTGTAACAACATGAATTTGTTGAAAACAAGCAAGTGACAGTTTTATTAATCACAGGTAACAAAGGCATCAAGCAGCAGGACTGTGCTTATTAAAATCCCAGGGCTTATTTAATTACTGTAGTTTTATATTGTGCTGTGTTATAAAATTGTGTAGTGAAATGGGCATTGATCTGACTGTAAAATGAACTCTACCTCAGATGAAAAGACCCTCCAGGAACATTCTCCAATAGTTCACATTTTGTTCTATTTTTGCACCTTTAAAAAGTTGTTGGTTCTAAGGATGTTCCATGAAGATTACTTTTTAAACCTTTGCAGAACCTTCAAGGAACATCTCTTGAAAGGTCCATCAAGGTTATTCTGATGGTCTTTTACAGAGCCATCAATCCATCTATTGTCTACTGCTTGTCCTGGCACATGGTCGCAGTGGGCTGGAGCCAGTCGTAGCTGACTCTGGGTGAGAGGGGCAGGGTGCACACCCTGGACAGATCCCCAGTCTAACACAGAGCTGAGAAAGACAAACACCCACAGTCACAGTCAATTTAGAATCACCAATTAACCCTAACCCCAAAGTGCATGTGTGCTGTGTGTGCTGGGGTCCAGCTTCAAGTCCTGTCTGAGCCTGGGGACTTTCCGTGTGGAGTCTGCATGTTCTCCCTGAGTTTTCTCCAGGTACTCGGGCTTCCTCCCACAATGTCCCCAGGCTCAGACAGGACTTGAAGCTGGACCCCTGCACCGTGGTGCAATTTTAAATTATTATTCTCTAAAGTTGAGGTTTTTCAAGCAGCTTAATTGATTGCAGGAAACTTTGGTTTGCTGAAGTAAAAGGTTTAGAGAGGGTCACACTGAGGGAGATAAAGGAGTGAGAGAGAGGCCCCAGGTTCTAACCTGTAACCTTCTTCCTGTGAGGTGATGGGGGTCACCACTGTTCTGCAGTTCTGCTCACACTTTACTGAACCTTTAGGGAACTTGCTTGGACGGGTCTGTTAAAGATACGATGTGTAAAATGTGAAACATTTGGCAGCATCCAGTGGTGAGATTGCAGAATCACACCACACTGCTCCATTTCCAGGTGTGAGGAGGGAACATGGCTGGCACCTTGTAAACAGAACACTATTCTGTCTAATTTTGACAGCAGATTTTAATTTAATTTTAGTCATAGTCTTTTGACTAAAATGCAATTTTAGTTTTGGTCATATTTTAGTCATCTGCTTTGTTTTAGTTTTTTTTTAGCATAGGATTTTAGAATGTTCTAAACCCAATATATTTTAGTCGACTAAATCTACAGCAGATTTAGTCGACTAAAATATATTGGGTTTAATATAAGTGTAATTTAATTAAACTATTGTAATATATAAAATAACTCAAAATTAAATAAACATATGACATTCTTCATTCTTTAAAGCAAAAGTGTAACTCCAAAATATTTAAAAGAAAAACTGTATTTAGCAGTAATGCTATTGCATCAAACGTGAAACTGACCCATATGTCTTCTCTGTGTTTTCTCCCAGCTGTTGCCATTTCATTATAGTTTAAGTCCCAATGTGTGCACGATGATGTTGTGTACTCGCGCATCCCGCGTCGCCGGGTGGATCAGTTACTTTTCAAATGTGCGCGTGCATCTTACACGTTTTACAAGATTAATTCTGATTGGATCTTTTCCAAAAACGTCTCACTCACATTTTCGTCTCGTTTTTTTAGTTGAAAATGTCAATATACTTTAATCATAGTTTTCGTCATCATCACTTAATTTTTATTTAGTTATCGTCTCTTTTTCGTCAGTAAAAACGTGTCTTTGACGAAAATTATAACGAAAATATTTCGTCAACGAAATTAATACTGGCCAGTGTTTGGATTGTCCATTCCGGGCTACTGTAGATACATGATAGTGCAATGTGGTTGCCACTGTGAATGGAGACCCACACACTTTGTAGATTTAAAAAGCTCATTCTATGATTAAGTAAATGCAATAGTTGCTATTTTCCAGAGATTACACAATAATGACAACATGACACATTGGCTGTGTCCTAGTTCAGGGGCCACATCCTTCATAGGCTGCATTCGAAAGCAGATTGCGTCACAGCGTTTTGACGAGGCTGGTCCTATTTAGGAGGCCCCTTCAAATGTGGCTGACAATTGCAGCCTTCCCCAGGAAATGAAAGCTTCATGTGTTGTAGGTTTCACGGCCCAACATTCTTTGCACGATGGTGACGAAAAGTGAACACAAAGTGCTGAATCTGTGGATCTAGACCTATTTGACTTTTTAAAATGTTTGTATGTAATAGGTTTCAACTCAGTCAGATAAATAATAATACAAATGCTTATAAACATGGGGTCTTAATAAAGCTGGAGGTGAAGCATCTTATTTTCCACCAGCACAACATAAATAAAACAGTTTAATCAATATATTTGGTATTTGGTTCCTGAATTGGTCATAAATTTCCGGCAACATTTGAAGGCACCATGACTGCAGGGGGAAACTTGGGCAGGTGAAGGAAACAGGAAACTTAAACAGCACTTTGAAACTTCTAGGAAAACATCCGGTACGTTTCTGTGTCAGGGTCAAGTTTCATTGTAGGAAACTTCTGCATCGGGCTGAGCTGCAAACGACGAACAGTCTGTGTCTTTTTGCTGAGAAATGGCCTCTAGGACCATAAAAGCTGCTTTGGCAGATGTCCTGGAAAACCTGTCAGAGGAGAACTTTAAAAAGTTCTGCCACCATCTTATGGACCTCAGAGCAGGGCCGCGTATCAGACGCACAGCTGTGGAGGGTAAAAGCTGCTTAGAGGTCGCAGATGTGATGGTTTCTACCTTTACTGAGGTCAAAGTTGTTGGGGTGGCTGAGGAGATACTGAGGGACATTGGCTGCACACAGGAGGCAGACGATCTGGGTAAGTACCAAGGTTTGATGTAGAACCGGATCAGGCCACTTTAAGCTGTAGTCTGCACGAATCAACGAGAAACGATGCAGCTTTAACCCAAATGCAACATGTTTAGTGTATTTATTATATGGTAATGAAGCTAAAAGTGAACATGTTAAACTGTTGAATCTGTCCTGTACAGCTCAGAGACAATATTGCTGTAATGAAACATGCTATTTTATAGAAGAGAAGTTTCTATAGTACAACACTTGTGTATTTGTCATTAGTGGCTCATATCCAGTTTGATACACAGCTGAACAATAACACTAAATATCTCCATAGCATACTTTACATTGTGATGTATTTGCTTAACCTTAGCATTAAGAGCCAATAGTCACATTTACACAAAACAGTTTAAAAACACTGAAAACAGTAAACAGCCCTGTTTATTTTTTCAGCTGAAGAAACACCTGGACCTTCCAACAAACCTGGTGAGTCACAGTGAGTTGTTTTCTGATTTGGTGTTGTGGGGAAAAAGTTGAATTGGTTTTGTTAGTTTTGATATTAACATTTAATGCACATACATATTACCAGTGATGGAAAAATGTTCACTCACCTACACTTTGAATACAGAAAGTAGAAGTTACATAACATTTCACAATGAAAACTCTTCAAATGAAATGTATCAAGCTACTATAACTTCATGTTAACTCTGAATCTAATCAGTCTCCTCTTTCCTCAGGCGAGGACTTTGTGGTATCTATGGAGACACAAAATGCCACGGTTAATATTAACAGACAGACCTTTTTGGATGATGAAGATGAAGACTTCTATAAAAATCTTCAGATTCATGAGAAATTTCTCATTGATGCCCTGAAAGACAAGTAAACATTATGGTGCCTTCTATACATTAACAACAGACAACTATTGTTGATGTTATGAGATTCTCTTACCTTGTGGCTTTTTTCATTGTTGTCTAAATGTTTAATCAGGACTTTTCCCCTTAATGAGACAATTTTATTAGAACTTGTTTGGTTTTCATAGACTCTAACCAGTGAGGCTCATTTAAATACTTCAGGTTTAACAAACAGATGCAACAGATAGTTGTTTGTTTTAGATAGTTTTAAACTATCATACATAAAATAAGTTAACAAGCTTTTTTTAACTGATATTTTTTACCTAATTATTTTATCTCAAGTAAAATAGATTTGATTTGATTCAGTCAAGGTTTTACTATGAAATAAGAACTTCCTGTTAGAACATCACTGAAAATGTTTGCTATTTTAAAATATAGAATAGAACATTTTCATCACACTGTGAGATCTTTACATTTTGAGTGAGTGCCTTGTCATTTTTATAGGGATATAAACTTTTAGTAATGGGTATAATGAAGCTGACAGAGTTTTCAATTTGATGCTGTACTGTGTTGCAGGATGGGACTTTGTTAAAACCTGGTTTCATCAATGTCTTCTAGGAAACAAAGACCTGGTGTGGACATGATGCACAGAGGGATGACCAGTTTTCCAGAGATCAGCTCAGAAGTCAAACGTAAAACAAATGAGACAGAACAATAAAAAAAAAAAAAAAAAACTATAGTGTTATACACTATACTTGTTGAAAAATCCTTAGGCAACTCTATCTATTATTATGTCACTGCAAAGAAGCTTTCTATGTCACTTAGGAATCACATCTTTAATATACATGTTTATAAATCCTGATGTTAGATTGATAACTAATGAGTCTTTTCTCTTTCTTTTCTGCCCAGAGAAACATTTTGTGGATAAACAGGGGCCTTCATGGAGCCAAAGAGTGAGTAATGTCACATCTCTGACTCTCTTCATTCTTCACCTTGATCCTTATGAAGGATGATACAAGCACAAAGCAGCAGCAGTAGTTTTTGTTGCTGTGTTTGAAAGAATCACATCCAGGCAGTAAAATAAAGTCCTAAAGTAAAATAACTGTAAAAGAGAATCAAATTTGATTCCCACAAAGTTATTAAAGAAACACATACATGCAGTTTACAGATATGTGAACAATTGGACAAATATGAAAAATTGTAACATTACCATATGTTGTATGGCTGTAATGTTGAAACACACTGTACAGCAGTGACATGTGAACACTAATTATTCCAGGTGAGAAATTTCACTTTTGCCCCATAAATATGTTTTTCTCATTTACCAGGTAGATCAGATGGTGTTTGTCATAGAGCTGCTTTTGGAAACAATGGGAGATTTGAGTGATATGGAGCTTGAGAAGTTCCAGCAGCTCAGTCATTATCATCACCCCTCATTCAACTACACATGGAGTCTGACACTGACAGAAGAAACAGACCTGCACGACAGAGTGTTTTTAATGGTGAAGACTTATGGCCAAGAGTCTGTGAGGAAGACAAAGCACATTTTAGAGGAGATGAAGAGAACTGATCTGACTCAGAGACTGTCAGACATCACATCAGGACCCAAAAGTAAGACAGTCAAGACATTTTATTGTAGTTTCAGTTTGAAGAAATCTTCATGTAAGTCATTTTATTTCCTTTTTCTTTCTTTCCCCTCAGAAAAACTCTCTGTGGATGAACATCTGTCTGCACTGTTTCACAAAGTGAGCACAGCTTTTATTTAATAAGATGCAGGTTTAGAATCATATCAGTGTTAGTGATGATAAATAATGTTGGCATAGACTGGATGTCCACAGCTTGTGAACCCTTTAGAATTTAAATGTAACCTAAAACATCAGATTTTCAGTCATTAGAGAAACCAATTAAACAAATTAGATAAAAAAAATACCAAACTTGGTCTTTTATTTATTTCAAAAAACAATCCACAAAATATTTTTCCAATATCCTTCTGAATGTTCATGTGATCTTTAGCAAACTCCAACAACTTCTCTGTTTGGAGCCATGATCCTGAGCCGCAGACATGTTGTCAAGGTCAAACTGATAGATTCCTATTTTCTAACTAAAACTGGGCCCCACAGTTTTACATTTTCACTTATTTAATTAGCTTCTTTCTATCGACCTGAGAAAATACAAAAATAAATACACTAACATAAAAATAAAAAATTATAAAGGGTTCACTAACTTTCATTCACCAGTGTAGTTGCATTTTGATGGTTGGGGCGTTTAGATTGAAAATAAATTGTTAATATTATTAAATCATTGTTTTAAATCTGTTTTTCAAAATATTAAACAAAATGCAAAAGAAAAAAACTAACATACAACTTATTGAATTTGCTGCCACCAAGGCCGGTTCTTGCCAGCTGTGGAAGGGTGGGCTTAAGACATGAACTGTACCACCCAGCATTAAATGACCACGATATGGACCCTAATGTACCCAAATGGGTTAGCTATTTAATACTGGGTGGGACGGTGCGTTCATATTTAGGTTGTATGTCGCTGCCACCGGTGGCATGAATTTGGGTGGCTGAGGTGGAGGGAGACAGATTTATTTATTTCTGAATGGGGGAGGTGGGGAAGATGAAGTTTGTGAAACAACAGTAGCAGCATCGTGGCTGCCGGAGCCGCTAACAGGCTTCCTTATAGGCACCAAAAATCCATGCATTGCACGCAAATACTCCTGCTTTTTAGTGCTCATGTTCTTGTCTGTCAGAAACTGAATCTGCTTCTCTGCACTCAAGGCAAGTCACGAGTGTGGAGAGTATAAGAGCTTTCACCCAATAAAAACAGAGAAAATACTGTATTTTTCTGGTGTTATTGTTTGACTGGTTGGGGCAGTCTACAGCCATCCCTCAAACTTCTTAACATGCAGCCGCCTTAGATTGCCTTTACCAAAGTACAAATCATAAAAACTAATAGATAAATTCTGTCTTTCACTTAATTCCAATTGGGTGGGCAACTCTGACGTTTGGGTGGGCTAAGCCCACCCCTGCCCATGCCTAGATCCAGCCCTGGCTGCCACACATTTGATCAAAATCATGTGACATTCAGATCCCATGGCTTGTTTCAAGCTTTGACACCAACGTGAAGAAGTTACAACTTAAAAAAAAAATCATAATAACGATTAACCAGATTTTAAAGGACTGAAGGAAACTTGAATCATCCTCTGCTCTGACAAACAGATGATTAACAATTGTTTCAGTAGCTTAAGGAAAACATGTCTTTAAATGTTTAAAACAATGACACTGATAAGATGCTAAATGTTTTTCAGTGAAGGAATAACATACATTTCCTTTGAAAAGTCTTCAGACCATTTTTCTTTTTGCACAGTTTATTGTCTTGTAAATTTGATTTGAAATGGCAATTAGTAAAATGTCTTGTACAGCTGGGTTTGGGTTAGTGTAAATTGGAACGTTGGAAGGAGTTTTTAGCGTTTTCAAAGTGACCAAATGAACAATAAACATATATTTGCATTTTCCAGGTGGCAACAATGGCGTCTGTTAGAGAGCTGCTTCTGGAAACACAGTGATTTGAGACAGCAGGAGCTCAAGAAATTTAAGTGGTTCCTGCAGTTCACTTGCTTCCACAAGGGCTTAACTCAAATCCCGTGGAGACAGCTGGACTGGGAAGAGAGGGAAGAAGCAGTGGATCTGATGGTGAAGATGTTTGGTCAACTGTCTGTGGAGGTGACTATGGAGGTTTTCATGCACATGAACAGGACTGATCTGGCTCAGAGGCTGTCAGAGACCAGCTCAGAGCTGAAGGGTGAGAAACCTGTCACATTGATCTATAATAATAAAAAATACAAAATCTTTAACTGTGCAGCCGAATATTAAAACCAGAGCAACAACACCACACAGCCCTACCATGGCAGCAGAAATAACAAAGAGCTGAATGTACAAAACCTTCACATAGTTAAAACTGTCATCTGAAACATAAGGGAAAGTTTCCCACACTGTTAAATAACTACTTCATTTGGATGATGGAACAAATTCAGTTTACTTACACATACAACATTAAAACTGAAGGTGAAAGTAAATACATATTAAATTAGAGGTGAATGTTTTAGATTCTGATTTTTAAATCAACAATGTTTTGAGGGGATGATGAATCTGTTGACATTTTTTATTAGCAAATGTAATTTAACACATTTTTGTTAGAAGCATTTTTCTGGTGTATTCCACTCATAACATGTACAAAAAATGTTGACACACAGTTAATTTATCATGCAATTAAAATGTAATTACATGTGTTGCAGGGACAGAATCATCAGCTGAAACATTTATTGGAGCTGCCAAAGAGAAAGGTAAGTGTCCAACACGCTGTTAGGACACTTATAACATTAATAACATAAGATAACAAATATTAGTATGTGAATGTAAAGCAACAAGACTTCTATCAGTCATAAGATTTGTTAGATTGTCATGACGTTTAATTCAAAAGTGCTCATTCAGTCATGTTCAGATGTCAGACTAATGGCAAAGAGTCTAAAACAGGCTTAATAGTGTCAGTGTATGTAATGTGACATGTTAATTTCATGCAATGGATAATTAGTTTTATGATGCTAAGTTGTTTTTCTGCTCATTTTGAAGTGAGTTTGTAACATTAGAATTCTTTAACAGCAACACAAACTGATGTCTGATGTAAAATCAGTGATCGATGATGGTTTTTATATCTGCTTTCTCACCAGAGACAGAGGAACATCACTCTGTACTGACCCAGAAAGTGAGTCATATCACATCTTTATCACAACGGTGCTGTTGACCTACAGGGTGCCAGTGGAAATTGGACTACTGTTGGTCGAAGAAGGAGAGGAGGAAGGCGTGTTCGTAGCCAAAGAGAGAAGAGGAAGGGCAGGAGTGTAGGACTTAGAGTATGGACTTTGAATGTAGGGACTTTGTCAGGGAAAACTAGAGAGTCGGCTGATATGATGGAGAGGAGGAAGGTGGATATCTTGTGTGTTCAGGAGACCAGGTGGAAAGGTAGCAAGGCCTATAGATTAGGAGCAGGGTTCAAGCTGTTTTATCATGGTGTGGATGGAAAGAGGAATGAAGTAGGAGTTATCCTGAAGGAGGATTTTGATAGGAATCTTCACAAAAAGGATGGAAATGGCTGTAGTGAACACATTTTTCCAGAAAAGGGAGGAGCATAGGGTATAAGAGTGGAGGCAGGAGCACACAAGTTGATTACATCTTGTGCAGACATTTCAACCTGAAAGAGATCAGTGACTGCAAAGTAGTGGCTGGGAAGAGGGTAGCCAGACAGAATAGGATGATGGTGTGTAGGATGACTTTGGTGGTGAGGAAGATGAAGAGGACAAGGGCAGAGCAGAGGACTAAGTGGTGGAAGTTGAAAAAGGAAGAGTGCTGTGTGGCTGAGTTGTGGAAACTACAGAGGAATAAAGCTGATGAGTCACACAATGAAGTTATGGGAAAGAGTAGTGGAGGCTAGGCTGAGGTCAGAAGTGAGCATTTGTGAGCAGCAGTATGGTTTCATGCCAAGAGAACCACAGATGCAATATTTGCTTTGAGAATGCTGATGGAGAAGTACAGAGAAGGCCAGAAGGAGCTGCATTGTGTCTTTGTAGACTTGGAAAAAGCGTATGACAGGGTGCCGAGAGAGGAGCTGAGAAGTATGTTCGAGTGGTGCAGGACATGTATGAGAGCTGTAAGACAGTGGTGAGGTGTGCTGTAGGGGTGACAGAGGAGTTCAAGGTGGAGGTGGCCCTGCACCAAGGATCGGCTTTGAGCTCCTTCCTGTTTGCTGTGGTGATGGACAGGTTGACAGATGAGGTTAGACAGGAATCCCCTGTTGACCATGATGTTTGCAGATAACACTGTGATTTGCAGTGAGAGCAGGGAGCAGGTGGAGGAAAATCTAGAGAGGTGGAGGTTTGCTCTGGAAAGGAGAGGATTGAAGGTTAGCCACGGTAAAACAGAGTACATGTGTGTAAATGAGAGGGACTCAAGTAGAACGGTGAGGTTACAGGGAGTAGAGGTGAAGAAGGTGGAGGATTTTAAGTATCTAGGGTCAACAGTCCAGAGCAACGCAGAGTGTGGAAAAGAAGTGAAGAGACGTGTGCAAGCAGGTTGGAACGGGTGGAGGAAAGTGTCAGGTGTGATCTATGACAAAAGAGTGTCAGCAAGAATGAAAGGAAAGGTGGACAAGACAGTGGTGAGACCAGCAATGTCGTCTGGTTTAGAGACAGTGGCTTTGAGAAAAAGACAGGAGGCAGAGCTGGAGGTAGCAGAGCTGAAGATGTTGAGGTTCTCTCTGGGAGTGACGAGGATGGATAGCATCAGGAATGAGGACATCAGAGGGACAGCTCATGTTAGATGTTTTGGAGAAAACGCCAGGGAAGCCAGATTGAGATGGTTTGGACATGTTCAGAGGAGGGACAGTGAATACATTGGTAAAAGGATGCTGAGGTTAGAGCTGCCAGGAAGGAGGCCTAGAGGAAGACCAAAGAGGAGGTTCTTGGATGTAGTGAAAGAGGACATGAGGATAGTTGGTGTGGGTGAGGAGGATACAGAGGATAGGGTTGAATGGAGGTAGATGATTCGGTGTGGAGACTCCTGAAGGGAGCAGTTGAAAGGAAAAGAAGAAGAATTAGCCTAACCCCAACCTACATGTCTTAGGACATTGAGAGGAAGCTGGAGTAGAGAAGACCCACACAGACATGGGGACAACATGTAGACTCCACACAGAAAGGCCAGAGGGTCTAGATAGTGCTAACATCTGTGCTGCCATGCATTTTTAAATTATTGCCATTAAGATGAGGTTTTTCAAGCAGGTTTAAAGACAGTGACACTGAGTAAGACTGAGACAGAGACTTTGTCATGTCTATGTTTTCCTGACTACAGTTATTGGTCCTCAATAGCTGGAACATAAAGAGTAGAAATCTGCTTATCTGAATGTTTAGTATGTTTCCCTCCTGCCTATGCAGTGATTGGCTGCTGTCTGGTTGACTCAGTTTTTTATAACATAGATTTTGATGTTTGTGCACAAAGAGGATATTGAGTCATCTCAAGTCAAAGGGGTTTACTGGTGTCTTTTTTTGCAGGTAGCATCATGGGATTCTGTTAAACAGGTTCTTCTGAAAACACTGAGATATTTGAATCACAAAAATCTAATGAAATTCCAGTGGTTGCTGCAGTTCATGTACTTCCAGA